>NW_028317805.1:7325000-7680000 GCF_062004578.1 Staurois parvus | reverse complement strand
CAATAGGGGCCACTGTGCATGGTAGAGAAGGTCCCAGAATGCTGTAGATGGTAAGGAGGCAACATGACGCCGTCACTGGAACCGGAAGTGTCTGTGACCAGCGTGAACCTTCTCTACCATCCAAGGTGGGACCCCTCACCTGTACTCCAAGCCCAGACCCCATAGACATCATGGTGGTTGATATGGAGGTAGTTCCAATGCATGGGAACATGACCTCAAGCTATACTTTGACCAAAAGGTTAAAAAAAGGAAAGGAAAATCAAAAAGTGGCGGCATCGAAAGACCACGTGGCCTTTTTTTGCCATCACTCTGTTTTTAATTCCTATGTAAATAATTGACATTATGGGGGAGATTTGCTAAAACTGGAGCCCAGAGAATTTGATGCAGCTGTGCTTGGTATCCAATCAGCTTCTAGCGTCAGCTTGTTCAAATAAGCTTTGACATGAAAACCTGGAAGCTGATTGGTTTCTATGCAGAGCTGCACCAGATTTTGCCCCATGCAGTTTTAGTAAATAACATCCTATTTGTTCTGCTCCCCAGTAAAAACTCTCATCATTTTGGGAAGGGACAAAATACCAATCCAAGAATATTCTGTTCAAAAAAATGGGAATTGCCAGAGCATTAGCCAAATATCCATTTCAGTAGCAGGTCATATTTTTAGTGGTAAGTGATACTTTTGAGAATAAGAATATTTCATTAAATTACTTTAGCAAAAACACTTTCAAATGAGTCAAGAACTGAAAAAAAAAGAAACAAATGCATTCCTTTCCAATATGTAAACTGAAAACTAGATTCAATTAAAGATGTTTTAATACAGAATTCAATCATTCGAAATTATGAAATATTTTAGTTGGAAGGATAATTTGGCAAAGTCTTTGTACATAAAATTAAATGTGTCACCAATTAAATAAAAAAACATTGGCTATACACCAGTTGACTAATTAGATCAAGTGTGTTTTTTATAACTGGGTTATTGTCCAAATTATTGTTAAAATGAAATATAACATTTACCATGGGCGTGACCATTTTGAAAAATTGTCTGATTTTTTTTTTTTTAAAGAGGAGTGAGAGATTTAAAGAAAATCTAACAAAACTGCTATTTTTGCATTACTAAATAATCAGAACTGAAAATATAAAAGTGTTTTTAGTGTGTCTCTATATACTTGAGATCTTGCCTCATGTAAGAGAGATCCCTACACCTAAATATTGCCATTCACAGATTATATTTAGAGATGAGCGAAGAAATGAAAAATTCGATTCGGCTGATTCGGCGAATTCCAGTGTGAAATTCGATTCGATGCGAATTTCTCCGCTACGAAGATGACTTATTTAAAGGGTTTCTAGGCTTCAGAGAGCCTTTAAATTAGTGCAGAACACTGTACCTTTAATTTAAATGCCCTTGGAGATGAGGAAGGAGAAGGAGAAGGAGAAGGATGAGAAGAAGGAGAAGGAGAAGGATGAGAAGAAGGAGAAGGAGAAGGGTGAGAAGAAGGAGAAGGATGAGAAGAAGGAGAAGGATGAGAAGAAGGAGAAGGAGAAGGATGAGAAGAAGGAGAAGGAGAAGGATGAGAAGAAGGAGAAGGAGAAGGATGAGAAGAAGGAGAAGGATGAGAAGAAGGAGAAGGATGAGAAGGAGAAGGATGAGAAGGAGAAGGATGAGAAGAAGAAGGCTGAGAATAAGGAGAAGGATGAGAAGAAGGAGAAGGAGAAGGATGAGAAGAAGGAGAAGGATGAGAAGAAGGAGAAGGAGAAGGATGAGAAGAAAGAGAAGGATGAGAAGGAGAAGGATGAGAAGAAGAAGGATGAGAAGAAGAAGGATGAGAAGAAGGAAAAGGATGAGAAGAAGAAGGATGAGAAGAAGGAGAAGGATGAGAAGAAGGAGAATGATGAGAAGAAGGAGAAGGATGATAAGAAGGACAAGGAAGAGAAGAAGGAGAAGGAGAAGGATGAGAAGAAGGAGAAGGATGAGAAGAAGGAGAAGGATGAGAAGAAGGAGAAGGATGAGAAGAAGGAGAAGGATGAGAAGAAGGAGAAGGAGAAGGATGAGAAGAAGGAGAAGGATGAGAAGAAGAAGGATGAGAAGAAGGATGAGAAGAAGGAGGAGAAGGATGAGAAGAAGAAGGATGAGAAGAAGGAGAAGGATGAGAAGAAGGAGAAGGAAGAGAAGAAGGAGAAGGAGAAGGATGAGAAGGAGAAGGATGAGAAGAAGGAGAAGGATGAGAAGAAGGAGAAGGAGAAGGATGAGAAGAAGGAGAAGGATGAGAAGAAGAAGGATGAGAAGAAGGATGAGAAGGATGAGAAGAAGGAGAAGGATGAGAAGAAGGAGAATGATGAGAAGAAGGAGAAGAAGGAGAAGGATGAGAAGAAGGAGAAGGATGAGAAGAAGGAGAAGGATGAGAAGAAGGAGAAGGATGAGAAGAAGGAGAAGGAGAAGGATGAGAAGAAAAAGGATGAGGAGAAGGAGAAGGATGAGAAGAAGGAGAAGGAGAAGGATGAGAAGAAGGAGAAGGATGAGAAGAAGGAGAAGGATGAGAAGAAGGAGAAGGAGAAGGATGAGAAGAAGGAGAAGGAGAAGGATGAGAAGAAGGAGAAGGAGAAGGATGAGAAGAAGGAGAAGGATGAGAAGAAGGAGAAGGATGAGAAGGAGAAGGATGAGAAGGAGAAGGATGAGAAGAAGAAGGCTGAGAATAAGGAGAAGGATGAGAAGAAGGAGAAGGAGAAGGATGAGAAGAAGGAGAAGGATGAGAAGAAGGAGAAGGAGAAGGATGAGAAGAAAGAGAAGGATGAGAAGGAGAAGGATGAGAAGAAGAAGGATGAGAAGAAGAAGGATGAGAAGAAGGAAAAGGATGAGAAGAAGAAGGATGAGAAGAAGGAGAAGGATGAGAAGAAGGAGAATGATGAGAAGAAGGAGAAGGATGATAAGAAGGAGAAGGAAGAGAAGAAGGAGAAGGAGAAGGATGAGAAGAAGGAGAAGGATGAGAAGAAGGAGAAGGATGAGAAGAAGGAGAAGGATGAGAAGAAGGAGAAGGATGAGAAGAAGGAGAAGGAGAAGGATGAGAAGAAGGAGAAGGATGAGAAGAAGAAGGATGAGAAGAAGGATGAGAAGAAGGAGGAGAAGGATGAGAAGAAGAAGGATGAGAAGAAGGAGAAGGATGAGAAGAAGGAGAAGGAAGAGAAGAAGGAGAAGGAGAAGGATGAGAAGGAGAAGGATGAGAAGAAGGAGAAGGATGAGAAGAAGGAGAAGGATGAGAAGAAGGAGAAGGAGAAGGATGAGAAGAAGGAGAAGGATGAGAAGAAGAAGGATGAGAAGAAGGATGAGAAGGATGAGAAGAAGGAGAAGGATGAGAAGAAGGAGAATGATGAGAAGAAGGAGAAGAAGGAGAAGGATGAGAAGAAGGAGAAGGATGAGAAGAAGGAGAAGGATGAGAAGAAGGAGAAGGATGAGAAGAAGGAGAAGGAGAAGGATGAGAAGAAAAAGGATGAGGAGAAGGAGAAGGATGAGAAGAAGGAGAAGGATGAGAAGGAGAAGGAGAAGGATGAGAAGAAGGAGAAGGAGAAGGATGAGAAGAAGAAGAAGGATGAGAAGAAGGAGAAGGATGAGAAGGAGAAGGAGAAGGATGAGAAGGAGAAGGATGAGAAGAAGGAGAAGGAGAAGGATGAGAAGAAGGAGAAGGAGAAGGATGAGAAGAAGGAGAAGGATGAGAAGAAGGATGAGCAGAAGGAGAAGGATGAGAAGAAGGAGAAGGATGAGAAGAAGGAGAAGGATGAGAAGAAGGATGAGAAGAAGGATGAGAAGAAGGAGAAGGATGAGAAGAAGGACAGTTCTGTGACAGTTTCTGTCTATTTCTGACAGTTCTGGGACATTCACTCCATACAGCGGTTTCAACCGCTGTATGGAGGGAATGTCATAGAACTGTCAGAAATAGACTATTAATGACAGTTCTGGGACTGTCCTTCCATGCAGCGGTTGAAACATTGTATGTATTTGTTTCCATAAATGGATCCATTTATGGAAACAAATACATACAATGTTTCAACCGCTGCATGGAAGGACAGTCCCAGAACTGTCATTAATAGTCTATTTCTGACAGTTCCATGACATTCCCTCCATACAGCGGTTAAAACAGCTGTATGCAGTGAATGTCCCAGAACTGTCATAAATAGTCTATTTCTGATAGATCTGGGACATTCACTCCATACAGCTGTTTTAACCGCTGTATGGAGGGAATGTCATGGAACTGTCAGAAATAGACTATTAATGACAGTTCTGGGACTGTCCTTCCATGCAGCGGTTGAAACATTGTATGTATTTGTTTCCATAAATGGATCCATTTATGGAAACAAATACATACAATGTTTCAACCGCTGCATTGAAGGACAGTCCCAGAACTGTCATTAATAGTCTATTTCTGACAGTTCCATGACATTCCCTCCATACAGCGGTTAAAACAGCTGTATGCAGTGAATGTCCCAGAACTGTCATAAATAGTCTATTTCTGATAGATCTGGGACATTCACTCCATACAGCTGTTTTAACCGCTGTATGGAGGGAATGTCATGGAACTGTCAGAAATAGACTATTAATGACAGTTGTGGGACTGTCCTTCCATACAGCGGTTGAAACATTGTATGTATTTGTTTCCATAAATGGATCCATTTATGGAAACAAATACATACAATGTTTCAACCGCTGCATTGAAGGACAGTCCCAGAACTGTCATTAATAGTCTATTTCTGACAGTTCCATGACATTCCCTCCATACAGCGGTTAAAACAGCTGTATGCAGTGAATGTCCCAGAACTGTCATAAATAGTCTATTTCTGATAGATCTGGGACATTCACTGCATACAGCTGTTTTAACCGCTGTATGGAGGGAATGTCATGGAACTGTCAGAAATAGACTATTAATGACAGTTCTGGGACTGTCCTTCCATGCAGCGGTTGAAACATTGTATGTATTTGTTTCCATAAATGGATCCATTTATGGAAACAAATACATACAATGTTTCAACCGCTGCATTGAAGGACAGTCCCAGAACTGTCATTAATAGTCTATTTCTGACAGTTCCATGACATTCCCTCCATACAGCGGTTAAAACAGCTGTATGCAGTGAATGTCCCAGAACTGTCATAAATAGTCTATTTCTGATAGATCTGGGACATTCACTCCATACAGCTGTTTTAACCGCTGTATGGAGGGAATGTCATGGAACTGTCAGAAATAGACTATTAATGACAGTTCTGGGACTGTCCTTCCATGCAGCGGTTGAAACATTGTATGTATTTGTTTCCATAAATGGATCCATTTATGGAAACAAATACATACAATGTTTCAACCGCTGCATTGAAGGACAGTCCCAGAACTGTCATTAATAGTCTATTTCTGACAGTTCCATGACATTCCCTCCATACAGCGGTTAAAACAGCTGTATGGAGTGAATGTCCCAGATCTATCAGAAATAGACTATTTATGACAGTTCTGGGACATTCACTGCATACAGCTGTTTTAACCGCTGTATGGAGGGAATGTCATGGAACTCTCAGAAATAGACTATTAATGACAGTTCTGGGACTGTCCTTCAATGCAGCGGTTGAAACATTGTATGTATTTGTTTCCATAAATGGATCCATTTATGGAAACAAATACATACAATGTTTCAACCGCTGCATTGAAGGACAGTCCCAGAACTGTCATTAATAGTCTATTTCTGACAGTTCCATGACATTCCCTCCATACAGCGGTTAAAACAGCTGTATGCAGTGAATGTCCCAGAACTGTCATAAATAGTCTATTTCTGATAGATCTGGGACATTCACTCCATACAGCTGTTTTAACCGCTGTATGGAGGGAATGTCATGGAACTGTCAGAAATAGACTATTAATGACAGTTGTGGGACTGTCCTTCCATACAGCGGTTGAAACATTGTATGTATTTGTTTCCATAAATGGATCCATTTATGGAAACAAATACATACAATGTTTCAACCGCTGCATGGAAGGACAGTCCCAGAACTGTCATTAATAGTCTATTTCTGACAGTTCCATGACATTCCCTCCATACAGCGGTTAAAACAGCTGTATGCAGTGAATGTCCCAGAACTGTCATAAATAGTCTATTTCTGATAGATCTGGGACATTCACTCCATACAGCTGTTTTAACCGCTGTATGGAGGGAATGTCATGGAACTGTCAGAAATAGACTATTAATGACAGTTCTGGGACTGTCCTTCCATGCAGCGGTTGAAACATTGTATGTATTTGTTTCCATAAATGGATCCATTTATGGAAACAAATACATACAATGTTTCAACCGCTGCATGGAAGGACAGTCCCAGAACTGTCATTAATAGTCTATTTCTGACAGTTCCATGACATTCCCTCCATACAGCGGTTAAAACAGCTGTATGCAGTGAATGTCCCAGAACTGTCATAAATAGTCTATTTCTGATAGATCTGGGACATTCACTCCATACAGCTGTTTTAACCGCTGTATGGAGGGAATGTCATGGAACTGTCAGAAATAGACTATTAATGACAGTTCTGGGACTGTCCTTCCATGCAGCGGTTGAAACATTGTATGTATTTGTTTCCATAAATGGATCCATTTATGGAAACAAATACATACAATGTTTCAACCGCTGCATTGAAGGACAGTCCCAGAACTGTCATTAATAGTCTATTTCTGACAGTTCCATGACATTCCCTCCATACAGCGGTTAAAACAGCTGTATGCAGTGAATGTCCCAGAACTGTCATAAATAGTCTATTTCTGACAGTTCTGGGACATTCACTCCATACAGCGGTTTCCGGCAAAAAGTGTATGTGCAGAGTTCCTCTATTCTGCAGATACACTTAGAGGAGCTCTGCAGATACACTTAGAGGAGCTCTGCACATACACTTTTTTCCGGTTTGGAATTATTCTTATTTTCATCCTACTTCTTCTTCTTCTTCTTCATCCTCATCCTCATCCTCTTCTTCTTCTGAGGATGAGGATGAAGAAGAAGAAGAAGAAGAAGAAGAAGTAGGATGAAAATAAGATTAATTCCAAGCCGGCAAAAAGTGTATGTGCAGAGCTCCTCTAAGTGTATCTGCAGAGCTCCTCTAAGTGTATCTGCAGAATAGAGGAACTCTGCACATACACTTTTTGCCGGCTTGGAATTATTCTTCTTTTCATCCTACTTCTTCTTCTTCTTCTTCTTCATCCTCATCCTCAGAAGAAGAGGATGAGGATGAGGATGAGGATGAGGAAGAAGAAGAAGAATGAAAAGAAGAATAATTCCAAGCCGGCAAAAAGTGTATGTGCAGAGTTCCTCTATTTCTGACAGTTCTCTCACAGCTTCTTCACATGTACAGCGGTTGAAATATCTGTATCCTAAATGGAAACTAATAGATACAAATTGTATCTATTAGTTTCCATTTAGGATACAGATGTTTCAACCGCTGTACATGTGAAGAAGCTGTGAGAGAACTGTCAGAAATAGAGGAACTCTGCACATACACTTTTTGGCGGCTTGGAATTATTCTTCTTTTCATCCTACTTCTTCTTCTTCTTCTTCTTCTTCTTCTTCTTCATCCTCATCCTCATCCTCTTCTTCTGAGGATGAAGAAGAAGAAGAAGTAGGATGAAAAGAAGAATAATTCCAAGCCGGCAAAAAGTGTATGTGCAGAGTTCCTCTATTTCTGACAGTTCTCTCACAACTTCTTCACATGTACAGTGGTTGAAACATCTGTATCCTAAATGTAAACTAATAGATACAATGTTTCAACCGCTAAACATGTGTTCCTTCTGTCAGAGAACTGTCAGAAATAGCGGAGCTCACTGCAGGGACACTTTTGCCGGCTGATCGGGAAATGTTCGATTCGCGCACCCGAAGTAGGCAAAATTTCGGTTTCGACACGAATCGAATATTTCCTGAAATTCGACTCGAATTCCGGTTCGCCTAGTTCGATTCGCTCATCTCTAATTATATTGCCAGATATTTGGAAGATATGCTATATGAATATCTAAGTATCCAAAGTGCTTATTGATGCACACCATGATGCAAATCAAGGAAGCTGGAGTGAAAAATGAAGGAGGGTCCTTAGGTTATAAAAATCAGTGAATGATTACAGAAATACATCTTAAAGCCGGTTGCTGTTCAGCGACTGCTGTCAAGTTGTTCCTCCATGAGACAGGTTTAGTGCTGGATCTAATCTGTGAAGTCGATTTTTTCTCTGAATCCATCCAAGGTTTATCCTGTGATGAGCTCTGATGAAGGGGTTGTATTGTGACCCCCAAAATGTGTTGGCTGTTTTTATCTGACTATCTTGGACTCTATGTCCAATCTATGTCATGGATCAGGTGACTCATTTCTAGGAATACAGCAGAACAACAGAACATTGGACAAAAAGCATTCACACAAGTACACTTTCTACATGTGCCTCTATGATGTCTACAAGGGCAGCTAAATATGAACTACACTCCCCTCAAACACCCATCACTGCCTTCACTGGCACTCCAGGTTAAAGACACTGCACACATCTGCATTTTAAAGTGTATTTTCTATAGAGTAGGTAAAATGTAGAACTTCTGTTTGTTTTATACAGCTTTCCATGTAGATAGGGAGACTAGGGAGATTCACCTTCTCTATTTGTTCTGTTGACCACTGTCATTGGGTCTGAGGGTATATCTAAAATCTGAAGTTTCTGAGACTATCCAAAAATTTTCCTTCTTCCTCTCCCAACTGCTGGAGGGACTGTGGCAACTCTGGTGCTCTCCTCCACATTTGGTGGTCCTGTCCCAAATTTTCCCCATTTTGGAAATACTTTACTTTTCTTTCTTCTATAAATAACCATAGAACGAAACACAGATATGACTTTACTTCTGATGCGCCATGAAACATGGTATCCAATTCATTGGTCCTTTATTATTCATGGCTTAAACATAACTAGGAAAATTAATTTTGCAGCCTGGAAGCAGAAGGACCCCCCAACAAAAGAATTATAAGGATAAACCCCATTTGGAACCAATGGAGCATTTGGCTGCGACACCTGGCTTGTAGTCAGTACATAGTACATGCGTTGCATTGTCCTTTATCTCTGCCCTTTAGAGATGTCATTGTCTTCCATTCTCTGTAGGTACTAATGTAATAACATATCAGGGAGAGGTAATGAGATATAGATGTTAACTTATTTTCATGTTGTAGAGCATATGGTGGAGTGCTCTTATACAAGTCTCCAAGTCTCCATGTTGTGCTGATGTGTTATCTGAACAAGTTGCGCATTTCTGTTTGTTGTTCATTGACATCTCATTGGTTATTACGTACCCATGTCACCATTTAAAGGTCCTATTTTGTATATATGGACAGTTTTTTCTGTAGAATTTCATTTATATTTATAAGCTGTGTATATTTTACTACTATATTCTTTGTATGCTAAATCTAAATAAAACATTTCAGATTTAAAAAAATGAAGTTTACACTATTACAGGAGGCAAATTCTTCCAATAGGGACTCTTGATCTGGTGACAGCTGTTTACAAGAAGATTTTCTTACTGTGGAGAGTCCTCCTTTCACATCCTAATGTGTCTCATTATAAGAAGCAAAGGAAAATCCTTTTTTAAATTCCCCTTGCACATTATTGGGTAAATAAAGTTAAAAACACATCTCCACCTTATTCATGTCTGAAATATCACTTTTCTTAAGTTCCAAACTATCACCTCTGCTGTAGGCATGCCAGGTTCTAGTCCCTGGAGCCTGTTCCCACACCATCTAAACACTAAATAAGAAAGGAAAGGTCACATACTGATGAGCAATTTTTATTGCACAAATGGTACAACTTGCTCACCTTCAACTGAAGGACAGCCCCTCTAACATGTTTCACCCATCATCATAGAGAACACCTTCAGCTTATTTACTAGGTGTGACAGAGGTGTAGGCGGGACAGAACGCACACGGAGAGCAGTGGCCAAACAAGGCTTTTATTGAGGGACACTTGATTGGGGCAACAAGGGTTAAGTCCGGGGTACACAACAGAGGGACAGTTCAGGCAGGTAATGGGTAATCCGGGCACATGACAAGGGGGCAGTTCAGGCAAAGATAATCCGGGCACACAGCAGGGGGCAGTGGAGGCAGGCAAGGGGAATCCGGGCACACAGCAGGGGGCAATGGAGGCAAAGAGAGTCTGGGCAGCATAGGGCAGTTCAGGCAGGCAAGGGGCAATCCGGGTACACAGCAGGGGGCTTGCAGGGACACTCACGACAGGCAGGCTTGCAGAGATACTCACGCCAGGCAGGCTTGCAGGGACACTCACGGCAGGCAGCTTGCAGGGACACTCAGCAGCAGCCGGCTTGCAGGGATACTCAGCAGCAGGCAGCTTCCAGGGACACTCAGCAGCAGCCGGCTTGCAAGGACACTCAGCAGCAGGTGGCTTCCAGGGACACTCAGCAGCAGGCGGCTTCCAGGGACACTCAGCAGCAGGAGGCTTGCAAGAACACTCAGCAGCAGGTGGCTTGCAGGGATACTCACTGCAGGCAGCTTGCAGGGACACTCAGCAGCAGGCAGCTTGCAGGGACACTCAGGGCAGGCAGGCTTGCAGGGACACTCACGGTAGGCAGCTTGCAGGAACACTCACAGCAGGCAGGCTTGTAGGGTCTGGTAGGGTCTTGGCTGTGGGGTCTGGCCGCAACTCAGACCTCTCACAGCTCTCTGACATGAGCAGGGCACGAACTACCTGCTCTAGTCCTGCTCCGGTCTTTTTATCACCGGAGCAGGGCGCTTCCTCGTTTCCCCGGCAATGGTCAGCCTGGCATCGGGTTTCCGGGGCAACAAGCCCTGCCCCCTCACTCTGGCCACGCACAGGGAGCGCAGCCTTTGTCTCCGGTGGGCGCAGAGCGTGGGAACCTCGGGGCCCCACTGTGCCCGCCGAGACAAGGGGAGGGGCCGCGCAGAGACACCCAGGTGGCCTGCATGTGGGGAATCCACATGCAGGCGCAGCGGGGGGCAGACCCCTCGGCGCCCGGCCGAGGAGAGGTGCGAACATCACTGCAGGGGGCAGATCCCTGGTGCACAGCACACCACTTTGTGTGGGCTATGTGTGGCGCAGGGACATGTAATGGGGAAGAGAGGGGGGAAGCGAGGGAGTGCGAGGGGAGACCGTGACACTAGGCAAGTAGATCAACTCCATTGAGTCATGCTTTAACCACTTGCCTAGTGGGCACTTATACCCTCTTCGTGCCCAGACCAATTTTCAGCTTTCAGCGCTGTCGCACTTTGAATGACAATTGTGCAGTCATGCAATATTGTACCCATGTGAAATTTTAATAATTTCTTTTTACACAAATAGAGCTTTCTTTTGGTGGTATTTAATTGCCACTGGGTGTATTATTTGCGCAATAAACAAAAAAAAAATGTGAAAAAATGTTTTTCTTTGTTTCTATTATAAGATTTTGCAAACAGGTAATTTTTCTTCTTCACTGATGTGCGTTGATGAGGCTGCACTGATAGGCAGCACTGATAGGCAGCACTGATGGGCACTGATGAGGTGGCATGGATAGGCAGCTCTGATGGGTACTTATAGGCTCCACTGATGAGATAGCACTGATGAGGCAGCACTGGTGGGCATTGATGAAGAAGCACTGATGATGCTGCACTCATAGGTGGCACTGATGGGCACTGATAAGCTCCACTGATGGGCACTGATAGGTGGCACTGATTGGCGACACTGACAGGCAGTGCTGACAACAATGAATGACAGCCATGACTGGCAGCACTGACTGATGGCACTGACTGGAAGCACTGCTGTGCACTGATAGGCGGCACTTATGGGCGGCACTGCTGGGGGAACTGATGGGTGGCACTGGTGGGCACTGATGGGAGGCACTTGTGGAGGCACTGCTGAGTGGCACTGCTGGGAGGCACTGCTGGGCACTGGTGGGTGGCACTACTGGGAGACACTGCTGGGTGGCACTGGTGGGTGGCACTGCTGGGCGACACTGCAGGGCACTGATTATCAGGGCTCTGATTATCAGCTGTGATTGGCCTTTTACCACAGCACGTGATCAGCCAGGTGCGCACCCGTGGGGGGGCGCAGGAGAGTGTGTTCTGGGATGACGTCATATGATGCCATCTAAGGACTGGGTAACTGCGCTGTAGTCATCATTCGGCTATAGCTTGGTTACCAAGTGGTTAAATGGTAGCACATTGGAAAAGTCGTCAGCACTACCACCTGGCAGTACTAGGTTTGTCGGTTAAAATTCCAACTATGGTACTACCTGCCTGGAGTTTGCATGTTCTCCCTGTGCCTATGTAGGTTTCCTCCCACACTCCAAAGACATACTGGTAGGTTAATTGGTTCCAACCTAAACTGGCCCTAATATGTATGATGGGGAGATATGAATGAGAATTTAGTGTGCAAATTACAATAACTTCTATGTTGCTCATTTGTGGGATGAAATATCTAGCCATTTCTATTGTCATTAACACACCCCCAGCTTACTGTTGTGAATTGAAGACTAGTATACTGGAGGGTTTATGAGATAGCCCATTAAACTGCAGATCAGTAGAATTAAAGCACCTACCCTTACTTAATAAACCCATTTTTCTTTAATTCTCCACCATAAGAACTTCCTCCTTGCTGATAACGTTTCTACTCTGTGCCCTTTGCAATACACAAAGCCTACAAAATGTATAAATTCCAACAACAACCTTTGCTTTAATATCCCTTTGACATGCTAAAATAACCAGCGGTTTTCCATTTCCTCCTTTTTCTTACATTTGCAGCCGATAAACATAGCAGAGCCAATAGTAATAAATTTTTATCTATAAAAGTTTGTAGACCAAGTCCTGCAAAACTTTTTTTTTTTATATTTTTCATTTTCTCAAATCTATAGTATAGCCAGAGCTTTACTTTGGGGACACTTGTTCTCAAATTAATTTCCTAACACAAATGTGTTTCCTTGTCCAGTGCTGGAATTCAGCTATAGTAATAATTTATGACATATAGAAAATGGAAGGTAGCGCACCTAGGCCAGACACCTACATTAGTTAAACAAAGGAAATCAGCTCTTTTTCTTGTACTCACAAGGATCTATTACCAGCGTGTGTTTTCGATACATTTGTTTGCTTTGCGCAGATAAGATTTCACATTAAACCCTCATTTTTTTTTTGTTGGCTACAAGCTAAAAACTGATTCTCTTCCCTGGTACAAAATCATTACTAATTCTAGGCAGTTACGTATTTCCTGGTACCATTAAAAAAAAAACAGTGATTAACTAGCGATACTTAATGTGCAGGGAGGTTGTCATGTTTGGCGGTTTCCTCTACCACGGACAGGGTAATTGTGTTGGGTTGAAATGGAGAGAGAACGACTTTGTGAGGTCTCAAGTAATTTATCACAGCTCGTGGCACAAAATTGTTATAAGAGGAGAAGAAATACCTCATAGTTATGCTGTCGTCCATCCTCGGGCTGACAAGAAAGAGTTTAGCGCAAATAGCAAAGGCGTGATGAAAGATTTTACAATCAGACACAGAGAAAAAAATTGGTCAAAGATGGATTATTCAGTCATTTCGGGCTGAGGTGCCGCTAATGATTGGGATGTATGCAATATTTATCAGGAACTGCGTCTGACCACTATAAATAAATGGTTACACTGCTTTTTGGACATGTTCCACTAATTTGAGAATTCTGGGTAAAGGTGTTATGTTATATCTCTAATACGGCATAACCTTGAATCTATAGTGATGCTGATAGCCAAGCCTGCACCACAGGTCATAAAGTTTGGTGCTTGTCCTTACTTGATTCCCCCTCCATGGAAGTGACCAAGCATCTTATGTTAGAGATGTATCCTTTGAAAAAATTGTCTTTGCTATAGTATTTAAAATCTAAACTCTGCAAATTTGTTACAAAAGGAATAGGAACAGTTGTAGCAGTTTGGGGATAACTTTGGCATCAGTATTGATCACCTAAATGACAGTTCATTTATTTTACCCAATAAAATATTGTTTTCAAATGAAACGAATATAATAAAAATAGCTACCGAAAATTAAAATACATCTTTCCTAAGAAAATTACTGAGGCTAAGCTGTCCTTCCAAACAAATGCTAGTCAGGCTGACCCTTTCTAACTTCCATACCTTGTGTTATTGACTTGGAACTGCATGCAGTCCAGAAAGGAAACTTTATGATCTGCATTCTTGTTCTAGGTCAGTGACTTTGTAGGACCTAAACTCAGACAGTCACCATAAAAAACAGTCAATTAGCCTTGTCAGAAGATCAGCAATAAAATTATCTATATTTCTTTCAGTAAAGGTATACTTTAAGATGTACTAAACACATTCATTGGAGACAACCATTTTAGTGGACAACCCACTATCTAATAACGATACATATGCTGAATTTTAACACCTTTTCCGAAGTCCGAATAACTATACATTCAAGGTCTTATTAGTGCCAATTTTTAAAAGACATCTTGGAGAATTGTTTTCACGTTACCATGTACACCTTGATAGTAAGACCGATGATAAAAAAACAAGAGCTATATGCATTATGCACATACTGATGGATAATGAAAATTACATGACGGTCTGATTACAGCAACTTCATGCGCTTGAGGACTACGCTGTAAACCCTCACATATACCCAGTGAAGTGACTGGCCTCAGGTAGTCCACAGAGATGAAACAAATCCTCCTACATACATTGCATCTGTTTATACATGACCATGTTTACCTTACATCTATTCAAAGTGCAGAATTAACACAGGATCTCTCGCAAGGGGCGGAGAGCTGATGTTACATCAGTGTGGAGAGCTTTAAGAGTTGATTGGAAAGGAAGGGACACACCCCCCTTCATACAGCACATAGGGACAGAGGTGAGGCTGTCAATCACAAGCTGTGCCCACCCCTGTCACCTTTTTTATCTTGGTGTCAGGAAAACACATGAGAAGTGAATCATGATTATAAAAGAGGAGCAAGGCAGACAGAAATGACACATAGGGCTCTGGATTAAAGAGGAGTTCCAGCGGTTTTTGTGTTTATTAAAAGTCAGCAGCTACAAAAACTGTAGCTGCTGACTTCTAATAAACACACACTCACCTGTCCCAGAGTCCAGTGACATGCTCACCCGTGCCTTCCCTTCTCTCTTTCTTTCCCCGGCATCTCGACTGTGGGCACCAGGCTGTGACAGCTTGCATCTTCACAGTCGGGTGCCCACTGCGCATCTTGATTGGTCCGTCAGCCTTTTGGGACCTGTGAAGATTCCCAGGAGACTGCTGGAGGAAGGAGTGGGGGGCCGAACTTCACTTTGTCACAGCGAACTGAGCCGGAAGTGGCAGCGGGTACCTGTCAAAACCAGGTATCCGCTCCCCCCTCCCTTCCAAAAGGTGCCAAATATTGAAGTGGAGGGGGTGAGGGACCAAACAAGTGGAGCTTCCACTTTTGGGTAGAACTCCGCTTAAAAACAAGCACACACTGTAGAGGGATATACTTTGTTCATATTTCATGTCTGAGGTTTAGAACCACTTTAATCAAATGCAAATGTGTCAAATAAAATAGGTTTGCAAAGTGTGAACTTTTTTCCAGGCACAGGAGTTATTTTGAAATATGGATTTCAGGATGTCTGAGAACAAAGACCTATGGTTTCTACATGTGCTGGTCTGTTACAAACATCTTAAACACAAACATATATAATGCAGATGGTAATGTTGATGGGTAATAAACTGCTGGATGAATATAAGAATGAAGGCAAAAGGTTGTTTTGGTTCTGATTTTGAAATTCTCTGGCTTTTTGAATGTCATGTTTTCTGCTGGCTAGGTGTCCTACTGTATCTGTTGCTGCCTGGCTCTGTTTACAGATGTAATTCTCTGTGTTATTTGGAGCAGTGGGGCCATTAATTATTTTTTGCTGATTGAATTTATTGACAGGTATATGCATATAATGAAACCTTCTTATGTCGTCTGTATTCTATAGTTAATTCATTTCATAGGAGATTTTGTAAAGTAGATTAACAGTGCTGAGAGCCATAGCCTCAACTGATACCCTCCAGCTCACTCTACGCTAGTATATCTCAGGATGGCCTTAATGAGTGTTCAAGTCTATTTAAACCTTTCCCAACTTGCAGTAAATTGTCAATCATATAGCTGGTTTTGGAAATGTATTTGCTGCGCTCTACATCAGGGGTCTCCAAACTTTCCAAACAAAGGGCCAGTTTACTGTCCTTCAATCTTTAGGGGGGCTGGACTGTGGCCACCAGGACTAGAAAAAGTTCTGATGTCAGTGTCAGTAAAAAATGCCCCATGACTGATGGCAGTGGGAGGAATACTGTCACAGTATTGGTATCAGTGGGAGGAATAGTTCTCATCATTGGTATCAGTGGCAGGAATAGTGCCCCATCATTGGTGTCAGTGGGAGGAATAGTGCCCCATTGTTGGTGTCAGTGGCAGGAACTATGAATCATTGAATTTGAATGTGTTGCACTCACATGTTTTGGGTTTTTGTTCTCTATCCTGCTCAATCCTGTTGCTAACAGTGAGGGAATAATGCCCCAAGGATAAAATGAGGCAAAGGGCCACATTTGGCCCTCGGGCCGCAGTTTAGAGACCACTGATCTAGATGCTTGGTTCATGATTTGATTTCCAGATTATAGTTTCATCTCTGACTTAACTGGTTCCTGAGCACACTTTCTAGGATGACTTCCTGTTTCCTGTCTTGGCCTTCTTATCTACTCTGCCTTTTTCCAAGGGGAACTATAATGGTATTGGTTCGATTTTATTTATTTTTTATTCTTTTTAACTGTTTAATCTCTGTTTTTACTACATGTATACAATCTTTTCTTTACAAATACACATTTAATATATGACAGAGGATTCCCAGAGCACTGTGGGTTACCCAAATCATAGCAGTAGCAGCATGCAATTGAAACTTCACACAGAACCATCTAATAAAGGTTGAGTGACTGGAATGATTTATTCAGGTCTTCATGTAATTTGCAGCGTTAGCTATTGACCTTTGTAAGCAGACATATTACAAGAGTCTGCTATGCAGTGTCTAAAGGACTAAAATCTGTGCACTAGCTAAATAAAAAAATATATATTTGTATTCTTTACTATAAAAAATAGAGAACATATGTACAAAATCACATATTCCCTTTGATTTTGGCCTCTTTACCAGATGGAACTCTACCACCTGCCTGGCTTGGGCTTGGTTACATGACTTCAGAGCCTTCCTTGATTTTGAATACACTGACTTCAGTCCAGTGTATTTTTCTGAAGTGGTCTGTCCGGTTTCCATTTCAGGTACACTGTGCTGTATCATAAGTAGGATATGACCACATATCTATGTGATACTGAAGGACAAATTGCTTTTTTTTAGACTGTTTCTGTGCTATGCAAATCAATAAACATAGGTCACCTCATTTCTCAAAAGCCCAAAATGCCTGAACATAGTTGACTTAATAAAGTACCATATGCATACAGTATATACACTTACAAGGAGAGTATGATAGGGAGGTAGAAGACATTGTCTATGTATGCTTCCAGATTAAGAACAACCACCAGATTAAGAACTAAGTTCAAACATTTTGGACTTTTAAGGAATTTTATATTATGAATTGTTGGTAGTAAACATTTGACATGTGCCTAACTACTACTCCTCTCTATTAACATGAAGTTCAGCATCTTCTTGGTTGTGAGTGGGCAGGATTGAGAACAAAAACCCAAAGTATGTGAGTGCAATACATTCAAATTCAATAATGCATATGTGCTATAAACCACCAGTTCTTATTCTCTGGGCTGTGTCCCACTGCTGGGCTATGGCCTCCCTCATCCCTGGCCTCCAGCTACTTGGAGATCCCCTAACTTCCCACAGTGTCTCTGAGCTCCCATAGTGCTACCTAACCTCCAATAGTGGCATGCAGACCCTACAGAGCCCATAAACCTCTGATTATGCCTCCCAAACCCTGCTGCAGTTCCTCTAGCTTGATGCAGAACCTCCAGCCCCACCCCTTTAGGACCCCCAGGAGTGTCCTGCTGTACCCTCCAAATCCCAAAGTGCCCTTCAGTTTCCTACATTGCCCATTAAAATACGTTAAAAACACAGTATCTATTGTGACAACATGGTATACATATCAATTTCAATAGTCAAGCAAACTACTTTATCTGTAGCGGAGAGAGATCATCCCTCAAGTACATAACCCCAACACTTTTCAATTCATCACTGAAATCTTCCTCAAGGAGAAAAGGTACAGCAGGAGCTTCTACAAAATGAAACATATAGACAATATAGAAAAACAGTTTTTACATTGCATAAGTTAAACATAGAGCAATATACAGTAATACATTTCCGCAACCATGTGTCACTTTAAAAAAAAACTATTTGTCCATGGAACTCCTCCAGCAGCGTTGGAACATGAAGGACGCAGTAGTGATTCCCGCGGTAAGTGGAGACTGGGATAAAGGAGCAATAAATGCTAATAACAATCAATAGCATATACAGTATACATCAAAAGCCCCAATCAGGCTTCAATAAGCAACTGGTATAAAGCTTTGTTAGGTGGGAGGTCCACCTGGCTTTGGCCTATGTAGGCCATAGAGTGCCTTGTCCCTGTCAGGAGCCTTGCGCACGAGTGTGTTCAGAGGTTGAGGCCCTTCCTCTTTGGTGGTTGGACCATTACTGTACCCTTGTGCATGTGTGCATGTTTTTTGTGTGTTGTTCTGTGATTTCCCTTTTTGTTTGTTCACAGGGTTCTGACAATCACTGCACTGCGGAAATCCATAGAAAGAAAAAAAAGAAAAAAAAAAGGGAACCTTCAGATGGTAAGCTCCTTGAGGACAAGGGCTGATGTGAATGTACAAGTGCTGGATAAATTATGGGTACTGTATAAATACTTGTGATAGAAAATGCTGTTTAAAATCAAGGTACTAAAAATAGCCAAAATGAATTTTAATCTTTGATTGTCACATGACCTTTCCTAATAGTAAACACTCATGTTTTCAACCCAACTACCTAATGAGGAGAGGCTCAGGATGGTGTTCATCTCTAACAGGGTATTGAGTCACAACAAATGTTTCATAATTTATTTAAGCAAATCCATACATCATTAAAGGGAGCTAAATTAAGAGCCTCAAAAAAAAAAAAAAAAAAAAAAACTAGGTAAGGTAGTTGTTTTAAAGGAGCTAATGAAGTAACAGCCAGCAAAATTATGGAAATGTGTACGGGATAGATTCCTGATTCAGAAAATGATAAATAACTTGTAGTCATGTTTATGTATAATGAATTACAATCCTACAGCTTTTACCTTAGTAACATTTTAAAGGGGGTTGTATTTTACTCCCAACAACCAATTATGTCACTGTTCTGGCATTTACCTGGCCGTAATGATACACGGTAATCCCTTTGTGGTAACATAATTCATTTTTCTTAAGTGTTTATGAAGCCATCTACCATGCCCATAATGCTAGCAATAGTGCTATTAAATTGCACAGCTTAAGGTTTAGTAAAGCTTGGAAAAATAGGCTGTGATTCCCTTGTTCCTTATTAGTTACAGGGGCACATTAATAATTGTAAATGTCAATAAAAGTGAAGAGAAAAAGCCTTACACAGTATACAATGTCTCGCTAACACTCACATTTTGAACTCAAAACTTTATCGATGACATCAGCACAACACATTTTAAAGCAACATTTTATATGTAACAGAGCTGTGCTGTTCGGCTTGCCAACACTACATCAATTTCCTCTATTAAAAAAGCAACCTGGAACTCGCTTTGCCCTTATGGAGCTGAAATATGTTTTAAAGTCATATCTGGAAGGAACAAACATTATTATATAATTAAGAGACAATTGCTCTGCTTTATAGGTAATGGACATTGCAAAACTCACAAACACATACCGCGTTCCTGCAAGGTCATAACAGTTGAAAAATCACAATCTTAATATAAAAAAAAAGGATTAATACAGAAAAAAAAGAAAACAGAAGGAAATTTAATACAAAATGGTTAAAAGCAACGGAATTCAGATGTTACTGTGAAATGGCTCAATTAAACAAAGTAAATGTTTTAAGCAACAAAAGGGGATTGAAGTAAATGAGAAGTTGGCTATGAAACGTGAACGTTTATTAGTAATGGTAAGAGGGCACAAAATCGGCATGCTTGTTACCTCAGCCATGGGAAAAGTGCACTGCCTAAAACACAAAAGACAGAACCCGCGTTTGACGGTGAAACACAGATTTTGTCTCCCAATAAATCATGTGTCACTTCATCACTGTTCACTAGATAATGAGCAATAAAGTTTTCAGGGACAGAATAAAGAAGTGAATAGAAAAAATCCAACCACCATCCACCTTTTGGAAGGAGCGAAGGGTGTTGTATAACAAAGGCTTTCTGGTTCCTCTAGCTTTCTGAGGATTTTTAAAAATAAAATAATATAATAAAATATTATCAGCCATAAGTCTAACACTTAAAGCCCATTTCCTGGCCAAAAAAAATGTTTCTGCTCGTTTTTGTCCAAGAAAAGGAGAAGGAAGATATACTCACCTGATCCTCCAATCCTCCCAGAACAAGATCTGTCCAGTACTCCCACATTCCAGCAGTCTTGAGTTGTGGACTATTCTTTATGTCATCAAGCCCAGAGCAGGCTTCATAGACCAGGAATATTCCACCACTGGACCCTAGTGGAGCATTCACCACTAGACAAAATAAGCAGTTGACCAATGCAATGTGGGCACAGCCTGACTGCATAGGAAAACTTTTTTTCCCAGAGTTGGGCTTTAAAAACAGGAGAGGCTTAATTTTTGTCAGATGAATCCGTACATTGTGCCTTCTAACACTTAAACATTGTAAAAGTGTAAAAGTTAAAGCTGAACTCCAGGTATGATTTATTTGTGTACCTATCCCTTGCCTGAGGGACTTCTGGGAAAGCTAACAATCACTACAGTAATCACCCTGATCTTCTGGGTCCTGTGCCGAGTGGCTGCCTTACTGCACATTGACCACAGGGCACCTGCTCAGCACTATTGCCATTTATACAATGTGTTAAATTTTTTCAATGAATACAGGGTGGTCTCTGATCTGGCAAGATGGAGAGAACAGACAGTGATGTCACAATCATCTCATCCAATTAATGTACACCTTGTATTCACAGAAAAAAATCAAGTCATTCTGAGGATCATGGCAGTACTGAGCAAGTGACCCCCTGAGGTCAAGGTACAGAGGGAAGCTGCTTGGCATAGAACCAACAATCACTAGTAGTAGTGGTTACTACTGCATTGCTTGTCAGCTTCCCCAATGGCCCATCAGGTATGAGATTTGCACACATACATTGTGGCAAGCTAAACCAATGTAAGTATGCAATGAAGATCATTCCTGGAGTTCAGCTTTAAAACTAAACTTGAGGTGCATACAAAAAAAACGCTAACTGAAGTGATATTAAATCCTCATTTTTTTTGGCAAAATTTCACCTACTAAGGTCAAGACTTCCCATGCACACTGCCTGTTGATGATCAAACGTTCTTCTTTCCTCCTGCTTCAGCCAATCCCCTCAGCACTTGCCCAGTTTTCAGGTTTTAGGGTGGTTCGTTTTCCTTGCAGGGTCCAATGGAGCCTCCTTGTATGTGTGCTCCTGGATGGGGCTAGAGCCAAATGCCCTACACTGGATTCATCACCATAAACACACAGTCTAGGACAGCAAGCCACTCCTTTGCTCCCTCCTTTCTCAAAGCTAATTGATGGACATCAGCAGGAAACTTCACTGTCCATTATGATATGTTACATAGTGAGCACATTTCCCAACCAATATTTGAAGCAACTGTGCTGAGGGACCTGAAGCCAATGCCCTTGAACAGTAGTTTGTGCATAAATATGAATAAAATAATGTATTGTTTCAGCCCTGTAAATGACGCATTAATGACCCGCAACCACATGCATTGCACTCGGCGGATACTAGCCACTATGTGAAAGGATACTAGCTATGCAGGGGTCTGCTGCTAATGATGCAAAGTGAGGTGACTGAGGCTGGTGGCACTGAGGCCTGAGTGTCCATTCCAGACACACTGTACTCACTGCTGCTCAGTAACATGGCTTTGTATACACAAGGCAGCATTACTGAGCTGCTTGCTAGGATGCTGGTATCTGGGCCGCACAGTGGCACTGGTTGTCATGGCACAGGTGGCTGCCTGCACCATAAAATCCAATGCCACTTTATGGCCCAGCTGCCTGTGTCCTAGCAACCAATGATGCTGTATGGATAAACCACCAGCATTCTAGCAACCAATTATGCACAGTTGCATAGTCTCAGTGGTTGCTAGGACAGTAGAGGCTGGGCCACAGCTTCATTGATTGCTGTGCTAGTGTCTCAGCAACCAAACAAAATGGTGTCTAAATTGGGGTGCTGTCCTACTTTTAAGTGTTGGAGAGGCAGAAAAAACAGGCAGCAATTAGTCTAGGCACACTCCTGTAGCCTTGAGAAAATACCAGTATGTGAAATACTTCAGCCTGAACCTGTATTCTCTGACAACCGAGCCACATGCTACTTCTAGAACAAACAGGGCACTGGATTCAGACTCACAGGGTCACTGGGCACACTGGCTCTGGGTTCAGCAACACTCCACAAAATAGGGACTACCCTTAGGAACAGGGAAAAGACCCAGAATTGAGAAATTCACATACATATAATCCAAGAGCACCAAACAAATATCCAAGGGTCCAAAGTAATTTAATGATAAAATCGGTTCATAGCAGAATAAATTCAACACATTTGGGAGGCCAAACACACTTCTGCTTCATCATGGCTTAAGAGTTTTGAGTGTGCTTAAAAAGACTCAGGTCAACAGATACCAAATATTATTATTATTATACAGTATTTATATAGCGCCAAAGGGTATGCTCAGCGATGTACAGTAGCAAGGGGGACAGAACATGAGACAAGACAGTAACAATACAATACACGAGGGGTTCGAGGGCCCTGCTCTTTCGAGCTTACAATCTAGGAAATCTGCACTGTGGTTTACTGCTTGGAAAGTTTCAAGAGAGCAGGTTATGGCGGTGTTGGTGAATGCAGCAAAGGAGCACCTTTGCTGCAAGTGTGTTTGTCCCCAGAAACGTGTTGGTTCTTTTCTGTTATTAATCAATTTTATCGATAAATTACTTTGGACTGTTGGATGTTTGTTTGGTGCTTTCAGTGGATAATATGTACTTATCTGATATTTCAAGTTAAGCGTTCCAATGTTTGCAGCTGCTGTTTTTGGCTTTTGGCGTTGTTTTTTTTTTTTCTACAGCCTGTAAACTCCCCAGCTTGTTATCCTATGTGTTCATGTACACATAGGCTTTTCTCAGCATTTTTTGGTAGAGGCATTTTCGGGCTGGATAAAACCCCCAGGACTACTGTGTTCGGAGAGGAGTTTTTTAGCTGTAAAAAAGCTCTATTGCTGTTAAACGAGGCATAACGTGGCTAGGCCCATTTTTGAGCCTCAAGCTATTTTTAAAGTAATGGACACTAGCAATTTTTATCATACATTTCCCAGTGTGCTTTGCTGCTCTTGCTTTCATTGTCTGAAATGTGCTGTGTGGCTCCACGCAGACGAAACATGAACATTTTTTCCGAGTGTAGCTGACATATGAAGTCAACAAGGCCAACTGCATATTTTGGCTCCACATAGACGAAACATGAAAATGATTTCATCTGTGTGTAGCACACGTATGACGTTAGCATGGCCAACTGCATATTTTGGCTCCACTCAGATGAAACAGCTCTCAAAATGGCAACTAAACAACTACACAATGACTATTCAGGGATTCATTGTGGGAAAGTGGGGGTTAAAAATAACAGAGTGGTGGTTTTTGGCGAAAAAACACAAACGCAGCAAAACGCACATGCAAAAATGCAGTAAACTCACTTTTTTATGAGGCTTTATACAACTAAAGTTACTGGCATTTTTATAACATCCTGTGTACATGAGGCCTAGTGTGAAGTAATCTTCTGAAAGGTATACAATGAAATGTGTGCAAATTCTAGACAGACTGTGATTCAGTGGGTAGCAAAGGAACAGGAATCAGCAATGGATAGAAAGTGTGCTTTTTAGGGTCACAGAAGCATATAGCAGTACACTGCAGAGTAACCGGTATATTATATACAGAGTATATTGATAGAAGTTCCTATATCAGTATCTCCAGAACAGAGAAAAGTAAAAATCTGCATTAAACTATCATGTATGCAGCACCCTTGGAGGGTTTTTCCTCAACTGGAGTTTGGCTTCAGCCAATTTACAACCACGCTATAGCTGAAAGATGGCTACAGCGTGGTTGTCCAGTTCTGGGAGGGCGTCATATGATGTCCTCCCAGAACGCCCCCTGCGCCCCCAGAGGCACGCACCCGGCACTGTCAGTGATCACTGTGTCTTACAGACACAGCTTATCACATGACTAGGTAAAAGGCCAATCACAGTGGCCTTTTACACGTGATCAGCTGTGTCCAATGACACAGCAAATCACAAAGTAAATGCAGTTGCCGGTTATCGGCAGCACTTTCCCCATGGTGTCACAGCGTGAGGAAAGTACTGCCGATAACCAGCAAATGTCACAGAGCAGATCTGCACTGATAATCAGGGCACTGATTACACTGTTCAACAAATTTTTATTTTTTGCCAGTTTTGGAAACAAAAGGATCCATTTCTTAATGAATTTCGCATTCTGAGTTCAAATATAACAATGAAATTTGTCAATTGGCTCTAGTTTTTCTGTAAACGGAAAGTTTTCTACTATAGGCGTAATGACTACATAATGCACAATAATTATATAGATAGATGTCTTTCCACAAATATAAAGCAAGTGATATTGATACATAACAAAGCCTAAATGGCATAATATATTGCATAGGATTACCAAGAAAAATTATAGCCATAAGCTAAGTTGAATCATTTTAATACTTAGGATTCTCACTAGTTTTGTCTTCAGTTTGTGTCGGTTTTGCTTCTCTTGGCTTTTCTCTTGTATTCGAGGAAAGGGCTATCTCTTACAACTGCACGTGACTACACGCTTCAGGTTCTTCCTCACTTGACTCAACCACGAAGGATTCTGGTGCTTTAGGAATTGGTAGCCCCTCTCCATGAGGAACTGGACGTATTGCCGATGGAATATTTGGATAGTGCACAGATAACTTTTTCTTCTTATTTAGCCCTTTTACAATTGGAGGCACCATACAAAAGTAACAATTACTAACATGATCTGTTGGCTCTCTCCAAATCATTGGCACAGCGAAAGGCATAGATGCCTTTTTTCCATTCAACCATTGCTCCAGTGCCGTCCCACAAGAATTGCAGCATATATGTGGTGCCCAGCTCTTGTCCTGGTCTCCTATCTTGCAGCCAAAATACAAGTTGTAGGCTTTCTTAATCATTCCTGTTATCCTCCTTTTTTGTGAGATAAAAGTTATTTCACCGCAGATATAGCAGAAATTATCTGCTTTATTCACACAAGTTCGAGGCATTACTGAGTAGCCTATATAAGCAGAAAACGAAATGTAAAGACGAACTCCAATCAGCTACAGATACTGCAGCTTTTATGCAGTGAAGTGATGCAATTAAAGGCTAATATTGCATCATCTCAGTATACATGACATTTTCTATTGGTCACCAGTATCAATTGCGCAATATGCAGCTGAAGTTTCATCATAATTTTGAATGGCTTACGTCATTAGATGGGTGAATATATCATGGAAACTAGAGCCAATCAACATTTTTTAGGGTCATTTTCGTTTTCAGCACCCCAAAATTATGTAAGATTAGCTAATTTTATGCCCAAAACTTTTTACCTGTTGAACAGTGTTATCAGTGCCCTGATCATCAGTACCTAGCAGTGCTGCCTAGCAGTGCCACCCATCAGTGCCCAGCAGTGCCACCCATCGGTGATGCCCAGAAGTGCCACCCAGCAGTTGCGCCCAGCAGTGCCCAGCACTGCCACCTATCAGTGCCCATCAGTACAGTCAGTGCTGTCAGTCAATGCTGCCAGTCAGTGAAGCCCATTAGTGCCGTCCATCAGTTGCACCTATCATTGCCTATAAGTGCTGCCGATTAGTGCCCATCAGTACTGCCTATCAGTGCCCATCATTGCTGCATAATTGTGCAGCATCATTAGTGCCTCCTCATCAATGCCCACCAGTGCAGCCTATCAGTGTCCATCAGTGCTGCCTATCCGTACCACATCATCAGTGCAGCCTATCAGTGCCCATCAGTGCAGCCTATCAGTGTCCATCAGTGCTGCCTATCCGTACCACATCATCAGTGCCCATCAGTGCTGCCTATCAGTGCCCATCAGTGCAGCCTATGAGTGTCCATCAGTGCTGCCTATCCATACCACATCATCAGTGCCCAACAGTGCTGCCTATCAGTGCCCAGCAGTGCTGCCTATCAGTGCAGCCTCATCAACGCACATCAGTTAAGGAGAAAAATTATCTGTTTGCTAAATTTTATAATAGAAACAAAGAAAAACTTTTTTTCCTCTTTTTTTTATTTATAGTGGAAAAATAAAATATCCAGTGGCAATTAAATACCACCAAAAGAAAGCTATGTTTGTGTGGGAAAAAAATGATAAAAATTTCATATGGGTCCCATATTTTATTTGGGTACAGTGTTGCATGACCGCCAAATAGTAATTTAAAGTGCAACAGCGATGAAAGCTGAAAATTGGCCTGGGCACGAAGGGGGTATAAGTGCCCAGTAGGCAAGTGGTTAAGCATTGAGAGTGCCTCAGCATGTTTATTGATCTTCACTACTACATTGTCATGTGACACAAAAGGATTGCATGGTGTATTGACATTTTCTGGTGCTCCGCAATCATTGGTCTAGTCCATGCCTTCTACAGAACTGGAAATGGCAATGATTAAAACACCTCCATCAAAGCCATTAGCAGTATACACTGAGGCTGTTCACAGCAAATAAATTACACGATAGCGGAGCTCAGTAGTGACACAGATGTCAGACTGATTACCGAGTATAATGTGATACACATATGGGAACCTGATGGTTGTAAAAAGTGTAAATAAAGATTATTAACCGGATTACACTTCGTCTATCCATCCCTTCAATCTTCAGAGCATAGTAAAGGCATTTCATTAATTGATTTATAACAGACCATGACAAGGGTCACATGACCAGTTGTATTTAATTTTTGT
The DNA here is from genome assembly GCF_062004578.1 of Staurois parvus. Taxonomy (NCBI): domain Eukaryota; kingdom Metazoa; phylum Chordata; class Amphibia; order Anura; family Ranidae; genus Staurois; species Staurois parvus. Next base: position 7,652,866 of record NW_028317805.1, on the reverse strand, counting down.
TTCTTTAATTAGAAAGATGGTGCTGCCAGAGCCTTAATACATATCAGTTGGTGGCAACGTAAAATAGTTGAGGCTTTACTTATGAAAAACATACAGGGGGAGATTTACTAAAACTGGTGCACACAGAATCTGGTGCAGCTGTGCATGGTAGCCAATCAGCTTCTAACTTCAGTTTGTTCAATTAGGCTTTGACAATAAAACCTGGAAGCTGATTGGTTACTGTGCACAGCTGCACCACATTCTGTTTGCACTAGTTTAACCCCAGGTTACCACCTACGCATTTTCCGCAGCGTTTTGCATTTTGCAATAACGCACAGCAGTCCATTTAACATGAGTTCCTATGGGACACGTTCACATCTCCACGTTTTCACCCGGTGCGTTTTTTGGAAGGGGTCAGGGACAAAAATTTGTGTTTTTGGTTCTATAGACATCAATGACAATGCTGCAGAAAAGCATGCAAGACAATGTATTTTAAATCTGCCTAACAACAAGAAAAAATGCAAAACGCATCAAAAAAGCGTCAAAAACGGAACGCTAAAAGCAATGCAGAAAAGGGTCAAACACAAACTGCATATGTTTGAAACTAGCCTTAGTAAATCTTCCCCATTGTTTCCTGAAATGTGGAACGTGTATTCCAAGTGGTACTGCTACACATAGGGATTGATTTACTAAGGACAAATAGAATGAGGTGAAGCTCTGGTAACTTCCATCAGCTAATTATGTTGAAGTAAAAAAGTTTTTTTTTTTTTCTCCTTTTACATGATTGGGTATTCTCTTCACAGCGACACTTTACCACATTCACTAAGATCTGGGGCAAATTCCTATGCAACGTGCAACTTCCCTTGCAAAGTGAGTGGCCTAGTTGCCTTTAGTAAATCAACCCCATAGGTTAAAAGGACCCAGTTCCAGTTGTCAACTCAAAAAACTGCAGGTAAAAGCACAAAAGAATGAAATATTTTAATTATGTAGCTGGCATTTTTTAATTCAGTTTTGCTTTTGAGCTCGCTAAGGAATTCAAACACTACAAGATGGGTTGATTGATTAGCACAGCTACAGCTACTCTTTCTAAAAGTGTCTAATTACTATTTGTGCTGGCCCAATTCCTCCACCCATCCTTGTCCCGCTATATAACAGTTTATGTAGCTGCCTGAGAAGAAACAGAGAGGAAAACTAGAGTGTAAATTAAAAAGTATGTTACCCAACATTTCATATTCCTGGTATGTGTCTGTTGTACCATGTACTTGTGTAAAAAGCACCGTTCTCTTTGTTTTTCTTATTTTGTATGAAATACTTGGTGATCCTGCCAGTCCCCCTGCTTTCCTATTTCAAACTGACCATACCAAGCATGCGAGCACATCCATCCCAGTGAGGTCAGTTTTCTGACTGTGCTGGGAGCTCAGGCTGTTTGTTCTCCAATGGCCAAGACTTGTGTTGATATACCCCCCTGCACAGCCATTCACTGGGAAGATCAGTGTCCTGCTGTTTCTCCACCCTTACTTCTCCAAGCCCCTTATGCAGCTGAGAGCACAGGTTATAAGACCACTTATAAAAAAAAATAAAAGATATAAAAAAAAAGTATAACATTTTCGTATATGTATACACAAATGTTTTGCCTTTTATTTCTATTTTAAACTTATGGGTTGTTTTATAAGGTGATGTTTCACTATATTTTAAGTCTGCTTGGGCTGCTGACATCATGCCCAAGATGGTAGCATTCAGCAGCAGTATCAGGCTTTTTGGATGTCTACAGAAGGGAGACTTAAAATCTACCCACACCCCCATTCTAAGCCTAGGAGGAGCCAAAGACGCCGTGACATCACGCCGCCGGTGCCACGTGGAGGCCCGGCGGCCATCTTAATTTCTGGATGGTCAGTCTATTACATGTATACTGCTGCTCACTCTGCTATATTTGGAATAATTTGCTGCTATATTCGGAATATTTACCCTGCTGCATACTCTGCTTTAATTGGAGCTTTGGTATTATTTATATTACGTTTTAACCAATAAATTAGATATTCTACCTACTACACTATGGGCATTTTCTATGGTCTCCTGCATGGAGCGATTTATTTCTAGAGCCCTCCATGATCCAGCCAACACAGTATCCAGAGAGGGGAGTTCCTTAAAGCAGTCTTCTACACCCACCCATCCCTTAAAGGGATCTCTGGCCAGCTGGACTATATTTCCATCCGTGAGCTCCTGAAAAGCACCACCATACCCAGAAGGAGGATTGCCCAGGATTAGGACCTCATCCAACACCTAGGCGAGACCCCTGCAGTGATATTTAATGCGTATTTACTTTACGCATCTGGTGAGTGCGTAATTCTTCCATACGATTTGCAGCACTAATTGAAGAATCCACAGCTTACATGCACTTGTATCTTAACTGACTATCATTTTATTGGCATACTCATGAACGTTATCATTTGTCATTTTTATAGTGCTGCCCCTATTTATTTATTTTATGTCTTTGAAAGTTTTTATTATTGGTTGCCTTTGGTGTTCTAGCTGCTTAACAGAGAGCGCTCGCTTCTTTTTTTACTATTCTATCTACACTGTAAAAGGAAGGATGCCTATACTTACCTATTGTGAAGTTGCTCTGGTCCAGTCACATAGTCTCTCCAGCTTCAATTTAGATACGAGATCACAAACAACGGCTGCAGAGCATGTGTGATGACATCACCCATAGGCTTACTATGGGACATCCATTGTTGGCTGTCCCTCCTCTACACTGAAGGCGGCACTGGGAGCCGATCCCAGTGCCGTAAGTATAGGCATTAGTATAGTAAGTATAGGCATATTTCCTTTTACATTGAAGATAGAATTGGTTTTGGAATAAATTTAAGCTTAGTTAGGTTTTTGACTTGCCTTCCAATTTAAAGCTGGTAATGTCCAGTTTTAACAGTCCTCCCTTCAGAAGAAGAGCAAGTGTTTGTGGTTTTGCCAAAAATTCCAACCTCTCTCAGAAACAGACCATCCATCCTCTCACAAAAATCCAATCTTGTTAGGAGCAGTTTTTTACTTTAACAAAAAGCTATGCATAAGCAATAAATAAATAAACCCTTTCATGAGAGGATATTACAACATCTATGGTCTACTATTACAAAATATATGTGTTGGGTCATTTTTAAGAACCCCGTATTAAATAAAAGAAATATCACTGCCAAAAAGCAGTAAATAAATGTTTCAATGTGTCAAAGGCGCACTCTAGTACCCCTTGTAATAATTCTGAGGGAAAAAATTAGAACAGCAAAAACAATAATAAATATTTGCTACAGGGGCATTGGAGAAAGGCTGTTTGTTAACGAAAGCCATTTGTAAGCAAATGTATAGGAAAACTATGCAATGTCGTCTTCTAAACTACTCTAGCCACAAACTGAAGGGTGATTTTAAAAATGTCCTGCGGCACTCAATCATTCCTTCATTTTAATGTCTTTATTTTATGATTTTATTGATGAAATACTACTTACTCTGTGTTCAAAATTCCTTTTAGGCTGCAGGCATGGGCTAGCTGACATGCAGAGCCATATTTTAAAGCCATATATTTCACATTCCCACGTCCAACTTGGAGGGCACGGTAGCCAAGTTGCTTTTTTTTCTAGCAGATATATATTTTCATATTTATTTACTGATTTGACTAATGTATCTATTTTTCAACCCACATGCTTATGTTTCAATCCATTAAAGTGATTCACGATCAAATAATACGTTATTGCAAGTACAAAGAGGAGATAAAACCACAGCACAATAGCTATAACATGGCAACACAAATGATAAAAAAAAATAATAATTTCACGATTGCATTTACTTTTTAGTATCTGATATGAAAGCAGGTAAAACAAGAGTTTTCATTATTAACGCCTGATGCATTATATGAATTATATAAAATAAAATCTGTATATATTAGATTCATGGTAGCACTATTTTAAAGTGAGTTAGATATTGGTTCTGTGTTTAAATTCCCTGTAAAGGCGATCATACACAAATAGATACAGTTATTACACTGGTGCATCCACCAGTTAATACCAAAGTAGGTTCCTGAAACCTCTTTTAATTCTTTGGGCAACACATATGGCCAGATTATTTTTAATCAAATAACTTTTTATTCAAAACTGTTCATGGTATAGAAATTCAGTACATGATAATCTACAATTACAATGGTCCAGAGTGAATTGTACATTTGTCCAAGATATCTTTATCCAAGTACCTGGGACCAGCCATATAAACTAGTATTCAGGTACATATTAAAAAAAGGACCTCATAACAGCTAAAAAACAGGGTAATGGGGAGTAGGAAAAAAGAGAGAGGTAAGGAATAGGGTGAAAAATATTGAAAAATGTTGAAGGCACCTAAAAAAAAAATGAACTAGTTACCTAGCAACTAAAGTTCAGAATGCAAGTGAATCACTGTAGACCCTTCAATTGGGCTGAAGTCCCATTATCAGTGTTGTTAAATAATCACTGTAGACCCGCCAGAACATCCATGCGATACGAACTTTCTCAGGATCAGGGCCATCTTCCACCACCAGAGTTTCCATTGCCATGATCTCGTTGAGTATATGAGCCTACTCCAAGAGGTGGCGAGGGGAAGTAGTTTTCCACTATCGAGATATAGCCACCTGGGCTTCTAATACTCAGCGTTGCAGGGTGCCCTTTTTAATTTTGGAGAAGAACCCAGGAATCTGGCCAGATTATTTTAAAATTAGGTCAGCAAAAGACTTTTAAGCTGGAGTCATGGAACAACTTTTAAAGTTCCTTATTAGTCTTTTTTTGTTTACAAACGATTTTATTGTACATAAGTAGACAGTAAAACAACAGCACATTATGAAAGTGATATTGTCAACAAAAATAAAGCATATTTGAAATGTACAATACATAAAAGTATATTAACATAAAAAAGAAGATAGAGGAAAAAAGGAAGTTATGAGTGCATGAAATACATAAATGATAAAATAGATTGAGTGATACATCTATCAAAAATATATGTCAGCCAACTGGGGATGTTGTTAAGTATGCAATAAATGTCTACAATCTTTCCATGACTCCCATTTTTTATCGTATAAGTGCATCTTATCCAGTAGGATATAATGAATATGTTCCATAAGCATTACAGCGTCAATTCTGTGTAAAACGGAGTCCAAGGGTACAACATTGGACCTCCAATGTAGGGCAATGGACCATAAAGTGGCAATGTTCCTTATTAGTCTTGGCTGTCCACTAAATGTTGACGTCAAATCACAGTACTCATGTCAGAGGCGCATCATTTCTGGAAGAATATGGCTCATCTGACAAGAAAGCAGGCATGAAATCATAACCATAGAAAATGTTGAAGACATTTCACCCTTTATCTAAGTAGCTTCTTCAATTAAAAAAACTGAGGAGACCACTTGAATAAGTAATGAAATATCTTCAACTGGATAAGTGTTCTCTCTTCAAGTCCAGTTCAATTTGACAAACTACTGCTATGAGCACAAAATCTCTAGTATAAACCCACCTAAAGCATCCGCAGTTTTCAAACAGAGAACACAGTTTTAAGCCTCATTTGCCCTTGATCTGGCCTAGCATGGAGCACACATAGTTTTGGGCACAAAAAAATGTCCATTTAAATATCAAATAACATGATGACATTTCACCTGAACAATACCTTCATCTATGCATGTATGTGGTCACTGCATGGCCATTACTACTGTCTGTCTGGATTGTAGGCATCAAGTCATATTTAACCACTTCCCCTCCAGAGGATTTACTCCCCTTCCTGACCAGGCTATTTTTTGTGATACGGCGCTGTGTTATGTTAACTGACAATTGCGCAGTCATGCAACACTGTACATAAATTAAATTTACATCATTTTTTCCCACAATCAGAGCTTTCTTTCGATGGTATCTAATAGCTTCTGCGTTTTTTATTTTTTGCACCATAAATAAAAGAAAAAAACAACAATTTTGAAAAAAAAACAATATTTTTGACTTTTTGCTATAAAACATATCCAATAAAAAAATTTTTAAAAATCAGATTTCTTCATAAATTTAGGCTAAAATGTATTCTGCTACATGTCTTTGCAAAAAAAAAAATCCCAATCATTGTATATTAATTGGTTTACATTAAAGTTATGGGGTTTACAAATGGTGGTATGTACTGGAATTTTTTTATACTAGTAATTGCGGCGATCAGCGACTTATAGCAGGACTGCAGGACAGCAGCAGGCATTCTGACACTGGGTGGGAACTTACTAACTGCCACTGCCATCCCCAGTGACACTAAGACAGTGATCAGTGCTGATAAAAAGCACTGGCACTGTACTAAATACACTGGGCAGGACGGGGTTAACATTTCGGGCGATCAAAGGGTTAACTGCTTGCTGTGTGTGTATTACATTGTGTTCTGTGCTCTGTTTTACTTGGGAGACATGCTGTTTTGTATCTCTCTGCTGTGCAAAGAGGTACAAAGCAGCATGTCCATGCTGACAGGAGAGAGACCTGTGTTGATTACACACAGGTCTCTCCCCTGTCAGCTTTGCCGACGATCACCGAGTCCTGGCCAGAAATCGCAGGCAGGGACCCAGTTATTGACATCTCCAGCAGCCAATAGTGGCGCGGGTAGGCCCCCTACCTGGAAATGCAAATCACGTATATATATATATATATATATGTGTGTGTGATTTTGCACAGCCGTGCCACCCTGTAGCAGTACTTCTGTATGAAATTAAAGTGACACTAAACAATATCCTTATTTTCCCAAAATAATCCATACACATCCCCTCTTAGTCCATAGTCCCTAGTCCTTCTCAGGAGCAAGCAAGAGTGGGTGGCTACTTTCTGGCATACAGTGGGACTATGAGGAACATAGGTAGCCACCATCTAACAGGAAGTCCGATCACAGTGGCCAAAAAAAAGGACTTTAGAGATTTGAAAGAGGCATAAAGCAACAAAAGATACTTTTTTGAATTAAGAATATATTCTTAAGGTGTCTAGACTTTTTAAGAGAGTCCATTTTGGTATGGTTCGCCCTGGGTGAAAAAAATGTCCCTCTCGTGTCCTTGAGAACCTATGGGGGTAAGTTGGAGTGTACAAAATCAGGCTCAAATCTGCATAGAAACCAATCAGTTTTAACCTCCGCTTGTTCAATTAGGCTTTGGCATTTAATTCTGGAAGCTGATTGGTTTCTATGCAGAAGAGAGCCTGATTGTACACTCCCCGGCTTTAGTAAATACGCCCCCTACAGCTATACTGTATTCACTTAACAATGATAATTTGTTCCTTTGATAAAATCAGTATTTGAAAGTGTTTGCATGCATCCTGGCCAACTATTCTTCTGTACTGTGTTAAGTTTATGCTAGATTTTTTTTGTCAAAATCTGAAACATTCTCTCTATTAAAACTGATCTGCATTCTAAGGGTTTTAGAAAAGCCACAAAAATTCAACCTGTGCTGTTGTTTGCTATCATTCACACCTGTTACCGTAAAATCATATGAAGGTATGAGATGCACTTCTAGGCTAGGTAAATATAGAGAGTGCTGGGAGAGTAAAAGGAAGTGAAGTTAATGTGAAAGCATAGAAGATACAGAAGTAAAATAAAGAAAGAATGGAAAAAAAGAACACAACTAGTAAGTAGGCTGAACCATGGAGAAACAGGGTGCCACTCAGTAACAGTATTAAGATGCAGATATCACAATAATATGGGCTAGAAGAGTACCAGTGGCTCTAAGGCCAACTAAGGGCAGACTGGGGATGTAACAGTACAGTATCTGTGGAAAGTCACAGAAGTTCAGCTCCATAAAATTTCTTTTAGCAATTTTAATTAGATTTGAAGAAAAAAAGCTTAAAAAAACAAAGAATTTTTCTTAAATTTAACTTCAGCATAATCTCAAATTCCAACATACTCTATTGATATGTTTACGTTCTAATGAATAATTACTAGTAGTCATCTAGAATAACCAGCCAGAATGATCACTTCTCATCTGATAATAAATTAATTTGCATTTATTGTAAAAAGGAACCTTTTCCAAGTTGGCTCTTTCATTACAGCTTAATTACATGACACCGCCATCGCTCTTCAGAATGTATTACCGCAATGATCAAAATGAGAGCAGGATAAATAATGGCAATGCAGCACTGTATATGTTTTAATTAGCCAAAGGTAAGCAAAGGAGCACTGACGCTATTATATTAAGGTCAGAGCGCCACATGACTTGATCTACAATACATTATGACAAGAAAGGTTCTGCTAAATTAGAGTCTCAGTATAATCAACATAATTACACTAAAATGTATCATAACACATGCACAGTTGACATCCTTTGCAACTCTGTCTTTTTTTAACTGTTGAATGGTCAGTTCTTCCAGAAGTATTATTTAAATTGTCTGGTGGACTCCACTTTATGGAATACTCTATCTTTATGAGCCATGTCACATGGGCAACCATGACCCTAGGCAAAGTTACTGTATGGACCTCAAGGAGTGCTTTTAATGATTAAAGGTACAATGTTTAAAAAATTGATACGCATGCTCTATACTGTGACATGTCTGTAATTTATTTACACAGACTTCTAAAGTTACTGAAGGCTTCATTGTAAAGGATAATACTAGCCAAGCAACAGAATACACCAGGGGTTCTCAACCAGGGTTCCATGAAGCTCTAGGGTTCTTCCAGAGGTTGCTATGGGGTTCTTGAGAAATTTCTGCCTCTTGATAAGTTCCCACTGACGCAATTGATCTTTTTAGCTATCTGTAAGGAGATAATTCTTCCCAACGACCAAAAGTGTAAGGAGCATTCTCCCCACTGTCTATCACACTAATGTATCATAGGTTGCAGATATAGTCATTTTTAGCAGAGGTTCCCTGATATCAGAATGTTATTTCAAGTGTTCCTGTGTGTTGAAAAGATTGAGATAGGCTGGAATACACAGTTGAAACAAGATGGGATCTTATTTACTGAATACATTTTATGCAAAGTAAATGCACATAGTTTTCGCCATACACCTACTGCCGCTATGCTACATGACAAGGCTGTTAAGAGCTTGTAGAACTGCAAACTACATGTTATTTCCCACCACCTACTCTTTGGACTACGAGTGCACCTCACCACACTCCAACACCCATACAGAATTCTCTCCCTCCTGTACGCTCATTTACTTCCCGATCAGCTTAGAGAGTAGGGGCTAGTAGAAGGCCTTATTTCAGCTTTCAGTGGAGTGTGGCAGAGACACAGATTTTAGATAATTTCACAATCTAATCAATTATTTCACAACTATATAAATTAACTAAAGTATGTTTTATATCTTTGTTTGATTTTTTTTTAATCCTGTTTTCCTATGTGTCCAGACTGTCAGCTCCACATTTGAATACATTTTTTTCCTAAAAAAAAATTCCTTCCTGGTTTTGATAGATGGTCTCCATTAGTTTGACATACAACTGCTCAACTCTATCAATTCACTTTGGCACATTAAGGAGCTCCAGTGTGAGATGGGGGAGTGGAGCTGTAGAAAGCACAAATAATGAGCAGAATATATTGTTCACTGCCTTATCGTGATGCCTTCTGAGCACAAACACTGGCAAACACTGGCAACTAAAAAGACCCCCAGATGAGCTCGGAATTCTACCACTCCATCATAAACAATTGCCCTCTGGAGTCGGCATCAGTTGGGAAATGTTTAAAACATTTACCATATGTGGCTAAGAACAGCCTAATTTGTCCACTTTAAAATTTAGCATTACTTTTTGAAAGGATAGTTAATTTTAAAAATATGTCTTCATAGGTGAAGAGCTTTATGGAAAGCAGCTAATGCATCAACCGCGCTCTCCTGAATAATTAGGAATTGTCACCAAAGAAAAATGCCGCAGTTCATGTAAATAACTATTTACCTAGAGGAACAAGAAATCCACGAAAGTCAGCATACTTTAATGAGGCATGACAATAGGAGAAAAAAAAAGAGAGAGAGAGAGCTTTACCGGGCTGCATCTGCCTTAACTGACACCGCTTATGGTAAAAATTGGCCAAAACAAGTATTATTTGTTTTTTACTTGTCAGATATAATGTAGCTTGAAAATTTTCAACAGGCAACGAGCATCAAAGCCATTTGTTACTTACAACAGCCTTAATTGTTCGTCTGGCAGAAATAAAAAATTAGGGTGCTTATGTCATTTACCTAAATTCCTAATTAATGTGAGGGTGTCAGAGTTTTCTAAAAGATACGGGAAAAAGAATGAGAAATGGTTTCTCTGTGATTTTCATCTTTCCTTGGCTAGGCATGCAAAGCAAAACAAAACTTTTGTTTGATACCACGAAGATAAAGCAGCTGGACAATTTCATTATACACTCTAAGCCAGCCGCCGACATTAGATGGAGTTTCTACACGTAGGTACGATCAATCCAACAAATTTTTTTTCAAGTGAAATTGTCATGTTCACCTAGTGTCAAATACATCAACCAATGGCTTTATCTCAAGATACTGTATATACCAAGATACTTAATTCAGCATAGATCATTCAATAAAAATCCAACCTGGGCAATCAGCTACTTCTCCAAAAGTATTAGCCAGAGGTAGTTGCTGGTGTCCACTGCCATTTGTCATTTGACAATTGTAAACAGAAGTCAATTTGTTTATCACAATTTTTTAAAGATATATTTATAGTCTTACATTAAGTATTACTCATCAATGAAACCTCACAGCTTAAATTGAACCTGAGCTTTTTCTATGCAGAGTTCTCTTTACTGGTGGCCCCATTAGCAGCTGTTGTTCTGTTTGCCCACCAGGTGCGGAAAAACACTTGGTACTTCCCGGTATGTGAAGCACGTGACTCATCCTTCTTCCTCCCACATGACAGCACTGGTGCTTGTTGATTGACCACTCAAGCACCCCGCCCTGTCACATGTGGGTGGAGGTAATTTTCTTCAGCCCTGTCATGACTTGGAGCTTACACTGGGCAAACAGCAGCTAAATAGAGCAGCAGGGTAATGGAAGGTGATATAAAAAAATATAAGCTGCTGGTGGAACCTCCAATAAAGTGGTTGTAAAGTATACATATATATATATATATATATATATATTTTTTTTTTTTTTAATAATAAAAATGTTATACTTATCTGCTCTGTGCAAACTGGAATTGCACCGAGCAGCCCCAACCCTTCTCTTCTGGGGTCCCCCACTGGTGCTCCTGGCTCCTCAGCTCGGCTGGACTGGGCTTTTTTTTCATGGAGCTGCATACATTATATCTTTCTCTCTCTCCCTCCTTGCAAAGATAAAAAAACAACAGTGTGTAAAAACAATAATAATAATGTTAAAAAAATAAAATTAAAAACAATACTTTGTTCAAGGTTTGATTAAGGTCAGTGGCAGGGCTAATGTTTTCGGTCAAGGTCAGGCTCAATGATCAAGATCAGAGTCTGTATATTTTGGGAAGAATTAACAAAAAAAACTTTTTTTAATTAGTATCAGTGTCAATTAGTGTCAGTGTGTTTTAGGTAGAATAAAAAAAAGGAAAAAGTGCACTACTGTTTCTGAGCGGTACAAACAATAACAAGCACTTGTTAGGTGTAGGAGAATTTATTTTGGGTTGTTCTTTGGTGGTAGGTTATGGTAGTAGCAAGAAATACACAGATAAATAAAAAAATATTTTTTTCTATTTTGGGCCAGTTTTCCTATGATAATAAAAAAAAATAAGGAGAAATTCCGTTACCATTTACCACCAAAAGAAAGCCCAATTGCCCTGAAAAAAATGCAAATTCTGAGGAAAATGGGTCGTTCCAGACATTGTTCAGAAGAACAGCGTACCTTGATTAAAAAGTTGACTGGAGAGAGGAAAACATATAAAGAAGTGCAGAAAATGATAGGCTGCTCAGCTAAAATGATCGCAAATGCTTTAAAATGGCAACCAAAACCTGAAAGTCGTGGAAGAAAGCGAAAAACTACCATTCTAATGGATAGAAGAATAGCCAAAATGGCAAGGACTCAGCCAACAATCAGCTCCAGGAAGATCAAAGAAGGTCTAAAGTTCCCTGTGAGTACTGTTACAATTAGAAGACGCCTATGTGAAGCCAAGCTATCTGCAAGAAGCCCCCGCAAAGTCCCACTGTTGAAAAAAAGACGTGCTGAAGAGGTTACAATTTGCCAAAGAGCACATTGACTGGCCTAAAGAGAAATGGCGCAACATTTTGTGGACTGATGAAAGTAAGATTGTTCTTTTTGGGTCTAGTGGCTGGAGACAGTTTGTCAGTCGACCCCCAAACACTGAATTCAAGCCACAGTACACTGTGAAGACAGGGAAGCATGGTTGCGCAAGCATCATGATATGGCGATGTTTCTCATTCTACGGTGTTGGGCCTATTTATCGCATACCAGGGATTATGGATCAGTTTGAATACATCAGAATACTTGAAGAGGTCATGCTGCCTTATGCTGAAGAGGAAATGCCCTTGAAATGGATGTTCCAACAAGACAACGACCCCAAACACACCAGTAAACGTGCAACATCTTGGTTCCAGACCAACAAGATTGACGTTATGGAGTGGCCAGCCCAATCCCCGGATCTTAATCCAATAGAATACTTGTGGGGTGACATAAAAAATGAGGCAAAACCAAGAAATAGAGAAGAACTGTGGAATGTAGTCCAATCATCCTGGGCTGGAATACCTGTTCACAGGTGCCAGAAGTTGGTTGACTCCATGCAACACAGATGTACAGCAGTTCTCAGAAACAGTGCTTATACAACTAAATATTCATTAAGCGATTCAAAGGAAAGCAAAATCTTCAAACATTTTTCAGTTTATATAGTGAATGTTTGAGTTTGTAAAGAAGAATACAAACACTGCTATTTTTTGAACAGTCTAATATTCACTTTTCTTCCATTTTTTTAGAGGAACAACACAAATTTGATATATTTTTCTTCATGTTTTGATTTGGAATAGAATGTGTCGTGTTCCCAATGCATTTGTGTGTATGGAAATAAAAGCTATTAGAAGGATTTTGAGCTTTATTCACTTTTTTCAACACACTGCTATTATTTTGAACACAACTGTATATATGTGTATATATATATATATATATATATATATATATATATATTGTTCTTTTTTTAATAAGTGCTCATCTGTTGCAGTAACATTTAGGGTGAACCTGTTGTTTTGCCATGCATAGACAAAAGGAAAGAATTTTCGTTAATGGCCTGGGCCCCATACAGGAGGACTGGTGGTACCCCCTTATCCACAGCCCTGCTCATGCACACTAGCACTTAGGCCAGCATGCATCACATCTTGGGGTTTTAGGGCATCTGGAATGCATAGGTACAGCATCCAGCCCCAATACGAGTAGCTTGTCAAAATCTTTGGCAGACTGAAATACACAGCGAATGGACATGACTGGGTACCATACCAAATAGTATACAACAATAAAAGAAATAAAGGGATTTTTTTAGGTGCCAAAACATGATGCTAACAACCTTATAAAATGTAACTATTTTATTGTATGATAACATATAAAATCAAATATGGTATTATTAAAATGAACACTTAGATGCACTGGAAATCACTGTGACTTTTTAGTGGATTATTGCAGCAGCTTACGCTCAACATATTTCACTATAAACTGGCTTCTTCATGAGTCTTATGAGCACTGCAATTCTTGTTACTATCAAACAAACCGAATACAAATTTCAATACAATACAACACAACAGATTTTCTTTGTAGTTGCAATCATTGTTACAATTAATAAATATATAATATAACAACAGAATGAGTTCTCTAGGGGGAATCAAAGCAGATCCCACCAAAAAAAGGACAATTGTCTTGAACCATGTTTTATCAGTTCCATTTGTAATTAATTTCATACCATGTAGTACTCACATTTAGGGCTGCATGCACTCACCAAACACAAAATCCTGGCATTCTGGTCTTATGTCCTTGATTGCATATGGTCCTAAATGGAAGTACCACCCAATTGCTGCATATTTAACCCTGCCATTGAATTTGACAGGCTGTAGTCAGCAGAGATGGATGCTGCATCTGTGCCTTCTGGGCACCTGAAAATGCCAGGATGTGATGCATGTGAGCCTAGGTGCAATGTGGCCTAAGATGGGAAAGAGGCACACCTTTCTTTTCCAAAATTTGAAAAATCATACTTCCATTGTTAGAGAAAATTAAACTAAAAAAGACAACCACTAACACTTAAAGTGGTTGTAAAGGCTCAATGTTTTTACCTTTGTGCATTCTATGCATCAAGGTAAAAAACTTTCTGTGTGCAGCAGCCCCCCCGCCCCCCCCCCAAACATGTACCTGAACCCCCTCTGGATCCAGCAATGTGCACAAGAACAGTGGCTCTCCCTTTTTTTATTGTCTTTAATGTTACTTTAATGCCCACATATTTTATGCACTTTCACATACTTGCAAAAATAAATAAGTAAATAAAAAGACACCATAAAACCACAAATCAGTTTAATATAGTGTTTCTTCTTTTTCTTTAAGTAACCTAAATTCCATGATACTTCAGGAGCAAGGTACAAATTTTTTACTGATTGTGGTAGCCGATTGGGTGAGGAAGCAAACGGATCAAATTCAAGCAGAGAACCTCATCTGATGCCCCCTGGTGGTATCATCTCAGGCAAAATTGTCATTGTTACATGACCTCTCAACTTTATATTATTTAAAAAAAAATTTTTTTTGCTTAATTTTTATTATAAAATGTTGCAAATAAATAATTTTTCTGCATAAATTTAAGCAAAATGTATTCTGCTACATTTTTGGGGTAAAAATAAAACAGTGTGTATTATGTAATCTGTGTGAAAGCTATAGAGTCTACAAACTATGAGATATATATATGAAAATTGAGATCAATTAAGACCCTAAAATGCCAGATGCTGGTATGCAGTATGGCAGTGATCAGGGCATTAGCATGAGGTAGGGCGGTGATCAGGATACTGGTATGGCAGTGATCAGAGCACTAGTATGGAGGTTGATCAGGACACAGTATGGGGTATGAAGGTGATCAGGATGCTGGTATGGGGTATGGCAGTGATCAGAACGCTGATTTGGGGTATGGTGGTGATCAGAACGCTATTATGGAATATGACAGTGATCAGGACACTGGTATGGCATATGGGTGATCAAGATGCTGGTATGGCATATGGGTATATTATTTAGTCTGTGTGAAAGCTATAGAATCTACAAGCTATGGGATACAGTATATATGAAAATTGATTAGATGGGACCCTAAAATGCCAGATGCTGGTATGGGGCATGGCATTGATCAGGATACTGGTATGGGGTATGGCAGTGATCAGAATGCTGGTATGGGGCATGGCAGTGATCAGGATACTGGTATGGGGTATGGCGGTGATCAGGATGATAGCATGAGGAATGGTGGTGATCAGAATGCTGGTATGGGGGTGATCAGGACCCTGGTATGAGGTATGGAGGTGATCAGAATGCTGGTATAGGGTATGGCAGTGATCAGAATGCTGGTATGGGATATGGTGGTGATCAGGATGCTGGTATGGAATTTGACGGTGATCAGAATGCTGGTATGGTATATGGCGGTGATCAGGATACTGGTATGGGGTATGGCGGTGATCAGGATGATAGCATGAGGAATGGTGGTGATCAGAACGCTGGTATGGGGGTGATCAGGATCCTGGTATGAGGTATGGAGGTGATCAGAATGCTGGTATAGGGTATGGCAGTGATCAGGATGCTGGTATGGGATATGGTGGTGATCAGGATGCTGGTATGGAATTTGACGGTGATCAGAATGCTGGTATGGTATATGGCGGTGATCAGGAAGCTGGTATGGGGTATGGCGGTAATCAGAACACGGGTGTGGGGTATGGCGGTGATCAGGACGCTGGTTTTGCATATAGGGCGATCAAGATGCTGGTATGGGGCATGGCGGTAATCTGGATGCTGGTATAGCATATGGGGCGATCAGGATGCTTGTATATGGTATGACAGTGATCAGGATGCTTGTATGGTGGTGATCAGGGTGCTGGTGTAGGGTATGTCAGTGATCAGGATGCTGGTATGGTGGTGAGCAGGACATTGATATGGTGTATGGTGGTGTTTTTGATATTTTGATATGGTGTATGGTGGTGTTTTTGTGCTCACTGGGACAGTCAACAGGGGCTGGCTGTATTGTTTATTGTTCCTATGCTGGGACAGTGATCAGGGACACTGGTGTGGCTTGCACTGAAGTCTGTGAGTGTACAAGCAGCCTGGCAGGCTGTTGTACACTCAGGCTGTAGGATCACTTCTCTCTGCCCTGACAGTGAGAGCAGAGAGAAGCGATCTTTATTTTCACTTTGCATTGTTTACTATGTGATTGCTGTGATTGGACGCAGCAATCACATGGTAAAACACAATGTGATCATCTGGACACAGTGGTAATGTGATCCGCTGTATCTGAGCGATATACTAAATGCCAGGCTCCTGAGTGTGGGCTCCGTAAGTCACGCAAAAGCCGCCGATGTGGGCTGAAGTACGGGTACGTCAGCCTGCATCAGCAAAGCGTCTTATCTCGTCTATAGACTATGGGCAGACGGGAAGAGGTTAAACAGCACAGCAATGCTTGCCATTCTGTATACATACCTATGTGGCCTGATCACAAACTTAGGCTAGAGAAATATAAGAATGTGATTTCTGGGTAGATCTCTGTGTTTCTGCCAAATGTCAGGGTTAATTCCTCCAACCTCTGGTCTGACAGTTTTCACACAAAAGTGTATCTATAATCAAAATGTAAAATCATACATTCATTTCCCCATTGCATTTCAATTATTTCTAGCCTACTACTACTATCAATCGTAACAATCTTGAAGTAAACTTACTTTGTGAAGATCCACACATTTGCAAGGGAATTTTCTCCAGAGATTAGTGAATGTGGTAAAGTTTCACTTTGCAAACAATACCCAATCATGAGCAAGAAATATAAATAAACTGCATTTTTGCATGCACATGGATGATGGAAGTCAGCAGAGCTTCACCACATTCACTAAGCTCTGGGGAAAATTCCCTTGCAAAGTGAACAGCCTATGCACTTTTACTAAACCAACCCCTATAGGTTCTGATTATAGTATTTAGAAAATACCAATCTTTGTGGTTACATAGGATACAGGAATAGATTGTATTTTACTGAAACATTTTCTTCTAATGGCCCCGGAGACCAGAAATAAAAACAAAATGATCAGCATGAAAAAAGCTTACAAAGCACATTCATTGGGGTTGATTTTCTAAGGCAAGTAGGCAGTTCACTTTGAAAGAGAATGTGAACATTGCACTTAGCTCTGGGGAAAATTCCCTTGCAAAGTGCAGCTTCCCTTGCAAAGTGAATAGCCTCATTGTCTTTAGTAAATCAACCCCACTGTGGGAAGCAGTAAATAAAAACACTTTTACTCCAGTAACCTGTGAGGATGAAAGAATATGCTGAGATTCTCAGCGTCAACATACGAGGTCGTATCAGAATGTTTCAGGACTAGTTTTGTAACACTCCAACAGATAGCAGCACAGGGCTGCATGCACAGTCACAGGGAGCACCGACCTTCATAAGTCAGTGTGCCAAAAAACATCATCCTGTGTACATCAGGAGCTGTGCAACTGGTGCTATTCTGACCACGTGCGTTACCACGTCTTCTACTTCATCATAGACAGCAAGTTAGTTGTTGCCATTGTCGATGTGTCCTATAGAGCAGTCCATGGATTCCTCACGTGTGATTTGAATATGCGCTGTGTTGCTGCCAAGTTCATCCCCAGGGTGCAATGATCTCACTTCCGCATCCATCTTACTCGCCAGATTTGGCTCCTGTGGACTTCGCCCTCTTCCCAAAGATGAAGATCCAGCTCAAAGGTCACAGTTTTGACAACATTGTGGAGATCCAGTGCAAATAGCAGAACGTGTTTGACACGATTTGAAAAGAAGACTTCCAGGACACATTCCAGAAGTGGCAGGAACGCTGGGAGTGCTGTATTGCTGTGCAAGGGGACTTTTTTGAAGGTGATAGTCTGTAAATTTAGATAAATAAAGTTCTTTCTTGTAAACAGAGCTAGTCTTGAAACTTTTTGATACCACCTCGTATATGGAAAACTTGTAGACTTGTCAAAGACGAGACCTCCATAATAAGGCCACAAACCATGAACACATTACACATCGGTTGTTTGCATGTTGCTATGAAATAAGCTTTTAACTATTTATTACTCTTTTTTTACAACGTGTCTGGGTGTGAAACTAATTCTACAAATCAATATTCAGAAATAAGAAGGGAGGGGTTTTGGCTAAGGTTGAGGATCAAACAGAAAGGAGTCTGTGAAAGGCTGAACTTGTCCCTTTGATCAAAATCAAACGCTGTGAAACAAACATGAATTTACAGCAGAGCATATTTATGTTCACTTTAGATCAATGTAAAAGTGTTAAGCAAACATTCCGGAAATAAATGACATGGTGATTTAAAACAGAGCACACTGTACTTAATCAAAGTGCACCTGTCATTCTGTAAAAAATAATTTTCCACACAAAAAGAGGATGGAGCAGACAGGAGGTGCCTTTGCTAGTTATTGGGGCTGATTTACTAAGGACAAATAGACTGTTCACTTTGCAAGGGAGATTTCACTTTGCTAAGGAATTAGCAACTGTGCCTGACCCCCGTTCACTCTTAGCAATTTGGAATCTCGGGTAGAATTGGCACATTTCTGCCTACGATTCCAAATCATGCTAAAATTGCGGCGAAACACACAACATTACTTTGGGCACCATTCATTCTTAAAGTGATATTAAACGTGTCATACTTACCTGATGTGTGCAGTGGTTTTGCACAGAGCAGCCCTGCTCCTCCTCTTCTCAAGTCCCCCGCTGGTACTTCAGGCTCCTCCCTCCTGCCTAGTGTGCTCATAGCAAGCCACTACTCTGTGTGTCCACTCACACATGGAGCACTGCTCGGCCCTGCCTTGCTCTCTCCTCATTGGCTCACTGGCTATGATTGACAAGAGCAGGAGCCAATGGCTACCACTGCTGTCTCAACCAATGTGGAGGGAGATAACAGGGAGAGCCTTGGCTCTCCTGCACATCGCAGGATCAGGATGGGGCACAGGTAAGTATTGGGGAGGCTGGGAGAGCTGCTGCACACAGGAGGCTTTTTACCATCATGCATAGAATGCACAAAGGTAAAAAACACCTTGAGCCTTTACAACCACTTTAATAGCACCCCAAAAGTGATGCGATTTTGCTGCAATTGCCATACAAAAAACAAGCGAGAGCCAAAGCAAAACACGCATATAAAAATGCGCCTGGCTCAGAGCTATAATTTGGTCCCTGAGCTTCTTTGCCATGGCAGATATGCATACGGCAGCACATTCAAGCCAATGAACTGCCCTGTGTGTGACATGTGGAAATGCATATGAATTGCTCAAGAAAATTGCAAGCAGGAACACACATTTCCTCTACATGAAATGTGAACAGAGACTCAGCAGATGAGGTGAAGCTGAGCAGATGATGGGAAGCTCTGCTGACTTCCATCTTCCAATCATTTGCAACAAAAATGCTGTTTTTTTATTTTCCTTGCATGTGATCGGTTATTTTTGCAAAGTGAATTACACCACATTCACTAAGCTCTGAGGAAAATTCCCTTACAAAGTGAACAACCTATTTACCGTTAGTAAATCTACCCCATTATGTTTTTCTCTCAAAAGATGTTACTATGTCCTGTGTCCTACCCATTTGGACCCAAGCATTTACTATTGAAGTTCCAGGAAGACTGAGTAGGTGTAACTTCTAGTAATGCTTAGAGATTTTGCTAGGGATAGAAAAGGGAAGAAGAAAGTAATAAGTCTTACATCACTTTCTTCAGCTTTGTTTCAACATGAGCCTTCTCTCTTCCCAATATACACTATATTGGCAAAACTATTGGGACACCCCTCCAAATCATTGGATTCAGGTGTTCCAATCACCTCCATGGCCACAATTGTTTAAAAGCAAGCCCCTAGGCATGCAGACTGCTTCTACAAACATTTGTGAAAGAATGGGTCGCTCTCAGAGCTCAGTGAATTCAAGCATGGCACCATGGTAGGTTGCCACCTGTGCAATAAGTCCATCCATGACATTTCCTTGCTACTAAATATTCTACGCTCAACTGTTAGTGGTATTATAACTAAGTATAAGCAGCTGGGAACAACAGCAACTCAGCCACGAAGTGGTATGCCACATAAAATGACAGAGCGGGGTCAGCGCATGCTGATGCTAACAGTGCGTAGAAGTCACCAACTGTCTGCAGAGTCAATAGCTAAAACTAAAACTTCATATAGCCTTCAGATTAGCACAACAACAGAGTGTGCAGAGAGCTTCATGGAATGGTTTTCCATGGCTGCGCAGCTGCATCCAAGCCTTACATCACCAAGTGCAATGCAAAGCGTCGGCTGCAGTGGTGTAAAGCACTCCAGAGGAGTGGACAAATCACGCTTCTCTGTCTGGCAATTCGATGGATGTGTCTGGGTACGGCAGTTGTCAGAAGAATGGTACTTGACTGACTGTATTGTGCCAAGTTTGATGGAGGGGGGATTATGGTGTGGGGTTGTTTTTCAGTGGTTGGGCTTGGCCCCTTAGTTCCAGTGAAGGTAACTCTTAAGGCGTCAGCATAACAAGACATTTTGGACAATTTCATGCCCCCAACATTGTTGGAACAGTTTGGAGATGGCCCCTTCCTGTTCCAACATGACTGTGCACCAGTACACAAAGCAAGTTCCATAAAGACATAAAGTCCATAAGTGCAATGAAAAGTGTCTCATGCTGTGGTGTAAAGGTTGCCGCCACTGGACTCTAGAGCAGTGGAGGCGTGTTCTCTGAAGTGACAAATCATGCTTCTCTGTCTGGCAATCCAATGGACATGTCTGGGTTTGGCAGTTGCCAGGAGAAAAATACTTGCTTGACTGCATTGTGCCAAGTGTAAAGTTTGATGGAGGGGGGATTATAGTGTGGGGTTGTTTTTCAGGGGTTGGTCTTGGTCCCTTAGTTCCAGTGAATGGAACTCTTAAGGCGTCAGCACACCAAGACATTGTGGACTCTTTCATGCTCCCAACTTTGTAGGAACACTTTGGGGATGGTCACTTCCTGTTCCAACATGACTGCGCACTAGTGCACAAAGCAAGGGCAATAAAGACATGGATGATTGAGTTTGGGGTGGAGGAACTTGATTGGTCTGCACAGACTCCTGACCTCAACCCAATAGAACACCTTTGGGATGAATTAGAGTGGAGACTGCGAGCCAGGCCTTCTCAACAGACATCAGTGCCTGACCTCACAAATGCGCTTCTGGAAGAATGGTCAAACATTCCCATAGACACACTCCTAAACCTTGTGGACAGCCTTCCCAGAAAAGTTGAAGTTGTTATAGCAAAAGGTGGGCCAACTCAATATTGAACCCTACGGACTAAGACAAGTGCGTGTAAAGGCAGGCGTCCCAATACTCTTGGCAATATAGTGTATCTTTGGATGGTGAACTTTAAGATGTTGGTACCTGGGTAATACTAGGGACCAATCAGTGCAATATCTTACAGTTCATTTTATGTAGACCTGCCAGTGCAAGTTTGTTCTAGCAGTGAAGCATCTTTTCAATATGTCTCATGACACAGTTCGCTCTGCACTCCTGTGACTAGTTTTCAGCTGACAGCGGGCTAAAGTCCCCAGTCGGCTGGCGTCGCTCAGCTGGTCCAGGCTGGGGAAAGATCGCAACCATATGGTCGGGATCCACCAAGTAGCCTGGACCGGTACCTGGCTCAGCCTTTCAGTGATCCGCTGAGAGCCAGCCACTCCCACCCCCTCTACAGCACAGAGCAGAGAGCAATGACTCACAGTCACCTCTCTCTGCTCAGACTGCAGGAAGAACTGAGCAATCAGAGGTGTTTGATCACTCAGTTCTCTGCCTTAGAGCCAGCAGGCAACAGATGCAGCATTGGCTCAATGCTGCATCCACCTAGGTAAGTATAATTGAAAAAAAAATCCCAAACTTCTCTTTTAAGGCTAAGTGTTAAACTTTAATGTTGAGTTAAGGGTGGGGTGAAATTAAGGGTTGTGTCTTAGGGTCAAGTTCAGTTTTAAAGCTGATTTCTGATCATTAAAAAAATCCTTGTATATGTAATTACTAACTCTTATTTCAAAACTAGTTCTATTTTGAAACAATGTAAAAGCTCCTATTAAGTAACTGTCTTCTATCTTCTAGTTTGTGAAGAGTCGGCCTTGCAGTGCTCATGTTGCTTCCTGGTGATGTGGATGTGCCAATTAGCTGTGCATCAGAGGGTCCTCACATGATCTCTACAGGGTCAAGTCTTCCAGTGGTAGTGTCATGACATTACATTGCTACAATGTGAACAGTGGCAACAGGAATGTCAGCAGCTTCTGATCACTACTCTTTAGTACTAAAATGGAAGCCACAGATTATCTTGAGACAATACACACATGTAAGTAAAACTGGGTCTTAGAAGAATTCATGGCTGGGAGAAGGTAGGGAAGGAAACACTAGAGTTTTTTTCCTAGATTTGTGTTTTAATTACCAGACTACCTAGTTGAAAAGCTGGAGCAAACCTACTGAGAGTACTGAGAGTAGTTTAACCCACGTATGTGATAAAGTTTATAGCAGGGAGAAACCGCTAATTCTTCGACCTGCAAATTGATATTCTGTATTTATTTAAAATCCTATCACTCTAATTATATAGTCTATAAATACAGTATTTGTAGTTTAGCTATATATTTTTTAAATATTATCTATTATGTTAATACTTAGTATTACTTAAAAAGTAATATAGTAGTATTTTTTTAAAAACTATCAGGTGGGAAAGGGGTAAAACTGCAGCCTCCGAGACTTCCCATTCATGACCTCATTTACAGCTATTCACTGGCAACCAAGCTATGCCGCCACACATTTCTATTAGCTGAGCACAATAATGGTCAGCACCACTGGCCAATGGGAACATGCAGAAACAAGACTCTTGTTCAGACACCCTCCAATTCATAAAACGTTTTCAAGTCCTAATGAAGGGGGCCCTCTAGAATGCCCAAACACATTGGCTGTCTTATGGTCCTCTTTCTATGAAGTCTAAGACTGGAAATTGTGGAAGGCTGCTGCAAGTATATACAGAAACGTTTATATATCTGCACTTTACACAACACTACAATACAATACACCCTATACACTACACTATATACACTGTACATGTTCCCCTTGACAGGGTCTTTTTAATAAATGCTTCTAGGCAACATGCAGAGTTAATTAGTGAATTGCTAATGGTAACGACAAACAGATCAAGTCAGAAAGCCCATTCTGTTTTCCTTAAAGTGGAAAAAAAGACTAACTATCCTTAAAATCTTCCTGCTCCTACCTATCCTGAATATCCTGTATATAAATATCTGTATACCTACCTTTTTTTAATTATGTCCAGTAACATGATCCTGCAGCTCTAGCTTCCCTGTGTCAGTGAGCTGCTGCTGAAGGGGACAGAAGGGGCACCACAATGGCTGGACTATGAGAGGCTATGGCTGATGTCATGGCTTCAGGAATTAATAAACGTTGTTGAGCGCTCCCTTACACAGTTGAGCCAGAACTGCTGAATCATGAGACAGGACCAGATTAAAAAAGATAAGTACACAGATCTTTTTTTTTATACAGGCTATGCAGGAAAAGAAGGAGGAGGGAACATTTTAAAGCTGGCCATAGATGGTTCGAATCTCAGCCGGTTCAGCAGGGACCAGCCAAGATTCAAACCATGTATGGCCAGGCTGAATGTACCCAAGTTGATCGATCAACATGGATACAACCAGCCTGCAGGATTTACAATTATTGTTAGCGGCTATTACAGCTGCAAGTAGTAATCACTGTGTTCTCCCAGAAGGGATGGCTCCCGCCATCACAATTCCTGTGGTTGCAGGAAAGAAAATCTCTCCCTCTATGGTGGCTTAAGAATAGTTAGAGTTAGCCTTTCCCTACCACTTTAATCTGAAGAAGGTCTGCTTCCTGAAGCCATGCTGCGTGACGTCATTTCCATGCTTTGTTTATCAATAGCCAAATAGTGAAGGAGGCTTGAATCTGTTGGTAGCAAAACCTTAGACACTTAGATATAGAAGGCTTTATGTAGATAGTAAGCTACCTGGAAATTGTGTGTTTGGGTTTTTTTTCCCTGCACTGCACAGAAGGAAGCACTAGGTGTTCCTAGTTCTCCAAATCAACAAAACAAGGAGGTGGAGTGGACTGGTGTTTGAGTATTACAACTATGCCTGGATGAAAAACCGAAGCCTTGAGCAGGTAATCTGTGCTCCCTGCATGTATAGCAGAGCCTCATTTTTAATCTTGACTGGAGTGTACCTTTAATTATTCTTTTTTATGAAGGTTACCAGTGCCAGACCACCCTACCGATGAAGATTATCAGTCTAATAGCACCCAGTTGATAATTATGATGATGGCAAGAGTTACAGAACAGATACATACTTAGTAAATAGCATGAGCACTCCAGCCATTGATCTGTGAAGGGAGGTTTTTTTGTAGCTCGTGGACTGACAGCATATTTCATCTTCTGCCCCACAAAGCTTAGGCCCTGGAATCTTTGCACTTCTGCTCTGCAATAACAGAAGGCAAATAGTATCATACTGTGGGGGGACTGAGCTCCTCTACCAGAGAACAGTTTGTAGCAAACAGTCCACAATATGAAAATGTATTTAATGCAATTAATAATTTAAAGAGTGAGAGCATGTGCTCTTGGAAAGTTCAGTGCTTGTCAGAGTGATAGATGCATGCTTCAGCACCAGTACATCTCCGAGGAAGAGCACAGGGATTTTGCAAACTTGTACTGACCTTGGGTTGTAGCGTATAGCAAAGCAGATTGCAAACACGCCGAGCTGCTTATGGAATAAAAGTGCATCCAGGCTCAATTTACAGCTCTAGCCCCAATTAAAGAACTGTAAAAACATTAAAATTAATGCAGTCTTAACTCCTAGCTCAGTCTCCACTTCCTTAATTAGTGCCTACTGTAATTATTCCGTTTTTGATATCTCGCAAAATTATCACATGGAAATTATTTTAGGCTCCGTAACAATAGCAACAAACCTTCTCTCTGAAACTCGATTAACATATGGAAGTAATTAACACTTAATTACAATGAAAATACTATTACGGCTGGTGCTTAATGCTTGCGCTCCGATCGCAAGAAAATCGAGAACAGCGTGAAGTGCTGGTGTCTATAGTTCAACTCCAATATTATTCCAAATGTGAAATAATAACAGACTTTAGATCCTGAACGTCAGGGGAACCGTGAAGTAGGAACCCGGTAGCATATTTAAATTGATTTGATTAAGGTCTTCACCACCAGATGGTCCCTTAAAATGTACAGTAAAAATGAGAGCGGAAATGATTGATGGCTCGTTATGCCAGCATGCCGGTACAAGGCATAGGCCAGGCGGCAAGCAAGGAAGTAGAGGCCTGCAATGCTCTCCATCTGAACAACATAATATTTCACATAGAGTCATTCGAAGGTGTTGGAAAGCCAGAGGAACCCTGAGCACTTCTTAAATGTAAATGTCTTGTCTCCCAACTATCCCTCAGCACTAAGCGCTTTCATTTTCTTCTTTGTTGGTTTACGGCTTGATCCATCGTTCTAATTGATTCGAGAGACCTCCTACTGGTTGAAAGGCAGAAAATGAAGCAAAACGCATGAAAATGTTTTTCTTTCTTTTACCTCTGCTCTCTTAAGCTTTATTTGAAGTGTCTTAGAAACCTTTATGGTAACACCCTCTTTGGGATGTGTAAAATTGATGCTTGTGCCCTAGGATAATCTGCCAACACATGAATAATGTGAGAGTACAGAAAATCGCTCGTATTATGCCTGGATAGAGAATTTTTTTTCATGATCCTTTTTTCCACTGGAGCACTTACAGTAGGTTTAGCTGAAGTCTAGTCCTTTTATTCTTTATCAGCGACAAAGATGTACCTCATGAGTTTGATGTTGGACGAGTCAGAGCGGGCTGGAAATAAATGTAATACATAGCCATGGAGCTAGAATTGTGTTCAAATTGTCAGGGAGGGTACTGACAATCCTGCTGATCATGTTACTGGATTGTACCTAAAAATACAATAACATTTACATTATAAGTCAAGGATTAGCTAGATAATGCAACTAATCAGTAATTATCATTAAGTTCCATCTGCTCTGGAAAGGGGGAAAGACTGAAATCGAATTGGTTGCTGCTATAGTTTAGTGCACATAACTGCTTTGTTCTGTTTGCCATCAGTGTATGTAAACATATCATACGTTCTTGGAAATCCTGCACACATAAAGACTTTCCAGAGGTTAAGTTCTTCATGCCAAACAAAAGCTACCAATCATATACCTGGAGCCTTGGGGCACAGGCCACATGTCTCCTATTGGATGCCACAACTCAAGTCTGTGACCATTACAGAATATACACTAATCACCAGCTCTGCAAGTTAAGGAAAATAACTCTTGCCCTTGCCTCTTATCAGTCCTTATCCAGTACCTTAGTGAAAATTCTTAGTCTGTGTTGAAGTGAAAACAGAAGGAGGCTACCTCAGCTCATATCATATGCCCACCCATGAGGTGCCCCTGTCACACCTCAGTCTTTCATATTTGCCCCTGTAGACTTTGAGTTTCTCAGCCAGACCACTGCAGCATTGCCCATTTCTATACACTTGTAACCAGAGTTTGCATTACAGTATGTAGGTTTGGTTGTTTGAAGGGATCCATGGATAACCAGTAGCTATATGGGGAGGAGGGGGGTATGTGCAGGTCTGTTGAGTTCATGAGAGGCTCTGTGAAGACTATGTGAAGGCTCAGGGATGGACAGACATAACCTAAAAATAATGATCCTGCCTTATGAATACATTGCCAGTGGCATGTAGGGGATGAAACATCTATAACTATTTGCCCATGCCTACACACTGTATATGTGCACATTTCATTCTCTTGTTTCTTTTTTTCATGGCGCTCTAAGGTGAGATCAAAAAGAATGATTCCATAGTTGTAAAGTGTTTCACAGCCTAACTCTGTCCCGGATGGATGGATGGATACATAGATAAAATAGATAGATAGATAGATAGATAGATAGATAGATAGATAGATAGATAGATAGATAGATAGATAGATAGATATTTTAACATCTTCTTCCAGGAATCATCTTTTTTGGTATTGAACATTTTAAAAGGTACTTGGGGTTGAGTTACTAAAATTGGAGTGTGCAAAATCTGGTGCAGTTGTGCATGGTAACCAATCAGCTTCTAACTTCAGCTTGTTCAATTAAGCTTTGACAAAAAAAACTGTAAGCTGACTGGTTTCTATGCACTAGCAGATCCTGTTTTAGTAAATCAACCACACTGGCTATTTAACCACTTGCGACCAGCCACTGTAGAAATACGGTGGCAGGTCGGCACGGCTGCGCAAAACCACGGATTAAAACGTGATTTTGCAAAACAGGTAGGGGGCACGCCCTACCTGCACCGCCGATCGCGGCCGCGGGTGTCAGTCGCCAGGTCACGGCCAGTCATTACCTGCTGTGTCCCGGCGATTACCGGCAATCACTGACAGAGAGCACGACTGCATTGTTTACACTGCAGCTGTGCTTTCTGTCAGTTCCCTGTCAGCTCCTGACATGCTGATCCGGAGAGAAGAGTTTATCTCTCAGGATCAGCTTGCTCCCATGCAGTACACACCTCCGCCCCCTAGTAAAACACTCCCCTCACACAGTTAACCCTTTCATTGAATAAAAAAGTTAACCCCTTCCTCCCCAGTGCCATTAGTACACTGTCAGTGGGTTTTTTTGCACTGATCACTGTATTGGTGTCGATTTCCCCCCAGTGTCAGAATGTCCACCGCAGTTCTGCAGTCCTGCCATAAGTCGCTGATCGCCGCCATAAGTCACATTATTAGTATAAAAAAAAAAATCCCAGTATCTTTCCCACCATTTGTAAGCGTTATAACTTTCACGTAAACCAATTAATTTACACGTATTGGGTTTTTTTTTAGTAAAGACATGTCGCAG
Organism: Staurois parvus; assembly: GCF_062004578.1. Taxonomy (NCBI): domain Eukaryota; kingdom Metazoa; phylum Chordata; class Amphibia; order Anura; family Ranidae; genus Staurois; species Staurois parvus. Next base: position 7,624,868 of record NW_028317805.1, on the reverse strand, counting down.
AATGCATTTTGGATGAAATTTATGACAAAATTTTATTTTTTAATTTTTTTACTGGACATGTTTTATAGCAAAAAGTTGAAAATATTGTTTTTTTTCCTCAGAATTGTCAGCCTTTTTTTTAATAGCGCAAAAAATTAAAAACGCACAGGCGATCAAATACCACCGAAAGAAAGCTCAATTTGTGGGAAAAAAGGACATAAATTTAATTTGGGTGCAGTGTTGCATGACTGCGCAATTGTCAGTTAAAGTAACGCAGCGCCGTAACACAAACCACTTCTGTAAGCGCTTCCTGATCACCCTATAGCAGAAATACTGCTACAGGGCGGCATGGGTGCGCAAAATCACATATATATATATATATATATATATATATATATATATATATATATAAACATGATTTGCGCTCCCATGGTTTTCACACCCCTCCCAGATATGAGAGTATAATGTGTTTTATGCATTTCAACAACACACTCTGTCATCCTCGGGGTAACCCTGAATTTGACCGGCTCCACAAAATTCAGCCCCTCGCAAATCACCTTAACCAAAAATTTGCAGATGTCTATACTCCCCAGCAAAACATCTGCATTGATGAGTTCCTCATTAATTTTTCTGGCCGCTTTGCATTCAAACAATTTCTCCCCAGCAAGTGTGCCAGATCTGGGGTCAAGATGTAAAGACCTGTGAGAGGACAACAGGCTATACTTATACGTTTCGGATTTACGAGGGAAAAGATAGTCACGTGGAGTCACTACGTGGAGTCACTACATGGGGAGCAGTGGCAAGATAGTTTTGGACTTGGTGTCATCCTTTTTCCATATGGGGTACCACTTTTTTATTCAATTTTTATTCAAGCGTGCCACTATTTAGATATATGTACAATCTTGGAACTGGCGCATGTGGCAAAGTGTGACCTAATGTGTGCCCACCATTAGAAGTGGGTGGATGCAGGGAGGAATATTCTAATGGTAGGCATACCACACACTTTTTCTGGCAGAGATTTCTTCTCTTTTTTTCATTCAGTCCACAGGCTGCATACAAAAAAAAGAACATAGTATATACACCCAACAAGGACCAGCGATGTACTGGTACATCACTGGACTTTGAATGGTTATACCAGGATGATGCCTACAGCTGCAGGCATCATCCTGGTATGATTTGTTTCAGCCGGCAATGGGCTTTCATGTAAAAGCAATCCTAGTGGCTAATTAGCTGCAGGATTGCTTTTACAAGCAGCGGGATATGATAACCCCTCCCCCGCTGCCTTCCACGGCCTTCTCAGGCAGTCCCGTGCCATCGGGGGAACCTGAGAATGCAGCCGGAGTTTCTGCCAGCTGACCATAGAGCTGATTGGAGACCAGAGTGGTGCCAATCATCTCTATAGTCTAAGAATTCGGAAGCTACGAGCATTTCATCACTTCAGTTTCGCAGGATATAAACAGCGCCATTTGTAAATGGGAAAGCATCTGATCACACTAATTTTGGTTTGATTAGATAATGTAAGGGCAGAGGAGATATCTAGAGTCTGATAGACCCCAGATTTCTCAAAAAGAATATATGACAATGCCCATTGAAGTTATAGGGGATATTTGCATTCCCTGTAATAGCATTAAAAGTGATCTAAAAAAAAATGAAAGGTACAGTGTAAACATAATTTAAAAAATCAAAATGACAAAAAAAAAAAAGACCTCACCCCTCCCATGCACGCACAGCTGTGTGCAGAAGCGTTGACCCTGTGGCGGTATGTAAACAGCGGATGCACCATACATGTGAGGTATTGCCGTGAACGTCAGATCAAGGGCAGTAATTCTAACACTAGACCTCCTCTGTAAATCTAAAATGGTAGCTTTTAAAGGCTTTTAAAGTGTTGCCTATGGATATTAAAAATGTATGCAGTTTGTCACCATTTCACGGGCATGTGCAGTTTTAAAGCATGTCATGTTTGGTATCTTTTTACTCGGCATACCATTATCTTTTATATCTTACCAAATAATTGGCCAATATATTGTGTTTTTCTGCATTAAAAGCAAAAATTTTTTTTTTTTTTTTTAAAATTGCTTTTGAAAAATCGCTGTACGAGTACTCTGTGCCATAAAAAATTGTAGTACCCACCATTTTATTCACTAGGGTGTCTGATTTAAAAAAATATATAATGTTTGGGGGTTTAAATTAATTTCCTAGCAAAAAATACAGATTTTTTTTCATGTGAACAAAAAGTGTCAGAGAAGGCTTGATCTTCAGGTGGTTAGAAGAGTGAATGATGTGTGGCATAAACTTCTAATGCTGGGCATAGAATGCCCCCATCCCCCCCCCAAAACGACCCTTTTTTGGAAAGTAGACACCCCAAACTATTTGCTGAGAGGCATGTTGAATTAATAGATGAATTTATTTTTTTACCACAAGTTTTTGGAAAATGACAAAAAAACTTTTTGGAAAGTAGACACCCCAAGGAATTTGATAAGAAGCATGGTAAGTATTTTGCAGAGCTCATTTGTTGCCACAAGCTTGGAAATTGAAGAAAAAAAACAGAAACATATTTTTTCTATTTTTGTTTATATTTCAAAACCTTGTGAGAAAAAATGAGATCTGCAAAATACTCACCATGCCACTTTTTAAATTCATTGGGGTCTCTACTTTCTAGAAAGGGGTCATTTGGGGGGAGGTTTGGTGCTATCCTGGCATGTCTGGGCCTTCAAAACTGTGATAGGTATTGAGGAAGTGAAATGAGGAAGTTACGCACCTTCAGGCTTTCAAAGTGGTCATTGGATTTCAGGCTCCTGTATGTGGCTAGGCTCCCAAAAAGTCTCACACATGTGGTATCCCCATACTCAGTAGAAGTAGCAGAATGTATTTTGGGGTGTAATTCCACATATACCCATGGCTTGTGTGAGAAATAAATCATTTAAATGACAACTTTGTGTAAAAAAAAATGCTTTTGTCATTTTCCAGAAACTTGTGGAAAAAAAAAAATCTTCCATGGACTCAATATGCCTCTCAGCAGATAGCTTAGGGTGTCTACTTTCCAAAAAGGGGTCATTTGAGGGTGTTTGTACTATCCTGGTATTTTAGCACCTCAAGAAATGTGATGAGTGGTCAGAAAGTAAAAGCTGTGTAAATTCCATTATCTATACCATAGTTTGTAGACCCTTTAACTTTCACACAAAGTAATTATTATACACTTACTGGGATTTTTTAACCAAAAACATGTAGCAGAATATATTTTGGCCTAAATTTATGACAACATTTTAGTTTTTTTGGATATTTTTTTGACCGAAAAAATGTTTTTGTTTATAGCGGCGCATGCACACTGCACTGATGCTGTACCATCTATTGAGAGAGCTGTGCTGCGACTGTGACGTCATCACTGCTCGGCCATTCAAGCAGCCAGAGCCTGAGAACCCTGGAAGGAAGACCGAGTGAAGATGGAAGCCCTGTCAGCAGTGACAGTGCACTACTTGGAGGGCTTCATTTAAGGCAGTGGTGGGCAACCTTTTTTTTCAACTGAGCCAAATCTCGCCAAAACCACGATTGAAATTTATTTTGAGAGCCACATTTTTAAAACTGAAAATACATCTCCCATATAGTAATTCATCCCCCATAGTAATTCATCCCCCATATAGTAATTCATCCCCCATAGAGTAATTCATCCCCCATATAGTAATTCATCCCCCATATAGTAATTCATCCCCCATAGTAATTCATCCCCCATATAGCAATTCATCCCCCATATAGCAATTCATCCCCCATAGCAATTCATCCCCCATATAGTAATTCATCCCCATAGTAATTCATCCCCCATATAGTAATTCATCCCCCATATAGTAATTCATTCCCCATAGTAATTCATCCCCCATATTAATTCATCCCCCATAGTAATTCATCCCCCATATAGTAATTCATCCCCCATAGTAATTCATCCCCCCATAGTAATTCATCCCCCATAGTAATTCATCCCCCATATAGTAATTCATCCCCCCCATAGTAATTCATCCCCCATATAGTAATTCATCCCCCATAGTAATTCATCCCCCATATAGTAATTCATCCCCCATAGTAATTCATCCCCCATATAGTAATTCATCCCCCATATAGTAATTCATCCCCCATAGTAATTCATCCCCCCCATAGTAATTTATCTCCCATATAGTAATTCATCTCCCATATAGTAATTCATCCCCCATATAGTAAGTCCCCCCCCATATAGTAAGTCCCCCCCCATATAGTAAGTCCCCCATATAGTAAGTCCCCCCCCATATAGTAAGTCCCCCATATAGTAATTCATCCCCCATATAGTAAGTCCCCCCCCCATATAGTAAGTCCCCCCCATATAGTAAGTCCCCCATATAGTAATTCATCCCCCATATAGTAAGTCTCCCCTGTGTCAATTCACTTACCTTTGCTCCGCGTGTTCCTCTCGCCTTGCTTCCCGCGCCGTTCTGGTCTTCAGGGCGGACTGTGAGAGGAGAGGAGTTTGTCACGCTGCCCCGCCTACATCCTGGCTGCCCCGCCTACATCCTGACAGCTGCAGAGTCCTGACTTTTGGGGCGGCCGCCCGAGAGGAGGGAGGGGAGGGGAGGGGAGGTGAGGGGGCGGCCGCCCGGCACACGCCTGTCCGAGAGGAGGGAGGGGAGGGAGAGGAGGGAGGGGAGCGGGCGCCCGGCACACAGAAGAGCCGCATTTAAGCTTGTAAAGAGCCGCATGTGGCTCGCGAGCCGCGGCTTGCCGACCACTGATTTAAGGTAAGTCTCCTAAGAGATGCATACTAGCACAATATGACATTGCCTTGTAAGAGGAAAGCTTTTTTTTTTTTTTTGGCTGACAGTTTACTACTGCTTTAAGGGGGGATATGATTACCATGTAAAAATACATAAGTGGCCAATATAGTGAACTTGGGGTTGAGTTAATTACTTTCAGGTCATTACGGAGGACAAAAGGACACTCTTTACGCCTGGAAGAAAAGAGATTGTACCTTCACATATGGAAAGGCTTCTTCACAGTAAGTGTTGTGAAAATGTGGAATAGACTACCTTAAGAACTAGTTCTGGCCAGCTCAATAGATTGTTTTAAAAAATGATTTGGATGCATTCCTAAATGCACAAAATTTAACTGGATACTAAGATTTATAGGTAATAACACCAGGGGTAGTTGATCCAGGGAATACCCAATTGCCTCCTGGCTGATCAGGAAGGATTTTTTCCCCCAATGGAGCGAACTGGATTGTGCTTTATTGGGTTGTTTCGCCTTCCTCTTGATCAACTGTCGGTATAGGACTCTGTATATGGAGGTTTTCTATTTGTTTGTTTTTTTCTGTTGGTTAAACTGGATGGGCCTGTGTCTTTTTGCAATCTAAATATGTAATTGTGTAACCAATTGGCATTTGTGTTAGAGCAGAACATTTGTGTTCTGCTGTAGAAAATTGCCAGCTGCACTCTGCAACTCACTGGTTGTTATGCTTCACTTTTCTTTACTTTATAGAATGTATATTATGTCTTTAAAGCTTGTACTAAACACATACAGCATTGTATAACATGCAATATTATATTTACTACTACCAGAAATGCAAGTGAGTGCTCACTTCTTGCATACTCACTTTTCACTATCTGCAAGTAGATTCAGCAGTGACGGTAGAATGATTTTCCAAAAATACACACACTACTAAAATCCAAATCCACATTAATGCTGATCTGTCAGTGCCCAGAGGGAGAAAAGACTGAAGAAGATTTCTTGTCAGTCAGTGACAAAAAAACCAAAAAGTGTTAAAGAAAAGTGAGCAGGTCATTTAGCAAATATTTATATTTAATTTTGTAGGTGCCGCTGGCTTTCCTTCAGGACAAGAAAATCCCTCAGGATAGGTCATCATGTAAGAACATGTAACTGGAAGAAGGAGTCCGTTTACTGAAAGCTTAGTTTTATCCTTGAGGAAGAAGCCTTCACACAGTAGCAAAGATGCAAATCCAATGACAAAAGACATGTTCCCCAGAGTCAGTCTAATTAAAGTAGAACTCTAGCCAGAAGAAGTCACCACTTCAACAGATTTCTATCATGCTCACTTATTTGTGTTTGTTCTTGTCTTTTTTTAGACATCAACAGTGCTGACAATGAATGTTCAAAATCCTTCTACGTCATTTGAAAGCAATTTTTTCTCATTAAAATAGGTCTATAAGAACAGATTGAATATTTGGTTGGTTTACAGCCTCTTGTACTTTTTTTTTTTTAATAAACCAATACCTATGCTCTGCTGCTTTCTGATTCCTTCTCCTCTGCTGATTGTGGCTCCTTTATCAGGTCAAATGACACCCAGTAGTACTCAATCAAATGTGAGCCCAGGCTGTCAATGACACATTCCCTGGGCTAGTTTCATTACACAGATTGGGCACACATTGGAATGCTGCATGGGAAAGTGCTCACTGGTTACAACATGGAGCTGATTCTCCAACCACACAATCAGAGATCCATCACAGTTGAATGGGGCCAGGGTTGACTCACAATAGTAAAGCTAGGCTCTGAGGAAAGAAGTGCACTCCCTAAACGCTTTCAACTCTCCTGGTTTTAATGCATTTTTATATAAAAATTTTTATTTATACAAATATAGTATCCAACAAAGCAGTGCATGATAAAACAGCAGCAATATCTCTTGACAGGTTATGTGTCATACAAGATGGGGACAAGAATGTGCACAAAAAACAGGGTGCAAGAGTACTAAATGAGTGTCCTATTCCTGAATGGAAATAAGGAAGTTGTTCTCAGATATGAGGAGGTACAGCTAATTGAAATACCAAACCTAAAGGTGGGGAAAATAACCTGGGAATCGACTATAGGCCAAGTTGGTCGCTGGGAAGAAAACACCTCTGGAAGTTGAAGTAGTAAGCAAAAGCGTCTCCAATTTCCAGTCCTGTCAGATACCAGTCACAGCTCACATGCTCAGTTGCACACCTTTTTTTTAAGGAGAAGAGAGGGTTGAAAGAACAGAAAAAATTAGAGAATACAGAATAAGATATGGGAAGAAGGGGGAGGGAGGGGGAGGAAGGTGCGAGGAAAAGGAGTGTCATGCTGGGGAATGCACGGAAATGTTAGAGGCCAAGAAAATTCAATCCCCAAAGCAGGTTTCCAAAAGGGCCTTGCCCTCATCAGAGAAGTTTAATATGTTCCAATAAAACCATGTTTTTGTATATTGCTCCTGCCTATTTTTGGGCGGTGAGGACCAAGTCTTACAGCCTATTAACATCCTCAACCATGTTTGGCCACAACAAGATGGAAGGGGATTTGCATCTTTCCATTTCAGAGCAATGCAAACTTTGGTGGCATTAAGTAAGTGATGGAGGACCAATTTCTTGTAGGTCTTTACTGGGATATGAGAGTAATGGAAGAGAAAGACGGCAGGATCACCTGGAAGCGAGAAGTCCATGAAACATTTAGTGAATCTGTGCACCTCCTGCCAGTAATGATCTAATTTTGGATATGACCAAAAAATATGTAATAACGTCCCATGTTCCTCTCAGCATCTCCAGCACTGCTCCGAGGACTCAGGAATGTAATGACGAAGGACTGATGGGGTACGGTACCATCAAGTGAATAACTGTTAATTAGTTGTAATTAGTCTCCTGGATGCAGGTACATATGGGAGTACTTCAGAATAAATCGGATTATATTCTGACATTTTGTTAAGGTCCTATTGAGATCCAGTTCTTACTTACTTAGGCAAGACAATCTAAAGTCCTCCGAAGGGGAGATCAGCATGGAATACATCTTTGAGAGGGTATGAGGAAGAACGCCATTGTTTGAGCAGTACAATTCAAATGTAGTCAACTGGTGTTGATACTGTGTGGGGGGCCCTAGAGCACAAAGAAAATTATGTAGCTGTAGTGCCTTCCAGAAATTCAAGGCAAAATGGCAAGCTAGGTGCATCAATGTTGAGATAGAAGGCCAGGTATCGGAAGCAAGGAAATGAGAATCTTGAATGTAACCCCTCTCAAGGAGTTTGTGAAACAGACCTTCATCTAGGCCTGGAGGGAGGCTAGGGTTTCCCAAGATAGGGTATAACTGGAATTGACCAGATAACATATTTTTATCTTCTACTTTTGGGAGTACCCATTTGTTTTGACACTTGTCTGCTAATGCACTAGGCGCTTGCGCTGTTCTGTTTTGTTCTTTATTGGGCTGATTCTATACAGCACTGAGCTTTGCTGATGCTTGAGAAATTAAATTATAAGTATATCTAAAGCCAAAACGTTTTTGGGGGGGTTTGCTTTGATCACAAGTGGAGACTGTTGGTCACTTGCTCTATGTTCTGCCCCTCCAGTACTCACTGGAGCGCCAGGCTGTGGAGGGGGTGGGAGAAGCAGAGCTAGCTGCTGATCTGCCATCTGGTCAAATCCGAATAATATGGTCGTGATCCCTGCAGAGCCCGGACCAACTCTGTGATGTCAGCCAACAGTGGATTTTAGCCTGCTATCAGCTGAATCTGAGTCACAGGACTGACTAAGTGTACTCCTATGACCTACAGGAGAAGGATGGCCAAAGAGCTTTCAACACACTTCTCCTTTAATGAGAAAATGCCAAACTATTTGTCCAAAACTATGCAAAATAATGGAAGAGAATAAGGTGCATAAAGGGAAAAGGAAAAGCAGAACATGGTGGACAGATGATATTCCATGTTGTAAGGCAGGGCTTTAACCTAGCAAAAGACAAGGCCAGAACAATGGTGGAAGCAAGGGTTCAGGTTTAAAAGATAAGTTCACCTTTGGGAACATGTTACATATTCCACCCATTTTTAGGGTGGAACATGTAACACGTTCCCACTGCTGCAGCAGCTGCATGATTCCCCCCGCCTCCATGACAGCAGTACAGGGAGAAGTTCCACATAGTAGCTGTCAATATTTAAAAACAGCATTCTGAGTTCTGTAAATGAATGAACTACAAGCTTGTAGTTAATAATGAACTATCACAGTGCTGTTGAACCCTCATTTAATCTTCCTGTCAAACTGTATCTGCTTGCCTTTACAAGGTACGAGCAAACAGATACACTGACAGGTTTGCAAGAGTCTTGCATGGCACTAGCCATGCACCAACGCTGATGCAATGCTTTCCAGGGTCCAAAAAAAAAACTATAGTAAATGCTCATTTTTTTACATGCAAAAAATGAGCATTTAGTAATTTTTTTCTAAAAAAGTAAACCTATCCAAAGACCTCATGTAGCAGTGGTAGTGGTAATGGTAAGAAAGAAAAACCTAATAAACATATTATTTTAATACTTGATTTTTTTTTTAGTTTACATGAATAAAATTGAAAATTGTTTTATCCACTGTTGTTACCCACCACCAGATATTTACTGCACTGGCTAAACCTGTTCAGGAGCTTCCAATGGGGTTTTCTGGAGTGCTCTCCTGAGCTTCTGCTTCTTTTGTAGACAGCTCTATAGAAAGCTATTGTGAAGGTACAATGAGTGGACTGTAGATTCCTGGAGCTATTTGAGCAGTGGGAAAGTAAGAAAAGGTGAGTATGCTGTATGGAAAAGCAAGGGGGTTGAAATTAAGCAAGCCTATTTATTTATCTGGCATGTATAGATATTTTTATACACTGCTAAAAAAAAATTAAAGAAACACTTTTAATCAGAGTATAGCATCAAGTCAATTAAACTCCTGGGATATTGATCTGGTCAATTAAGTAGCAGAGGGGGTTGTTAATCAGTTTCATCTGCTTTGGTGTTAATGAAATTAACAACAGGTGCACTGGATGGGCAACAATGAGACAAACCCCAAAACAGGAATGGTTTTACAGGTGGAGGCCACTGGCATTTTTTTCACTGCTCATCTTTTCTGACTTTTCTTTTTTACTAATTTTGCCTTTTACTAGGGTCAGTGTCATTACTGGTAATATGAGGCAATACCTGGACCCTACAGAGGTTGCACAGGCATTCCAACTCATCCAGGAAGACACATCAATACATGCCATTGCCAGAAGGTTTGCTGTGTCTCGCAGCAAATTCTCAAGAGAAGATTCCAGGAGACAGGCAGTTACTCTATGAGAACTGGACAGGACTGGTATCTGCTCCTTTGTGAACAGGATGATAACTGCCAGAGCCCTACAAAATGACCTCCAGCAGGCCACTAGTGTGAATGTCTCTGACCAAACAATCAGAAACAGACTTCAAGAGGGTAGCCTGAGGGCCCGACATCCTCTAGTGGACTACTGTCCGGTGCCATAGAGCTCGATTGGCATTTGCCATTGAACACCAGAATTGGCAGGTCCACCCCTGGTGCCCTGTGCTTTTCACAGATGAGAGCAGATTCACCCTGAGCACATGTGACAGACGTGAAAGGGTCTGGAGAAGCAGCGCAGAACGTTATGCTGCCTGTAACATCGTTCAGCATGACCATTTTGGTGGTGGGTCAGTGATGGTCTGGGGAAGCATATCTATGTAGGGACGCACAGACTTCTACAGGCTAGACAATGGCACCCTGACTGCCATTAGGTATCGGGAAGAAATCCTTGGACTCCATGTCAGACCCTACACTGGGGCAGTGGGTCCTGGGTTCCTCCTGGTGCACAAAAATGTCTGGCCTCATGTGGCGAGAGTATGCAGGCAGTTCCTGGAGGATGAAGGAATTGATACCATTGAATGACCCCCACGCTCGCCTGACCTAAATCCAATAGAACGCCTCTAGGATATCATGTTTCGGTCCATCCGATGCCGCCAGGTTGTGCCTCAGACTGTCCAGGAGCTCAGTGATGCCCTGGTCCAGATCTGGGAGGAAACTCCCCAGCACACCATCCGTCGTTTCATTAGAAACATGCTCCGACATTGTCAGGCATGCATACAAGCACGTGGGGGCCATACAAACTACTCAGTACCATTTTGAGTTGATGCAATGAAATTTCAGCAAAATGGACTAGCCTGCTGCATAATTTTTTTCACTTTGATTTTCAGTGTCTTTGAATTCAGTCCTCTGTAGCTTGATCATTTTCATTTCCATCAAACGATGGGGCATCATTTCCTTCCTAACACATTACCCATTCCATATCAGTATAGATATCCAGCATGAGATTTCTATACTCCCCCATTGAGATCTGATGTGTTTTCAAAGTGTTCCTTTAATTTTTTTGAGCAGTGTATAAGCCCAGTCGAAACTGGTTCTCATTAAGATCAATAGAAGTCATAGGGAGGCCTGTTGTGCCTGTACCCAACAAGAGTTTATATTATAAGAAGATGAGTAGGAGTGACCATACCTGGTCCTCAAATTAAAAATTCTCCCACATACACCTGACCTTTGGAGGCATCAGGATGCCAACAAAATTTTTTTTTTCTTAAGGGTAATGGAATTTTCTAAAATGCCACTTAAATATTTTTGTGGTCAGTTTAGTCATTGTTGAGTTTTTCTTTTCTACAAACTGATATATTTGTTTACATACAACCGATCACTGCCACTTAAATATTTAAAAGAACATTAAAGGGCAGCATATTCGTTTTAAACTCTATTGTGTGTAGTTCTAAAATGAGGACAGCACCAGAGCACCTTAACATACCTCTGTTCATTTCACTTGTTTTTCAAGTTTACAGAGTTATAAAGCTTCTTTCTGGCCTCGTTCTAATGGAAGACAGGACGGGTATCTTTAATAAATCCCCTTATATCATGCTGTATATTTTGGATGTAAATACAGACAGTTGGAGAAGAAAATGTACACAAAAGGTATGAAAAGAAGCATTCAGCACATGCAGAATTATGTATGAATTACATCCAAAGGGATTTTCTTTAGATTGGTCAAACATGACATACAGTACAGAGAATTCCCACACTAACAAAATCAAATGATACCTTACTCAGCACCGACCATAAATCATGTTTATGTATGTCATTTTTTTAAGGAAATAAGATTCACACAAAGACAGAGTAACATAAGGGAAGGTTATTCCACAACTCCTCAGCAAGTATATCATTGTGTACCAGTGATACGCAGTATATTACGCTCCAAAGCAATTTGTGCGGAAAGACAATGGTATGTAAAGACAGTGCACTGAGTACGAACAAGCAACTTGCTTATTAAGGTTGAAAGAGCAGACAGTTGTAAAATATTATACTGTAATCCAGCTACGTATTGCTTAACAAAAAATAAACTGTATTTTAAAATAAAGCTGGTATAAGTAATTTGTCTTTATATTAGCTCTCTGAAATCCATGGCTTTAGGTTACTGTTAAAGGGAAATCAAAAAAGGAAACCACCCCAATTTATAACTAGCTTTGAGAGCAAGGTGCCCATGGAAAGCCTTTGCACACAGCAAGCAAAACAAAATGTATTTCCCAGCACATTTACCAGCTAGCCAAAAAATGGCATTGTCTAACAATCTGTGTTAAAAACAAAGGTTTTAGTTGCACAGAATTTGCAAAAAATATGTGGATGTTGCATTGCCCTGTCAAAGCCCTCCTGTATTGTGTGCTCCTAATTCTAATCAATGAGAATCTCCATGTTGGAGCATATATAATGATGGATACAACTGGATACATTAGTGTCAGGTTTGCTTAACCACTTCCCCCTTACATTTGTGTAACCATTAGGGACCAGAGCAGTTTTTACATTTCTATTATGGGCCTGTTTATTCAGAAAAAATTTTGTCTTTACTTAAAATGTACGCAATCCTTACAACAAAATTATTATTATTATTGTTATTATTATACAGGATTTATATAATGCAAATAGTTTGCTCAGCTCTTTACAATATAAAGGGAGACAATACAGCAACAATACAGTTCAGTACAAGAGGGATAGGAGGGCCCTGCTCCTTGGAGTTTACAATCTAGGAGGGAGGGGCTAGTGGTACAAAAGGTAGTAACTGTGGGGGATGGACTGGTAGGAAGAGTAGAAGATTCCATTATTAGCTGAGGGCAGGATAGGCTTCCCTAATGGGATAGGTTTTCAGAAATCGCCTAAAAGTAAGCAGAGTAGGCGATAGTCTGATAGATTGGGGTAGAGAGTTCCAGAGGATGGGGGAAGCTCTGGAGAAGTCCTGGAGATGAGCATGGGAGGAGGAGACAAGGGAGCTAGAGAGCAGGAGGTCATGTGAGGAGCAAAGAGTACGGTTTGGGTGATATTTGGAGACAAGATCGGTGATGTAATTTGTGGCAATTTAGCAAAACTAAAAAAACACCATTTACTTTTTGGATCAATGTTTGTTTAAAATAAATAGTGCGTAGAATTAAAAGTGTGCGTTGTATTCAATCATTTGTCTTGATTAAAATGGCACTAAAATTATGATTCCGTTACAAAGCATTGAAAAGTTATCTACAAATGCAATAAAGGGTTTTTGTGTCATTGTGCACTATTTTAAATGTGACACAATTAGAGATGAGCGAATCGAACTTGGCGAAGTGGAATTCGTTTCGAATATTAGGAAAAATTCGATTCGCACCGAATCCGAATATTAGCAAACTTCGGATGCGCAAATCGAATTTTTTCCGATCGGCCGATTTTCATCCCTTCTACAGCCGGCAAAAAGTGTCCCTGCAGAGAGCTCCACTATTTCTGACAGTTCTCTGACAGTTCCTTCACATTTACAGCGGTTGAAACATTGTATCTATTTGTTTCCATTTAGGATACAGATGTTTTTATTCGGAAACAAATAGATACAATGTTTCAACCGCTGTAAATGTGAAGGAACTGTCAGAGAACTGTCAGAAATAGCGGAGCTCTCTGCAGATACATTTTTTGCTGTACTGGAATTCTTCTTCTTTTCATTCTTCTTCTTCTTTTCATTCTTCTTCTTCTTCTTCTTTTCATTCTTCTTCTTCTTTTCATTCTTCTTCTTCTTCTTTTCATTCTTCTTCTTCTTTTCATTCTTCTTTTCATTCTTCTTCTTCTTCTTTTCATTCTTCTTCTTTTCATTCTTCTTCTTCTTTTCATTCTTCTTCTTCTTCTTCTTTTCATTCTTCTTTTCATTCTTCTTCTTTTCATTCTTCTTCTTCTTCTTTTCATTCTTCTTTTCATTCTTCTTCTTCTTCTTTTCATTCTTCTTCTTTTCATTCTTCTCATTCTTCTTTTCATTCTTCTTTTCATTCTTCTTCTCATTCTTCTTTTCATTCTTCTTCTTCTTCTTTTCATTCTTCTTCTTCTTCTGTTCATTCTTCTTTTCATTCTTCTTCTTTTCATTCTTCTTCTTCTTCTTTTCATTCTTCTTTTCATTCTTCTTCTTCTTCTTTTCATTCTTCTTCTTCTTCTTTTCATTCTTCTTCTTCTTTTCATTCTTCTTCTTCTTCTTTTCATTCTTCTTCTTTTCATTCTTCTTCTTCTTCTTTTCATTCTTCTTTTCATTCTTCTTTTCATTCTTCTTCTCATTCTTCTTTTCATTCTTCTTCTTCTTCTTTTCATTCTTCTTCTTTTCATTCTTCTTCTTCTTCTTCTTCTTTTCATTCTTCTTCTTCTTCTTTTCATTCTTCTTCTTCTTTTCATTCTTCTTTTCATTCTTCTTCTTCTTTTCATTCTTCTTCTTCTTCTTTTCATTCTTCTTTTCATTCTTCTTCTTTTCATTCTTCTTCTTCTTCTTTTCATTCTTCTTTTCATTCTTCTTTTCATTCTTCTTCTTCTTCTTTTCATTCTTCTTCTTCTTCTTCTTTTCATTCTTCTTCTTCTTCTTTTCATTCTTCTTCTTCTTCTTCTTCGTCGTGCCCGTGACTGCCCAAATGAGTGAAGTGTGCGGTGATTCTAAGATCGACGGCACTCATCTGCATGTCATACTGACTGACAGTATTATTTCTCTTCCCCAGCAGACTCCAAGGGCATTTAAATTAAAGGTACAGTGTTCTGCACTAATATAAAGGCTCTCTGAAGCCTAGAAACCCTTTAAATAAGTTAAATTCGCAGCGAATAAATTCGCATCGAATCAAATTTCTTCCGCAAATTCGGCAAATCAGCCGAATCGAATTTTTGAATAATTCGCTCATCTCTAGACACAATCACAAAAAAAAATTAACAAACAAAGCAAACAAAAATGAAAAGATTGTTGAAATTGTAATGGTTAATAAAATAGAAATAAAAAAATATAAAACAGTAGGAAAATAAAAGCTGAAGGGAGAAAGGAAAGGAGTTAGTTGGGGCTGATTAGGGTAAATTAATACATTAATCATTTTTTATATGAAAAAATATTCCAAAAAAAAAAGCAATACTTTTTTTTACTTGTCAGGTAGCATTAACTGAAAGCATTTGCAGATCAAAGTTCATTCCACTGATCTGCAGATATATGAAACCAAGTTTCTACCTCTCGATTTCATGTCTGAACCATGTTTTGTATCTGAACCATACTGATAAACACTGATGCAAACAGTTTTTTTTTGACAGCTGCAGCTCCTAGAACTGCTGTATGTACACAGCAACTCCTGGCTTCATTTTCTAAAGCCAAGAATCACCGGCAGCTGGGAAGAGGGTACACAGCAAAGGGGCAGAAGGGCTGGATGTGCTACATACATCCAGTACTATAATAATGTTTTTTTTTATGTGTGTAGCGTGTCCAGGTTTTCTCAACTGGTTAAAGGCACTGGGACACACCAGGCGCCCAGCAGAACATAATTGCAGCATCAAATGTATCCTTGCACTGTATCCAGCAGGCTAAACAAAAAAGGTGACTGTCCAATTTATAACTAGTCTTTAAAACAAGGTCCACATGGAAGGGTTTTTTATCCTAGTTTATGCATATAACAACAATATACCCAATTCATAGTTACTTAGCTTTAAATTGGAGACTTAATTCGATTCTGAAATTTCATGCATGGTTCAATATGGTCAAGATGTGGTCACACATGAGTCCATTTTTTTTCATTTAGCCAGCAGGCTGAACAGAAAAAACTGACCTGATCCCCCCATCCACACATTGTAGGTGGATGGGGGAATCTTCCCTGCTGTGTCATTGTATTCTGACAGTGGGCCTGCCCTTCCGTTAGAATACACTGATCATCCCTGCAGCCAATTGGCTGCAAGCGCTGGTCGAATGGAAATTTTCCAGCAGGACCATTCATGAGAAGTAAATCAATAGATCGATTCACAAACAGGAACGGCCATAGATGGATCGAAATTCGGTCGGCTCCTGCTGAACCAGCCAAATTATGATCCATGTATGGCCAGCTTTAATCCGGGGGCTCAGACATGGGTGCCCCCTCCTCCCTCCAGTCCTGCCTCCCTTTATTTTCTGCCACGTGTCACCACAAAGCAATGCCAAGCACCACATGACATGACATGGCATGACATGAATGAAGTGTCACTTTGTAAACTTCACATAAATATGACAAAAAAAGGAACTGTGTGATGCACTGAAATGGACTTCAAGCCACCCCTCACCATGGCACACTGCAGCATAAACTGACACTAAACAACTCCAGTTAGTGTGTGGGTCGTGTGAATGGGCCCTTATCTGCTAACCACCCTAGTTTACCACTTTAGCACCATATTTAGTAAAACAGAAGGTTATGGGCAATTTTCTAGAACATGAAGGTGCAGTTCAACATTTTCCAGGAAAACTCAGACATATATGGGGAAAGCAGGGTTAAATAATTACAATGTATTACATTGTACTAACCGAAACTCCCTAGATTATGATTTATGGAGTTGAAAATATGTACAAACACCTTTTAGTTCAAGTGTGTCTTGAAAAATGATGAATTAATTTCTTTTTTTTTTATCAAACTTGCCTTTATACTGATTTCCCACATGTAAGCTGAAAGTTGAAATTATACTTACAGCCAGGGGCGGACTGACCATTTGGAAACTTGGGCACTGCCTGAGGGCCCGGGGTCAGTAGGGGGCCCCATGAGATGCCCTGGTACCTTTTTCATAGGCTTTTTTGAGTTTGGGCAAGGACACAGGGGCCCCATGATCCCCTATTGCCCGGGGGCCCCATGAGTTGTCAGTCCGCCCCTGCTTACAGCAGAAAAGCCTGCACAAACAATTGATGAGTTGAAGGGTCAACTGAATTATAACAAGTAGATAGTTCAGGTTTGGTGCTATTAATTTTGTGATAGTAATCAGTAGTGTAAACAGCAGGCAGGGGTTGGCAAAGTAACATGGAATCTACAGAACATTATTAATAATATTTTTGTTATGTAGTCTACCTGTGTACATGCTCTTACTTCAACTGTGGCTGCTTGTCATTACTAGGGCAGTCTTCCACATGGTATCAACAGTAGAACTTGCATGTACAATGGCTGCTTCTATTCTTCACCATGGGAGCATGTGACAGGGTGAAAACAGCTTTTTGGAGATAGGGTAAAAACCTTGTCACGTTATAATAGAAGGTCTCAGAAAAATTTGGTATCATAGCAGAATCTTCAAATGTGTATAAAAATTTATTGAAACATCTTGGCTAAAACATTGCTATGATGAAGGCCAGAGAAGCTGAAACGCATTTGTATTTCTGTTATACTGGAGTTTTAGCCAAGATGATTCAATAAATTGTTATATGCATTTGAGGATCCTGCTGTGGTACTGACTTTTTCCAAAGATTCTACATTGAATGGCGTGCAGAGGCTTATGTCTGAGCACCAGGGTCTCTTATCTATGATAATGGATGATGTGTTGAGCATTCATTTTTCGTTTTCTATAACAAGAAGAGCCTGTCAGGTAATTCTTTAAAGAATGCTGCATATTTAAAAACAAATGACTGGGAAACTACATTAAAGGGGTGTTTGACTCCCCCCATGTTTTGTCCCTCTTACCTGTATTGCCCTGTTTGATTCAAAACACATACTCTTCAGAGAATCCAACTTTGTCCTTCTGTGATCCACTTTTCAGATGACATATCTAGGATCTTGTACATCCATCTTGGTCTTCTTCTGGGTACAGGCAACCAGCTACTGGCCCTCCGGCTGCACTGTGTGCTGATCTTGCAGCCTAGTGGAAGATGTGATATGAGTATCCAAGGATGCTGCAAGAGCAGGTACATGTCATTTTGGCCTAGGCCAGATTGGTGGTGTGGGGCAGGGCTGGACAAAAAGAAAACAAAAAAACACTTTTTTTTAGGGGGGGCTTAAATGCAACTACATTATTTATTGAACTTAGCTCTGTTTTAACATATTAAAGATTATATGAGCTTTTAGTAATTCCATTAATATCCTCATTCAGAAACAAAAATACTCTTCTTTCCTGAAGCAAAATCATTCAACTTGTTCCTGTAGAAAATCAAGTATCTTAATAGCATTACAATACAAAGTGTAGCAGTACAATAACTAAGAATGAATCACTTAGCTGTAACAAGGCAGCAACAATTTGTCAGGCTAAGTTTATTTTCCTAAAGACATGGTGGCCCTCGATTTGTTCAGCCTGATTGTTCTGCTCCTCTCACTAATAAACGTTGGCTTTGAAGTGTCTGCCATTTGTTTAAAGATGGATGCAGCTATGAGCCACTTATTCCTCATGTTCACCTCAGGAGCTACCTCACAGCCTCAATTAGTACTACAAGCCTTCTTCTTTTAAAATCAATTTAAAGATTAATTTGTTTAATATAAGTTTAAATTGCTTCCGAGGTAATTTATGCCCGGGATTTCATTGTACAGTGCCATGTTAATGTTTTGCTCCACAGTCTCTGCAGTATTTAAGTAGAACATTTAGATTGGGTTTCGCTTTTTTTTATTTGCATGAAAGGCAATAAAATTAAATTGTATTGATTTTGCTGCCTTTGTACTACTGACAAAATTCTGTCACACCATATATTTCCTGGATAAAATACACCCTATATATAAAAACGGGAAACTAGCTTTGGCTTGCTCTTTAACGGTTCCCACCTCAATCATTATTACAATATAGTAGAGAAATATATTATACAGACTTTCAAAAACTATTGTATTTGTCAGCTGGATATATGCTTAAAGGACAAGTCCATCCAACAACGATATCACAAATTTGGATGGGCCCCGGTAGGATGAATCACCTATTTTCTTCTACATAGGGATGCCAGTGAGAATAATTTGCACCTGAGTTCCCATCTACACCACTCTGCCATGGCCAAAATAAATGGGTTTCACACTACCCACTAGACTTTCTCTTTTTTTAATTAATTAAGAATACATCATAGTAATGTAGTTCCCTAGAAGTACAGTGCAAATTATTTACTTGTGATTTATGCTTTTCAACACAGAGAAACCCTTGAAATAACTTTATGGTATCAGGGAACCCCTGTATTAATAACTATATCTACGACTCATGAAAACATTAGAGTGATGATCAGTGAGAAGAATGTACCTTACATTTGTGGTGATTGGGAAGAATTACTTCCTGACGGATAGCTAAAAAGATCAGTGGTGTCAGTGAAGGAAGCCTAGTGTTTCATGGAACCCTGGTTGAGAAACCCTGCTTTGGAGGTTAGTAGCTATAAGTTCCTGGTACCAAGATATCAGAGACTTAATGGGCTTCTTGGTGTGTAACATTACAGGATATCAAGTCAAGAAAGTCACAGACAAAATTCACATGCCATCCTCTGTGCTGGCCAATCAAGACAGTTAAAGACCAGCACCTGGAAAAGGGTGGGGGAAAAGATACTGGCACCGGCATGAGAGCTTGAGGGCATCAGACCATTGAAGCAGAGGTAAGTATTGCAGATTACCCAAGAAATATATATATTTTATGAGTATTTACCACAATATTTGCTCATCTCTACTCCATTACTTGGGTAGTCAAAGGCTGTAAGGAGCAAGCCTGTGAACGGAGAGATGGAAATTTTACCATTGGAAACTGATTAAACCCACCATGAGCAAAATATATTTTGTGTTGGCCAACCCATTAATAAAACCGTAAATACTGGCCATTTATTGTAGATCTGAGGGTAAAAGTTTTTTTTTTTCATTTTGGATAGAGTAAAGGAAGGTTTAACCCCTGTCAGCTTTTTTTTGTGTCCCATAGGGGAGATGATCTTTCACTTGTCCCACAGCCACAACAGAAAGTAAGAGAAAATTCCTCCAAGGTGAAGAAAATCGCTGGTAGTCAGAATTTGTGTCCCCATTTTAAGTTTTCTCCTCTATTCCTGTGTTGATGACCACCCAAAATTTGTGGTTTTCTTTCACTTTTGGTAATAATCATCACCAGGAAAAATAGAGAGGTTGAATTTCTCTAAAAGAAACACAAAACGTAACAGGTGTTCTAATCCTTCTCCACTCTATCCAAATTTAAGAAAAAAATAAATAAAAATACTTTAACCCCCCTGGCGGTATTCCCGAGTGTAGCTCGGGGTAAAGTTTCAGTACCAAAAGCGGTAACCCCGAGCTACACTTGGGCTTACCATGCGGCGCTGCTCCGGGATCCCTCGATCACTTACCTTGTCCTGTGCTCTCGCGATGTCCCTCCTGCAGTGTCCCCTGTAATGTACTCCGGTGGATGCCGGCATCTGTCATCTGGGTTCCGTCCCCTGCGACGTCGGGACATACGGGGAAGGGACTGGCGGGAAATTTGAAAATGACATATTCCATGGTTACAGGTTACAGGATTAGCTCCCATGACATTAATGCCTTTGCAGATATTTCATTGTTAATCTTATTGCTGGTGTAGGTGGTCTGTGCTAGGCTGGATTAAGTTATGGATGAGGTGGGGTGCCAAAGTCAAATAATGATCTTAAAAAAAAACATCTTAGGTGTGAGTGTTGTGTTTGCATATGGAATAAGGTATAGTTGTGGCACTACTCCAAAGTTTCTTACTTATGTCGAGTAATGAGTATTACTTTTTTGCTTTCATTTGTGCTTCTAAGCACAGAGAGTTTTGAGTAATGCCATAAATGTGTTAAGGCTGTGACAGTGGCCTCCTAATTTTGTATGTTGTACTGATCTCCGGTCATTTGGCCTACCATTTGTTTTCATGTAGTGCTAGATTCACTATGTATTAGTACTGAAGAAACATATGACTGCTACAGTACATTGTGAGTGATACTTTAAAGCTGCAGAAACACACTAGTGTTGTAGACATTGAGCTTTGAACCAAAGCACACAGTGGCATCCAACACACTCAGAAGTGTTGGATGCTGAAGATCCTAGTGGCAGCTGGAAATCTGTAGGTAAGTAAAGAGTGGCTGCTACAGAGGAGAAGTACTGGTAATATAACTGTACTTTACTATTGTGTGCTTTTTTTACTTTTTTTTTCAACAATGGTTGCTTTTAGATATATATGAACCCAATCACTAAAATCACATTATCTTTACCATGTAAATGTAATTGCAAAAGTCATCTCTAATCTTGTTAAATTGACAGATTTCATTAAAATATCTAATGCTTCTGTATAGAGCTGCTTCTTCAGGCACTTCCTGTTACAGAGTGACAGCACTGTCTCTGTCTCCTAATTGCTCTCCTGCATTGTCACCCTGGCACTCAGGCTTTCAATGGGAATTACAACACAGATTTTAGAGCATTGTCTAACTGTTGTCAACCATTAGTAAACACAACCTTGAGAAATGTCATGCAGCCATCACTGCAAAATAAAAAAAAGGTAAAAATAGTGATTTCTTATGGTAAACAAATGTCAATTGTTTAGGATACACAGCGACATACGAAATGTCACCCAGTTAGGGTTTAGATCTACTTTGATTTTTATTTTAGAGAAGAGCTGAATCTCCGAGCTTTCTGAGAGAGAATTGGACCCAGTAAAATAAAGAATAATGTAAAGAATGCAGTCCTGGGTAGCTCAATGCCCCTTCCAAAACCTGTGCAGGGAATCCCACCATATGTTGGAGTTGGGCTGCCAAACGTACAACCACAGGTTCGGAAAATCTATACCTTCTCTGTTTTGCACGCTGCAATTGTTGAACACGAGTCCTATGTCTACCAGTTTTCCATATCAAGCTTCAGAATATTGAGTTTACTATCCTAAGTACTTTAAGTGTTATAATCACTGGTGCATTATGTTAAAGGTACAAAAGTTGAGGCATCAATATCATCTTAACAAGGTTGACCCTACCTTATCCCTGAACCTTGAAAGCAGCAGCAACATATTTAAGCAACTATAGTCTGTCATAACAGGGGAGATCTCTGTCACCCAGTATTTAAAAGTATGCACAACCAGCACAGAGCAGAAAGATGCCAAATGTGGATTATCGATTAATCAAGCTACATCAGGGCAGATTTTGACCAGTCAAACGTTAGGCCAAAGAATGTACCAAATTCAGATTTTTATTTTACAAATTGTATAACACTAGTAGTAAATATATTTATTATTCACTGAATGCCTAATTGTGTGCAAGCACAATATATATATATATTTATATATATATATATACTGCATATATATATGTGGACTAATCTACCTTTATCAGCTCACCTTAAAGTTAATTATGCAATTTAAATCAACAAAATACGAACCCCAAAAACCACTAGGGTTTAGTCCATTCTGTAGAAAACCACAAACTGCCATTTCTCTAGAACATTTGGCTCATTTACCAAACAGGGGAGAGGAGGCTGCTGCATATCTGTAAGAGCCAGCCCGTATAATACATGATAGTAATATTGAGGAAATGAGGGTCATGATACGGAAGCCGGGGATTAAGACAATAAGACCTGTCACCTGTTTTAATAAAGCCTAATGCAAAAAAATTGCTAGAACTTTAAGAATGCAGCTTAGGCGACTTTAAAGCTTAGAATTTTATTTTTCTGCTTTATGGCATGCTTCAAAACTACTTGGACAAATACAAAACAAGACTTACAGTGCACTATAAGTTATTTTAATATCCTGTAGTGGTGTATACTTCCAATGAATTCCCCAGGCTATTATTAAGGTTCTATGTTTGTGTGAAAATGTCAAGTTGTTTCGAGTGACTGCATACTCTAAATTATATATAACGGTTACTTTATAGCTAATAGGCACTAAAATTACTTTAAAACAGAAACATAGAAGTTGTATTTTCATCCCTTTTGACAGATAATAAAGATTATTTATGGGGCCATTTGTCATCCATTAGCAGACATGTAAAGGTATGATTAAATTAATCAGGGTGATATTTAGACAATGGAAAGATTGAAAACTTCTGCTGAATATTGGAAGAAGAACAGTGATGTGTACAGGAACGTCGTGGCAAATTATGCTTCCGTTGCTTCATCGGCAAATGTTATGAGTTGCTCAATGAAATGATATTTATACTTTAAAATGAGAATTTGATGGCTTAACAATTTTTCTGTCCAGCAATAACAATGTATGGATGGGGATTGTTTCTCTTAGGAGAAAACATAAGCAACTAGTTATATGTTATTGCCATACTTCATTATAAACAAACCAGCAAATAAATTGCTTGTTATTTTGGTGCCTCAAGTTTTCCAATAAAGAGAAGTTATACTCTAAATTGATGACTAACCTATTTTACCTTCTCTGTTGCTTTGCAGCTGGAAGGTAGCAGAATAAGCTTTGAAAAAATTTACATTTTCAGAGGAAACTCCTTTTCTTGGCTCCTCTGGTGCATGAGTATTTGACCATAGTATTTAAGCTATGGGGGTTTGGGCAAGTGATGCTCAACTGTCCAATCAGTGGCATGACCTAAAAGTACAATTACATTCCTAAAATTTCTTCAATTCCTACCATTTTGGCTGTGACAATCCAGTGCTCTGCCTGTCTGATGTGTTCCCGTTGCCCACTTTCAGCTGCACCATACACACAGGTGTATACTGTACTGTATGTACCTCTGTGATGACGTTGACTTCCCACATTGCCCTGTGCTTCCTGTGAATGCTGGAACATTGACGTCATCTTAGATTCCACAAGAAGTGCGCATCCTAGGGTGACAGCACTGCTTCCGCTTACAAAGCTGCTCAGGATTGGGACTAAAAGTCAGCAAATTTGCAATACAACCAGTAGGCAGGTGTAGGTTTTCCTCTGTGAAGCAGATGTTACTGTGCCACTATACAGATCAAGTGAAGCCTGTAGAACAGATTTGGGATGCCATCAGAGTCTCAGAGATATCAACTGTCTGACTGGATGCTGCAGCTTTTGGTGACCTTTGGCAGCCATCATGGTGCAGGACCTTAAAAATTACGGTACCCCCATCATACAGGTATGTCTGGAGTGATAGATTACCCACATGGAAGAAAAATATATTTGAAATATATTTTAAAAACATTCTTCCCAAATATATTGACATATATTTGAAATACAACAATTTTTGCCCTATTCAATATATTTCAAAATATATTTCAATAAACACATATATACTGTATGTTGAAATGAGTTTTTATTACAAAATATATGAACAAATATTTTTAAAAATACATTTTCAAATATACTGTATGTCTTTAAAAATACAAATCTACATTTTTGGAATGCATTTACAAATTTATGTAAAAATATATGTTAAAATTAGTTTTTATATGTAAAAAAAAAATCTGAAGAATATATTTAAAAAAATATATATATTTATATATACACACATATATCAGACCACAGGACATGGTCCTTAGTCTCCTTGTCTTCACAAACTGTTTACAGGCTTTCTTGTGCATCATCTTTAGAAGAGGCGTCCTTCTGGGACAACAGCCATGCAGACCAATTTGATGCAGTGTGCGGCGTAAGGTCTGAGCACTTACAGGCTGACCCCCCCGCCCACCCCTTTAACCTCTGCAGCAATGCTGGCAGCATTCATAGGTCTATTTGCCAAAGACAACCTCTGGATATGATGCTGAGCACATGCACTTGACTTCTTTGGTCGACTATGGCGAGGCCTGTTCTGAGTGGAACCTGTCCTGTTAGACCGATGTATGGTCTTGGCCACAATGCTGCAGCTCAGTTTCAGGGTCTTGGCAATCTTCTTATAGCCTAGGTCATCTTTATGTAGAGAAACAATTATTTTTTTCAGATTCTCAGAGAGTTATTTGCCATGAGGTGCCATGTTGAACTTCCAGTGACCAGTATGAAAGAGTGAGAGTGATAAATTTAACACACCTGCTCCCAATTCACACCTGGGACCTTCTAACACTAATAAGTCACATGACACAGGGGAGGGAAAATGGCTAATTGGGCCCAGTTTGGACATTTTCACTTAGGGGTGTTCTCATTTTTGTTGCCAGCTGTTTAGACAATAATGCCTGTGTGTTGAGTTATTCTGAGGGAGCAGCAAATTTACACTGTTACACAAGCTCTACACTCACTACTTTACATTGTAGCAAAGTGTCATTTCTTCAGTGTTGTCACATGAAAAGATAGAATAAAATATTTATAAAAATGCGAGGGGTGTACTCACTTCTGTGAGATACTGTGCATACTATATATATATATATATATATATATATATATATATATACTATATTGCCAAAAGTCTTGGATTCAGGTGCACAGGTGTATAAAATCAAGCATTAGGCATGCAGACTGCTTCTACAAACATCTGTGAAAGAATGGGTCGCTCTGAGGAGCTCAGTGAATTCAAGCGTGGTGCGGTGACAGGTTGCCACTTGTGCTATAAGTTCATCCGTGAAATTTCCTTGCTACTAAATATTCCACAGTCAACTGGTAATGGTATTATAACAAAGTGGAAGCAGCTGGAAACAACAGCAACTCAGCCACCAAGTGGTAGGCCACGTAAAATGACAGAGCGGGGTCAGCGCATGCTGAAGCACACAGTGTGCAGAAGTCGCCAACTGTCTGCAGAGTCAATAGCTAAAGACCTCCAAACTTCAAGTGGCCTTCAGATTAGCAGAACAACAGTGTGTAGAGAGATTCATGGAATGGGTTTCCATGGCCGAGCAGCTGCATCCAAACCTTACATCACCAAGTGTAATGCAAAGTGTCGGATGCAGTGGTGCAAAGTATGCTGCCACTGGACTCTAGAGCAGTTGAGACATGTTCTCTGCAGTGACGAATCACGCTTCTCTGTCTGGAAATCTGATGGACGTGTCTGGATTTGGCGGCTGCCAGGAGAATGGTACTTGCCTGACTGCCAAGTGTAAAGTTTGATGGAGGGGGGATTATAGTGTGGGGTTGTTTTTCAAGGGTTGGGCTTGGTTTCTTAGTTCCAGTGAAGGGAACTCTTAAGGCATCAGAATACCAAGACATTTTGGACAATTTCATGCTCCTGTGGGAACAGTTTGGGGATGGCCCTTTCCTCTTCCAACATGACTGCACACCAGTACACAATGCAAGGTCCAGAAAGACATGGATGAGCAATTTTGGGGTGGAGGAACTTGACTGGCATGCAATAGTGGCATCACCCCGATAAAACACCTTTCGAATGAATTGGAGTGGAGTCTGTGAGCCAGGCCTTCTCGTCCGACATCAGTGGCTGACCTCACAAATGCTCTTCTGGAATAATGGTCATGTACATGTAAAGGCAGGTGTCCCAATACTTTTGGCAATATAGTGTCTATATACACACACACACTACATATATATATATATATATATATATATATGCTGTATATATAAAAAAATTTCTTTTTTTCCTCAGCTAAGTTTAGGCACGCCAAAGATGATGTGATTTTCTTTCCTGCAAACATCACTCGATTCCCCCATCAACACAGTCGGCGTTGATGTGGGAATCCCTCCCGTGGAACTGTTGTGTTCTGCTGCTGGCAGAACACAATGAATACTGTTCACAGCTATAACAGCTTGCAGTAATTGTATGTAAAATGGATTGACTTCAGTACAACCAGCCTACCCATAGATGGATCAAATCTCGGCCAGTCCCTGCTGAACTGGCCGAGATTCAATCCCTCTACGGCCGGATTTGTTGAGTTTTAGTGGTGAGAGCAGTGATCTTTGATGGTTTGGCCATGAAATGTCTGATTTTAAGTAGAAATGTTTGTGTAGTTTAGTTTAACTAGTTTGTTTTTTTTTTGTTTGTGTATTTTAATTTTATTTGTGTTAATTTTTTTATTTTTATTTTCACAATCTTTTCTTTCTGTGAAAAAAAGCAAATATTTAGGCAAATGTGGGACTAGTATTTGGCACAAGAACAAGTCCAGGAGAGTTAAAATAAACTTTCTTAACCCTCAGGAGACATTTAAAGCCCACTGAACCTTTAGAAACATCCAGAAAAACTTAATTTCACCTTCCTCATCTTTGATGTATTTCACCAAAATGACAATTTAGAAAAAAAAAATCTCGGATATCACCATAATTTTGCTTATCCACTGTGAGCATTCACTTTGCACAGTGAATAGACTCTACTCCTAAATCCACACAATGTATCATTTTGGCAGCAAAGCTTACATAATGGTGTGGAGAGCAACAGAACCAATGTAAAGATGAGCACTACTCAGTAAAACATACTGTACATCTCTTGCCATATTAGTAACACACTGTTTTCAATTAACCTGCCCAACTTTCTTCATATCACTATCGTTTTTAAAATAAAGTGGAAGGTTTTCTAGATTTTTTTCATGTTCAGAAATACAAAAATAATTGAGCTCTTACCAATACATTTGTATGCAGCCCCTCAAAATGGATTCTAGTTTCTATTTTAACTGATTTACATTTTCCCTGTGAAGTCAACGGTAAATGCCTGCATTGGAAAGTTGGCTGTTTCTCACTGCTAGTGTTATATTTGACAACAACAAATGTTTAACTATTTACAAAACTGGATTCCATCGGGATGAAAGGCTTTAAATAATAGAGTTTCTTGGCTAATCAGAATGAGATGCTCCTACACTTGAAATGTACAATATTAGCACCTACATGAAGCACCCAGTCTGAAAATGCCTGAGGCACACAAGCCAATGAATTTTCTCTAAAGCTCCCCCTCTACATGACAGCTCAGTTTGTTACCAGTTTGTCACCAAATCACAGACACAATGTACAGCGCCGGCTATAAAAAGACTCATATCTGGTCATACAATATGTGCACCCATCCATAGACAACGCTATCATTAAATATTAAATCTGCTGCAAAGGAACGTAAAGTCATTTTTTGCTTCCACGTGATTTGAGCCCAACAAGAGGACACAGGTGTCTTGCTTATAAACAAATAACTATGAGAAAGAGAGAAAGAAAGAAAGAAAGAAAGAAAGAAAGAAAGAAAGAAAGAAAGAAAGAGAGAAAGAAAGAAAGAGAGAAAGAGAGAGAGAAAGAGAGAGAGAAAGAGAGAAAGAAAGAGAGAAAGAAAGAAAGAAAGAAAGAAAGAAAGAAAGAAAGAAAGAAAGAAAGAAAGAAAGAAAGAAAGAAAGAAAGGAAAAATATTGAATGTGAAAATAATTAAAACAAACTATTTTATTATTTTAATATGTACCTATAGCATACATATGGAATACAAGATTCTGGCCTATAACTTTCGTGTATCATAAAAAGTTTCAGAAATATAGAATGTAAAAAGTGATATGCTTATGAAGAAGAAAACCTTCTAATGAACTGAGCAATAAAACATGGAATTTTACATGTACCTTATGGAAAAACTTAAACTGGAACTAAACCCTCCTCTCCTTTTCAGCCAAGGAAGCTGCCATCTTAGCCTCTGTTTGATCTGTGGTAGCCATGGTGCTGCACATGTGATAAGTTATGACACCAGTCATTTGATGGCTTGACAGTTTGGTTGGTAGTGTAAATCAGCTATGACAGTTATTATCCATGGCATGCCTTGAATGTTACTGTTTTGGAAAACCATTAAATTGATGGGTTAAACTCTGCTTTAAGCCAGAACAAAACCCATTATTATTATTATTATTATTATATAGTATTTATATAGCGCCAAAGGGTTTGCTCAGTGCTGTACAATAGCAAGGGGGACAGAACATGAGACAAGACAGTAACAATACACTACACGAGGGGTTCAAGGGCCCTGCTCTTTCGAGCTTACAATCTAGGAGATTGATTTAGGGTCCCTTCACATGGGCGTTCTGTTTTTTTTTATCACTTTATCACGTTTTTTTTAAGAAAAAACTGATCGGTTTTAATTCAGTTTACATCCGTTTTTACATCAGTTTTTGATCCGTTTTTACATCATTACCTACCTATGGAAAAATGGATGCAAATACAGACCATTTGTCCATTTACATCCGTTTTTCTTCTGTTCTATTTTTTTTAATGGAACAAAAATAGGGCTTTGATCCATTCCAAAAAACAGATGGTGAGGGATACAAATGTCGATGGATGTAAACGGATAATCATCTGTTTACATCCGTTTTTCCATAGAAATGCATTAATGTCTGTTTTTCATTCATCAACAGATGGATGAAAAATGGACAAACGAAACACCCATCTGAAAGAGGTCTTAACAATAGAACGATAAGGGCTTGTTCGCACTGTATGTGCAGGAAAACTGATGAGAAAACCGCACAGATTTCACTTGCAGAGACATGCGTTTACAACAGTTTCATGTCAGTATTTATGCACCTTTCAGTGAGTTTTGTTTGCATGTTGACATCAGTTTTCATGCATGACAGTTTTGTGCCCTGTTCATGCTGCAGTGTTGATGCCATGTCAGTTTGTTCCGCACTGCATACACGTTGCAGATTTCTACGCAAAAAAAAATCTGCATGTGATACCAGTGTTGTGGTGTGAACAGGGCACATAGAGAACTATTTTTTTTGTGCCCTTGCAGAACACGTGCAGAAAAACCAACATCTCTGCACTATGGTGTAAATGAGGCCTTACTGTCACAGTTGTTTGTGTTCTCAATTGAACTCTCAAGCCTTCAAATGGCTGGTGTCATAACTGATCACATGACAATAACAACTGCAGATCAAACAGAGGCTAAGATGGCAGCTTCCTTGTCTGTAAAGGATAGGAGGGTTTTGTTTCACTTTAAAAGCAATGGTCAATCAATAAAAATACAATAATTGTTACTGACTCATATTAAAATCGCAATATAACAAGTACACATAAAAATGATCACCCAGGTTTACACCTTTTGCATCTTATGGAACCAACTTAGCACAAAAAGTCAATTAACCACTTGATCTCCGGAAGATTTACCCCCCTTCCTGACCAGGCCATTTTTTGTGATACGGCGCTGTTTTACCGTATTTTCCGGCATATAAGACGACTTTTTCCCCCTTGAAAATCTTCTCAAAAGTCGGGGGTCGTCTTATACACCGGTATACGGCATGCTGACACTTTTTAGGGGGGCGGCGCGGTGCCGCCCCCCCTTCCAACGGAAGGGACACTAAGTACAGGGGTGGGCAGGGGCTGCTGTTTCTTACCTGGCTCAGGTCCCACGACGATCCAGTCCTTCATTCATTTCGGCCACTGGATGTTCGCGCGGCTGCTCAGCTCCGCTTCCTCACCGGTGATTGGCCGACAGAACTGTAGCTCAGGAAAGGCACACAGGCGGCCAATCACTGGTGAGGAGGCGGAGCCGAGCGGCCCCGCGAAAATCGAGTGAAGGAGCGGCCGGTAAGTGTGCCGTGCAGAGGTGCTGCTGCAACCACATATGCTGGCTGCAGCAGCACCATACTGGAACAGGGGTCAGCAAGTGTCATTGGTGTCAGTGGGAGGAATAGTGCCCCATCATTGGCGTCACTGATACCAATGATGGGGCATTATTCCTCCCACTGACACCAACGATGGGGCACTTTTCCTCCCCCCCACTGACACCAACAATGGGGCACTATTCCCCCCCCCCACTGACAACAACGATGGGGCACTATTCCACCCCCCACTGACACCAATGATGGAACACTATTCCTTCCCCCACTGACATCAATGATGGGATACTATTCCTCCCACTGACACCAATGTTGGGACACTATTCCTCCCACTAATACCAATGATGGGACACTATTCCTCCCACTGACACCAATGATGGGGGCACTATTCCTCCCACTAATACCAATGATGGAACACTATTCCTCCCACTGACACCAATGATGGGGCACGATACTTCCCACTGGTGTGCATTGGAAGAGGGGTAGTCTTATACAGCGAGTATAGCCCAAACACTATATTTTAACAGGAAAAGTAGGGGGTCGTCTTATACGCCAAAGTCGTCTTATATGCCTGAAAATACGGTACTTTAACTGACAATTGCATGGTCAAGCAATGCTGTACATAAATCAAATTTATGTTATTTTTCCCCAAATATAGAGGGGTTTTTGGGGGTATTTGATCACCACTGCATTTTTTATTTTTGCACCATAAAAAAACCAACAATTTAAAAAATATATATTTTTTTTGCTGTCTGCTATATAACATATGCAATAAAACATTTTTAAAAATCATATATACATGATATATACATGTGATTACACACATAATTTTGCACAGGAGGGCCACCCTGTAGTAGTATATCTGCTATGGTACAGTCCTGAAGTGGTTAAAAAACGATATTTATTATAAATACACATTAAATTCATGATATAACAAATACACATAAAAATGATCATGCAGGTTTGCATCTGAGATATATGCAGCATGAAATATCAACGCGTTTCATGATGGGCGGGTTCATCAGGATAAGCACTGCATTATAGATATAGCTGTCATCCAATAAAAACAGCCTGAGAAAAAGCTGCAACGTAATAATGTAAGTTCTGTCACACATTTACATCCATGGTATCAATCTTCTGTATGCACAGAATAACTAGGGAATGTTACAGGCACCTGAGCATATGAAAACAAACAAGTGGGATTTTAATTCCAGTGATCTTTACTATATTATGAAAGACCCCCCCCCCAAAACACACCTGAGCCCATTAACAGACATAATTTTTTTTTTTGGGGGGGGGGGCTGGCCAACTAAACTAGCTGCTCAAATTACCTCCACTAGGATGAGTAGACTGAGAATAAAGGACACGTGAAAGATATCTTGATATGTAATTCCTAAAGCTGGTTTTATTCTATGTCAACTTGAAGTATTCAATAAAACAATACCTGGTGATCCTGGCATTAAGGTCCTTGTTCTGGCATTTCCTGTTGTGGGGTGACAGTTGTCTTCTAACTGTGTTCCTGTGTGATCACCCTATGATACCTTCCACCAGCTGACACTGGTTTGGCAAGGCCCACAACTGTCATCATTAGAAAGCCAGTTCAGAGCAATGATGAGTAGCCAATGTTGCATGGAGGCAGGAGGTGGTTGAAAAAAAAAGCATAGTCATTGTTTCTAAAACACAGTAAATGTCATCCAATTAGGGTTTAGATCTACTTCAAAGTAACATTAAACTCCAGTTTAAAAAAATGTATTTTATTTAAGTTTGTATTAACTCAAAAAACCTATTGCTCCTAGCCTCTTCCAAATCTCCACGTTCCTTTTTTTTTTTGCTGCTGTGATCTGACCTCCTGTAAAAGGATGTCTATGTTCATTCTCCATGGTCACACTGTTTGCTTGAACATAGCCACCCTGTCTTGCTTGTTCCCAAATTGGACTATGGACTATGTAATATGCATAGAGCAGCGCACATGACCACAACTAACATGCACTGCTCATTCCAAACAAATGGAAGTGAAAAGGAAAAAAAAGGTTCGGGGGCTCATGAAAGATGTTACAATGAGGCAGAAAAACACATGAAGACATTATTTCATGAAAAATAGAATACAAGGCCATTACGTAGTGGATGTGCATGGCTGATTTTTGGAGGATAAGCATATCTTTTTTTTCACGTAATTTTGCAAATGAAATACTTTAGATACATTTTAAAGGCACAGTTCTGAAACTAGTGCCCAGCTATCAGTATAGCAAAGTCGCTGAAATCTACCAGAGCCAACCAGGTACTCCATTTTATAATCTAAACTAGTTATCGGTCACAGCACCATTTTTGTGCAATTACCTGTGTAAAGGTTTTTCATAAATGCCCCCTGCGGAGTCTTTAAACCATGCTTCTCCATATAAAAGAGGTGAATGTGTTTATTTTATGAGAAATCCAGAAGTCAGGGAAGAGCCTACCACAATTAAAGTAGTATTTGAAAAACTTTGGTAATTAATAAATCAGGGAGCCCGCTGAGCGCCGGATCAAGTGGAGTGGACATAAAGCTGAGCTTGGCAGAGTGCCCAGGAATACGTACCATAATCAATGTGAGACACACCGAAAGCCTGAATTAGTCATTTTGCGGACTCTGCCGCTAAATAATTACAGATGTGCCAGATGTTACAGAGGCATCCTACATAATTGAACAGTAGGCACAAAGAAAAGGTAGCTTTGATAGGGGATATTAAACGTTACAAAATTATTTGGCTTGAGGAAATTAGAAGAGCTCTGTCCTACTGAAAAGTACAAGGAGAAAGAGAATTAACAGATGAGACGTAACAATTTGTTCTATTCAGATCGAGGGCTTTGAAGAGCTGGAACTGATCCATACAGTGAACAGAAAACGAGATCTCTGAGGGAGTCTATAAGTTGTTTAGATGTAAATGCAAATGGGAAAAGCTTAAAGCATTACTCCAAATGGGAAACATTTCTATAGTAAATATACATAACTCCAGGTTATGTTAGATGCACTTGGACTTTGCACAGTGTGATGAGTTGGAGCCCATTCCAAGGAAAGATGCTGGGCCCTGGAGATGACAGGCACAAGCCACAATCTGTTTGTAACCTGCAGCTGACCTGATCCTGAACTCTTAATCCTTACCTCGGAACTCTTTTCTTTACCTAATCCTGACCCTTGACGTTCCGGGGTCAGGATTAAGTAATTCACAGAGTTCAGAATCAATATTAAGTAATGCACAGGGTGCAGGGGTCAGGATTCATTAACGCATAGAGTGCAGGGTTCAGGATTAAGTAATGCACAGAGTTCAGGGGTCAGGATTAGGTAATGCACAGAATAAAGGGGTCAGGATTAGGTGATGAAGAAAGTTTGGGGGTCAGGATTAAGTAAAGCACAGTGTTCAAGGGTCAGGATTAAGTAATGCATAGAATTCAGGGGTCAGGAATAAGTAATGCATAGAATTCAGGGGTCAGGAATAAGTAATGCATAGAATTCAGGGGTCAGGAATAAGTAATGCATAGAGTTTAGGTGTCAGGGTCAAGTAATGCACAGAATTTATGGGTTACAATTAAGTAACGCAGTTCAAGGGTCAGGATTCAGTAACACTGAGAGTTCAGGGGTCAGTATTAAGTATTGCACAGAGTTCAGGGATCAGGATTAAATATTGTACAGAGTTCAGGGATCAGGATTAAGTAACACACAGAGTTCAGGGGTCAGGATGCAGTAACACTGAGAGTTCAGGGATCAGGATTAAGTATTGCACAGAGTTCAGGGATCAGGATTAAGTAACACGCAGAGTTCAGGGGTCAGGATTCAGTAACACTGAGAGTTCAGGGATCAGGATTCAGTAGCACTGAGCGTTCAAGAGTCAGGATAACGTATTGCATATAGTTCAGGAGTCAGGAATAAGTAACGCACAAAATATAGGGGTTACAATTAAGTAACGCAGTTCAAGGGTTAGGATTCAGTAACACTGAGAGTTCATGGGTCAGGATTAAGTTTTGCACAGAGTTCAGGGGTTAGGATTCAGTAACACTGAGAGTTCAGGGGTCAGGATTCAGTAACACTGAGAGTTCAGGGGTCAGGATTCAGTAACACTGAGAATTCAGGGGTCAGGATTAAGTAAGGCACAGAGTTCAGGGATCAGGATTAAGTAACACACAGAGTTCAGGGGTCAGGATTCAGTAACACTGAGAGTTCAGGGGTCAGGATTCAGTAACACTGAGCGTTCAAGAGTCAGGATTAAGTATTGCATATAGTTCAGGAGTCAGTAAAAAGTAATGCACAGAATTCAGGGGTGAGAATTAAGTAATGCACAGAATTCAGGGCTCAGGAATAAGTAATGCAGAAAGTTCATGGGTTGGGATTAAATAACGCACAGAGTTCAGTGGTCAGGATTAAATAATGCACAGAATTCAGGGGTCAGAATTAAGTAGTGCAGAGAGTTCAGGGGTCAGGATCAATCAATGCACAGAATTCTGGGGTCAGGATTAAGTAACACACAAAGTTCAGGAGTCAGGATTAAGTAACGCACAGAATTCAGGGGTCAGGTTTAGGTAATGCAGAAAATTCAGGGGTCAGGATTAGGTAACATACAGAGTTCAGGAGTCAGGATTAACCACTTCCCGACCGGCCGTTGTATATAAACGGCCGGACGGTGGCAGTCCAGAGTCTGGTGGCCGTTTATAAACAGCCTCCCCGTACCCTGCTTGTGCGCGCTCCCTGGGAGCGCGCAGCACCGTGATCCGGTGCCCGCTGTGTCCTCCGGACACAGTGAAATACCAATCGTCGGATGGGACCTCTGTACGAGGTCCCGATCATGTGATCACTGATTGGCCAATCAGTGATCACATGCAAAGTAGTAAGCAAGATGTAATTTGTGACATCATTGCTTACTACATGTGAAATCTGTGAATGATCACAGGTCACATGGTACAAGGCTATTCACAACAGCCTTGTACCATGTGACAAGCTGTGACCAATCACAGCTCACTCAGTACTTCTCAATGACTGCAAGAATGCAGACAGAGAGAAAGAGAAATGATTGCTTTTACATCCTATATGGGTGTAAAAGCAATCAGTGTAAAAATGAAAAAAATTTTCATCACCCCCCCACAAGTAGTACAGTGTCACCATGACACTGTACTGCTAGGGTGACAGTATGTTAAAAAAAATTAAATAAAAAATAATAATATAAAAAAATAAAATAAAAATATAAAAAAAAAGTTTAAATATTATAATTGTTGGTTATAAACTAATTTGGATTTTTTTTTTTACTAAAAAGATAACGGAATAAATGTTGGCCAAGATTTATGATGAAATATTATTTATTTGCTAAATTTTATTTTTAAAAAACACTTTTTTTCAAAATTTTTGGACATTTTCATTTACATAGCAAAAAAAAATAAAAATCCCAGTGGTGAATAAATACCGCCAAAATAAAGCTTTATCTGTCTCAAAAAAATGGTAAAAAATTCATTTGGGTACAGTGTTGCATGACCGCGCAATTGTCATTCAAAGTGAGATAGCGCTGAAAGCTGAAAATTGCCCTGGTCAGGAAGGGGGAGAAAGTGTCCGGACAGGCAGTGGTTAATTAATACACAGACTTCAGGAGTTAGGGTTAAGTAATGCACAGAATTCTGGGGTCAGGATTAACCCATTTTCACTGACAGTGTGCAAAGATGCATCTTCTCAGTGCCGAGAGGCCACATATTTGCATACCCACATTTTTGCACTCCCTGAGCGCACCCGGGACAGTTACCGATGCCTGATGGAAAGCTGCTGATCGCTACTTGCGATCAGGAGCTTTCCAATCACGGGACTGCTGTGACAGCCAGTCATGGTGGTCACATGATCTAAAACCCCACCCTGCCACCCAACATCCAAAACTCCTTAAAGGGCCAAAGGAGCGGCATTAAGGGTTAAGTAATGCACAGAGTTCAGGGGTCAGGGTCCAAAAAAGCATAGAGTTTAGGGTCACAATTTGGTAACACACAGAGTTCAGGAGTCAGAATTAATTATTGCACAGATTTCAGAATCAGGATTAAGTAATTCACAGAGTTCAGGGGTCAGGATTACACTTGTTTTATCCCTCTGAAGAACGTTCTATGGTGGATCTCTTTTCAGAGGGTATTGGACAGGCAGTGTGGAAGTTTTTTTTTACCTCCTCACCTCCTGTCATAACCCTCAAAAGCCCACATCTCTGTGCATGTGATTGCAGGGTGGATGGGGCACTGCCGTATTCCCTGAAATAGGTCAGGTTTGGTGGGTGGTACTGCAGGGAGGTGACATTGCAGGAGATTTGCTAAGTGTTGTAGCAAGAGCTGATTTTACATTTTGGGCTATTTATTATTATTTTTTAACTGTAGTTAAAGAAAAATGACTGAAAAAAATTTAAAAAAGCAGACTTCAGTCCATAATGCAGCACTGCAGCTTAGCCAGGTATATGTGCAGTTCAGCTTCTTAGATTATATTGGGAAAACTTTACATTCCTACTTTATGTATCTAAGGGTTTTCCCATTTAGGCTTACATAGCGTAGCTCAGGGTGCAAAACCTACCAGCCCAGTTTTTCTCTAGGGCCCTTTGTAATCAACTCCTTATAACCTGCATATTATAGTGCATATTATTGCAACGCAAGTAAAATACTGGCATTCTGATTGGTGCTCATTCTATTAACCTCCCTAGCGGTATGATTATTTCAGATTTTTGGTGCTGAAAGCGGTACCATTATTTTGCATGGAAATATGTAGTTTTTTTTATTGTAGGCTGTAATTTTTAGGAATAACTCACTGAAATCTGTCCGAACAAGAGTCTATTAAACATCCCGGGTATGATAAAATTTGAAACACAAAATCATAAATTATAATTAAATAAATAATCATAAAAAATAATAATATTATAATAATACATTTAATTCAATAATATAATCAAACCGAAAACACTGAAATTTGAAATAGAGCGCCAAGTTCGTACATTGCTGAGCAAAGTCGCAAAATCGTTTTCAGTGTCTGATGACGAATTTCCCCCACAAATCATTATCACTCAATTCTGCAAGTGGTTCTGATTTACTATCGCTGTTCTCTAGCTGATCTAAACCCGCTTTTGACCTAAAGGGACACTTTTTGGACGCCATGGACGTTTCTCAGTTTCCAGGCAGAAAGAACAGACAAAATGCAGGCAGGGCACAGGACAAAGCACTCGGGACAAAATGTATGTGAAATGGGTTGAAACAGCAATGTTTTACTATGAAAAATTTGTTTTGAAAAAAATAAAAAAAATTTAAATTTTCAAATTTCCCGCTGCCGGCAGCGCCCGTACGTCCCGACATCACAGGGACTGGAACACAGAAGTCGGATGCCGGCATCGGCCGGAGGAGATGGCCGGGGACGCTGCAGGGGAAATAAAATTAAATAAAATGTGTTTTTTTCACGAAAAAATGTCATATTAAGTTATTTCTCACACATGGAATAAGCATACTTGCAACTATATCCAAAAACACATTTTGCTGCTCCACAATACCACATGTATGAGACTTATTCACATAAAGAGGCCTAATATCCAAGGAGCACCTTCAGGCATTATCCATTTAAGACCAGGCCTTCTTCACACTTTGTTACAAGTAAAAATATTTATTTTTGCTAGAAAATGGCTTAGAGAACCCCCAAACATTATATATATTTTTGGCAGAGGCCCTAGAGAATAAAACGGTCGGTTTTGCAAATGTTTGTCACGGTGTATTTGCTCAGTGGTTTTTCGAACTCAACTTTATGCACTAACGCAAAAATACACTTTGATTAATTTTAATGTACACAAACACAATATAATACCAATTTGTTTTGTAAAATATATGGTGGTGTTGCGCCAAGTAAATAGATACTAAATACGCCATACTTTAAAATTGCACACACTTGTGAAATGGCACCAAACGTTGGTATTTAAAAATCTCCACAAGCGATGCTTTATAAGCCATTACAGGTTACCAGTTTAGAGTTGCAAAGGGGCTCTGGTGCTAGAATTATTTCAATTATGCCATTCGCAGCAATACCGCACATGTGTGGTGCAATCACCGTTTAAATATACATACAGGACTAATGTGTGTGCTCGCCTTTGCGTGCGAGCACGGGGGGATGGGGGTGCTTTAGTTAATTAATTTGTTTATTGGTGGGACACTGTACACTGACAAATGTTTTTGTGCACTTGTACAATGTGACAGATGTCCACCAGCAAATACTGACAGATGTTGATGAGCCACTAGTGACACCAGCAGATGTTGATGTTGCAATGGAACACCACTGAAGATGTTTTTGTGCACTGGTACACTGTGACAGATGTTGAGGTGACAATGGTACATTGTGACAGATGTTGATGGGACACTAGTACACTGTGACAGATGTTTTGTGTGCTGGTACAGATGTTGATGGGACACTGGTACAGATGTTGATAGGACACTTGGTCAGGGACAGATGGTGCTTGGTATACTGTGTGGGGATGGCTGCAGTCTGTGTGATCTGTGTGTAGCTGGACACTAAAATCATCAGCTACACACAGAACATGACAGGCTGCAGCCATCCCCCTTTCCCCGCCTGCCCTGAGCTCTCAATTAACTCAGTGGGAGAGTCGACACAGAGATATGTGTCACTGTTTACAATGTGTGATGGCAGTGATTGGACACAGCCATCACGTGATTGGGAGGGCCAATCACAGCGCCCATATCCTGATCTGGGATGTGCTGTGTCCACGGGACACAGCCATCACAGGATCGTGCTGCTGCATGTCCACTAGACTGTGCGAGGCACACATTCTGATGGGAGGTCCGGGTACATCCAGGCGAAGATCCTACCAGGCTGTTTATGTGCAGTGGCCAGGTGGGAAGCGGTTAAAATACAAATGAAAGGCAAAACATTTGTCTATACATATTAAAAAAAATTATATACACCTGTTTTCCATTATAAGTGATCACAAACCGTCTGTTCTCAGCTGCATACGGAGCTCAAAGAGCAGGGAAGGATAAACAGCAGTGCACTGGTCTTTCCAGTGAATGACTGGGAATGGGGGGGGGGGTCTTTCAGCACAAGCCTGATCATTGCAATAGCTCACAACAAAGCCAGAAAATTGACCACGCTGTAGTCTTATGCCTAGTGTGGTCAGATTTTATTAGGAAAGCAGGGGAACTGGTAGAAACACCAGAGATTTCACACAAAGGAAGCAATACAAAGAGAATAGAATACTTTATCAGGAATATGAAATGTTGGGTTTAGATGTTCTTTACTGTGTATTGAGTATATATACTCAATTTACCTTATTCTAAATTCTTTGTAATCCATTTCAGTTAGATTGTACATAAATCCCTATATGAGAGTAGAAGAGTCTGTGACCTGAAGCCCACTGTACAACCTCCTCTCTCCCTGAAATTACAGAACACATCCTCTCTGTGTTATAGAGATGAGCTCATCCGAGGGCGACAACGCTGTTCCTCCACAGATACAGTCGAGTGAGTGAGTGTTGTCATCCTAGGACAGGAAGTATATTATTGGCAGGACCACCAGAAGATAAAAAAATAAAAATCAACTGAATTAAAAAACTAATGCAGCCACTGCATCTAAGAACTGGTAAGTTATAATATGTTTCATTTTTCTTCTCAGGTTTAGATATGCTTTAATCCTAATGTTTTAAATATAACTGACATAACTGATACAATATATCTAGTTCACCAAATTATGGACTAAATGGAGGGGAGCAAAAGCCCTGAGAAGGCAAGCTTCATCTTCAGATTTGACTAGTGTGTACCTTTAAGGGAAAAAAATTGTTGGGAAGACAGTGTTTTCCAAAGGTGAACACTCCTTTATCTTGCCATCTTCTAATATTTGTTTTACCCATTATTTCCTTTTCTCAGGGTATCACATTTCTGACTCTCACACTTCAAAATTTATAAAACGAGCCATCATATATTTTAAAGCACGGGAAATATATGCAGAATTTGTTTTCCAATGAAATTCTAATAGGGCTTCCTCTTAAGTTTCGATATGTAAAAAAAAAATTGCCCTTTTCACAGCTGATAAAATATTACTACAAATTAATCCTTGGAGAATATAGTATGTCCCTATTTATTACTTTCAAGTGTGAAGCTCGGGCGGCAATTAATACACCCAGCGCGGCTACGCCGCCGATGAGCCCCCTGCATTACTGTCCTTGAAGAAGAAATATATTCCAGTTTATAATTTCAAGGCAAATTTTATTTTTATTTATTAATATATTCTCCAATGAAAGTGATGCAATGCAAGGAGAAGGTCAAAATTCCCAGAGCCTCTCTTTGGTAATCTCATTACTAATGGAATGTATTTGAGTTTTAAAAAGCTATACATTAAAGTGCCTGGAGAGGCTGAGATAATGCGATTTGTAGGGAACTTGAAGGTGTATTTATTGTGAGACTTACAAGCTCTTATGAGATTTGAGAAGTCTATTCCTTTTTATTACTTTTAATTTGTTTATTGAGATTGTTTCAATTCCGTTTGCAAATAGTTCTTTTAATCTGATTTAAGCGTTGTATCGTGGAGCTGGTGAGAAAACCTAAGAAGTTGATTGCGGTTTACAGTTTGAAATATCTTGTTTCGTAAAATATAAAGAATGTGTGAAACTTTGCTTTCATTTGCCTTGATTCTATGGCTGACTATGCACAAAGAAATTGTACCAGAGAGCCCAATATATGCATGAAGATCTTGTATTGTATCCATCACTTTTACCCCCAGTTCATGTAGGGTGCTGTTGTGAATTGGTGGGTGACCACCAGGCAATCATAGGAAAATACAATAAAAATGGTGTAGCACTATATGCTGACAATAATTGGTGACAATAAAGTGCTGCAAAACATAAAAGGTCCTAGTAGTGGACCAAATGAAGTGACCTATATATTAAGTGGTGAACCCAATCCCCGTAGGGATATATACACTGTGACCCCTGGTACCCAGTATGGGACACAACTCAATAAAATGTGAATCCCTACAGAGGGATCAAACAGGCACACTCAGTGTAAAAAACACAATATAAAATAGTATAAAGTACAAAGGTGCAATAAGTCCAATATCTGTGAATGCAAACAGGCTCAGTGCTTCACTCCTCCTGGTCATGCAAGGTGTATAATGTGAGCGCACAACACACCGGTAAATGGTCCCAAAATGGCTGCAATGGCCTCTCACCTCCACTTGGCGACCCCTCAGGGCCACAAAGCTCTTTGGATCACTTCTGGATCCTCTCTGCAAAGGCACTCCTTACAACCTGGTATGCTGGATTTAAAAACCTCACTGGAATCCAATGTCACCACTGTGATAGATCCCTCTGGACCGGTAGGTTGGTAAATGGATAGGTACTCTCACATAAACAATTGCTCAATGGCCCATAGAACAAGAGAAGAACACATTCTCCATAGTGTAAAACCGCTTTATTCTCAGGTAAAATTAAGCCAAGATGTAAACTCACATTTAGCAGAAATATAAATACCCTCCTGCGCTT
Organism: Staurois parvus; assembly: GCF_062004578.1. Classification (NCBI taxonomy): domain Eukaryota; kingdom Metazoa; phylum Chordata; class Amphibia; order Anura; family Ranidae; genus Staurois; species Staurois parvus. The sequence continues at coordinate 7,583,093 of NW_028317805.1, read as the reverse complement.
AAATGGGGACAATTAGATCAAACGAATAGCTGCTATCACCTAACCTGATTCCAAAAGGTGCAATAAATTATAAAAAATGGTGAAGCGCTAACAATACAGTACAAAACACAAGAAATGAAAAATAAGCATACACATGACAAATAAATTGACATAAACAAAGTGACAAACCAAAGTGATGATCCAAACGGATTGCATAAAGTGTTGCTGATGGTGAACAGGTACAATCTGTACTCTACCAAGTGAACCCTTTCCCAATAGGGGAAAAAATCAAACCAGCCACCCCTGGTCCACTAGGGGACTGATACATAAATCATGTGAAATTACGTACCGACGTGTTGCGTCACGCCCTCGTGACTTCCTCAGGGTATACTCTCCGGTCCAGGGTATGACTTCCGGTCAGACGCATGTCTTGGCTCCATTCTCTGATCTATGCAGTACACCCATTCATAAGGCGAGTTGGCCCTTGTGGTCACCGCTTTTTTCATTTATTTATTGGTGAGGTTTTGCCATGTTTTCATCCCCATAGGGGTCACACGATTTATGTATCAGTCCCCTAGTGGACCAGGGGTGGCTGGTTTGATTTTTTCCCCTATTGGGAAAGGGTTCATTTGGTAGAGTACAGATTGTACCTGTTCACCATCCGCAACACTTTATGCGATCCGTTTGGATCATCACTTTGGTTTGCCACTTTGTTTATGTCAATTTATTTGTCATGTGTATGCTTATTTTACATTTCTTGTGTTTTGTACTGTATTGTTAGCGCTTCACCATTTTTTATAATCACATTTAGCAGAAGACATCAAGGCATTTTCCCATGTGCTGGGTGTATAGCATGAAAACGAGGTGTTCCAAGATGGCGTCACGCCGGAAGTACATCACCTCGTTTTGCCGTCAACAAGTTGTGTCACGCTACCTTGTGACTTCATCAGGATCTTCACCATCACACCTTGGTAAAACAAAATTCTTGTTCTGTATTCACTTAAAGCAACAAGCATTGCAGTCTGACACTTTGGGACCTGGCAGGATCCCGTTTTCAAGGCAGAGTTTATTCACATGGCATCAAAGGTCAGTGTTTCAGGTTCTTGCAGGGTTGAAAAGGGATTCTGTGAGTTTCTGAAGCATTGGCTGGTGATGCCTGTTGGTTTATGTGAATAAAAGACAAGATTATCAATACACCAAGGTAGGCTGTTGAAGATCTCTATTTCTCCACAATATATGCATGGAGCGCATGACCCCTGGAAGCTTCTTATTCTTCTGAATAACCCAGAATAGGAGACAGCATGTTGCTAGGTTCTAGAACTGCCCCTTATCAAGATCAGTAGCCAAGCAATGCCTACTCCTATTCACAACACTGAATCAGCATCAGCTTGGTCCCCTCTGCTATCAATCACAATGGTGAGCAATGCTTTCTCTGGGCTCAGTATAAGCTCAGATCACATAGTGAATAAAAGAATTGATCACACAATGATCTCCCATATGACCTATTTTTTATTTACTCATTCTATATTCAACATTCTACACAGGCAGATAAATTGCTGGTTCCTTTTATGTGATCCTGGTATTTAGATGTGATCTTTCCTCCTGTATGCAAGTTTACAATGTTAGACTGAAAGCTCTTAATTGAATACCATGGTGTATTTAAAGGATTGAAATCTCTAAATACATCAGTAGGGTGACTAAGGTTCAGGAGGGCAACATTTTTAATATCAAGCTAAGATCAAGAGCATGGGGACATGAATGACCTCAAACTTCCAGGAGAAAAATTCAAAACTAATCTTAGAAAGTATTACTCTACCAAAAGGTTAGTTGATTTTGAAATTAGGTTTACAAAAGAGGTAGTGAATCAGTCAACAGTAAGTGGATTCAAACATGCTTGGGACAAACATTAACCCATACTCAGACAAAAAAAAACATGTACTGTATAATTAAAAAACGGGAGGATGTATGTGATGGACTACTTGGTCTTTTTTTTCTGCCATCACTCTTCTATGTTTTTACTAGATTACAGGAAGCTAATATACAGAAATAATTTAGGTACTTACACTACACAAATAGTCTTTTCATTTTTTTATTAACTTATTTAATAATGACTACAAATAAGTTGTATTTTTATGTCTATGTGGAACTACAATGTATTTAAATCAGTTTTTTTTTTATTTTGGATAAATTAGGGAAAGGTTTGAACCCCTGTTTGATGTGTCTGTTCCCTCTGAAGAATGTAATTCGTCCTATGTTTCCTGGTGACCACTGCCACCGCAACCTAAAAATTGGGATTTTCACTGTAAAAAGAATAGAGGGTAGATCTTCCAGTGGGGGCAAGCATAGTGGTAACCAGTGTCTAAAAGAGCACTTCTATTAATTTGGAGAGATCTCCTTCTACTTTCTGTTTTGTCTTGAGAAGTGAAGAAATATTTCCTCAATGGGACACAGACTGCGAAGCAAAAAATGTAATGCGGATATCTGAGCAATGAAATGATCAGATCACCAGCAGATCCTACATTCATGTGACATAGCAGAAAATGTATTGCACAATCTCACTATCACTGCCAGTTAAGCAGTTTATCTGAGTTCATCCTGGTATATTAACAGAAAAGAATGATAGATATTGTACAAAACATTCCAAAAAAGTCATAAGGAGGTTGGAAATGAGCACACTGCTCACAACTGACCGCATGCAAACAAGGAAATGTCGGTTATCGGCAGTCCTCTCCTCACACTGACAGCACGTGAGGAGAGGAGAGCTGGTAACTGGCATTCCTCAGAGGGGACATCTACACTGATCATCAGGGCACTGATGATCAGTACCCTGATGATCAGTGTAGTCTCATCAGTGCCACCTGTCAATGCCCAGAAATGCCACCTGTCAGTGCCCAGCAATGCCACATACCAGTGCTCATCAGTGCACAACAATGCCACATATCAGTGCCTACCAGTGCACATCAATGCTACATATCAGTGCCAATCAGAGCTGCCTTTCAGTGTCAACTATTAGTGCCAGTCAGTGCCACCTACCAGTGCCACCAATCAGTGCCAGTCAGTGATGCCTATCAGTTGTGCCAATCAGTGCCACCTATTAGTGCCAGTCAGTGCTGCCTATCAGTGCCAGTCAGTGCCGCCTATCAGTGCCAGTCAGTGCCGCCTATCGGTGCCCATCAGTGCTGCCTATCAGGGCCCGTCAGTGCAGCCTAACAGTTCCAAATAGTGCCGCCTATCAATGCCCATCAGTGCTGCATATCAGTGCCATATATGAGTGTTGCCTTTCAGTGCCCATCAGTGATGCTTGTCAATGCCCACAAGTGATGCCTGTAAATGCCCATCAGTGCCACCTACCAGTGTCTCCTCATCAATGCCGCCTATCAGTGCCCATCAGTGCAACCTATCAGTGTCCATCAGTGCAGCCTCATTAGCGCATATCAGTGAAGGAGAAAACATACTTTTCATTTTGTAACAGAAACTAAGAAAAATAATTTTTTTTTTTTCAAAATTTTCAGTCTTTTTTAGTTTGTGTAGCAAAACATTTTTATGCTAATTAAATACCACCATTTTTAGAAATAAAAATTTTGTTTGTGTGCAGTGTTGCATGACCGTGCAATTGTCATTCAAGGCTGAAAGCTGAAAATTGGCCTGGGCAGGAAGGGGGTAAGAGTGTCCAGTAGTCAAGTGGTTAAAGTGTTACTAAACCCAGGACCCTGCATTCACTATATCTGGTCTCCCACAGTACACACAACATGGAAATGCAATTATTTTAGTAAATATAAACTGCTAAATACCTTTGCTCATCAGCAGTATATAGCAATCTTGTGACTTCAATGTCCAGCTGAGCACTGGTTAAAGCTTGTAGGAGGAGTTTTCATTCTCTTCTGACTATCCTATAAGGCCTCATGACCCCTGACCCTCTGTCTGGACAGTGTTAATTGGCCCTGTGCTGATCACATGCACCCTCCCAAAGAAAAAAAAAAAGACTCTCTAGCAATACACACTAAACTGAGCATGTGCAGAGTGACTCCTAGAGCTCTGTACTATCAGCAGATGGATTGGGGACAGTAGAAGAAGGGGAGGATCAGAGAAGACAGGATCAAAGCATTTTTACACAATGTGGAGGGTTAACCCCTTAGGTTCCACAGTGAATATATCAAGCATGCTTTACTGCATATACAGACTGATTTTACTGTTGTGGGTTTAGTAACACTTTTTGTAATTTATGGTCTATTTACTGCCATGTTTGTAATTTGTGTCTGTTTTATTGTCTCTAGATGTTGTAGGTGAAGTGTTGGGATTACAGCAGTTCCTTTATGCATTTGAGTAACTATCTTGAGATGTCTACTTATTAACAAACGTTTGGATAAGTAAAAATGGATCCATCGTCTTCATAGGGTTTGGTGTTAGCAGTGTGCTCATTTCATATTTCCTGTTTGCATTTTTGCATGATTTTTTAGATATGCATTTTGGTAGATGGCGTACCCACCAAATTAAGATGAATCTAAACCAGTCGTGTAGATGAATGTTAGAAAGATTGCCTCTTTTTATAAGTACAAAAGCTTTCCGCCCTGTGTCTAGTCAAGCGGATACCAGCCTCCAAATCAGGTCAATTGCAAGCCACACACAAGCATCAGCCATATTGTACAATATGGTTCATGTTTGGTCACCTCATCCCAGGCGGCTCCTTTCAAACCAACAAAAAAAATGATGTTTTCTAAAACATTAAAATTAAGCCATTTTTTTTTCATTAAGTATATGGAAATGGCTCTAAATGTATTCCTGTTTTTCTAAGGCTAAGATTTCTGTTTGATATTCAATCTTTATTTATTCATCAGCAAAAGTCTATATAATTTCCTGCGATGTTCAGGGTTTATTTACCATCGCCGCAGTAGTATTTATTTAGGCTAAAAGACCATCTCAGTGGGGAGCTGAGACATGCAGCACTTCAGTAAATCTGGTACTGCACCCCTTCTTCAGTCCCAGTTTTCAGACTGCAAAGATCATTTGACAGACAGCTCGGGAGGAAAGAAAAAAAAATCTACATAAAAGAGTAACTGACAGCTGGGGTCAGGCTCTCTCTGTTTAATGACACTGCCAGTTACACATTCTGAATTGTTTAAATATGAGTCTACAGCTTCAACTATCATCATTGCACCAGTTCCACTTTTCATACCCAACAGCCAGGAAACTGACACATAATTACACACTTACTGTTGGTATCGCCAGTGTCGATAATTAAAACTGCCACAAGAGGCCTGCGATTGCTAGTCTGCAGCTGGGATGTTGTCAAGAGGCTGAAGCTCCAGCAGTTTTGAAAAGCTATCTACTTAAGTGCGGACCACGGGAACCTATGTCTTAGCATAAGAAAAAGCCTTGACACATCATTCACGACTGCCTGGTGCAAATGGAGAAAATCTATTAACAATGCAATAAGTAGAATAAAACACGTTGGCCTAAGGGTTAAATTGGCTGGGAAGATTCTTCCTAATTCTGATGTATTATGTACATGGCATATCTTGAGTTGGGGGAAAGAAAATGAGTGGATTAATATGACGAATGTCAAATCATTATTTTTCTCTAAGTGATTAATATGTAACTCGGGGTGTCTGTCTAGGAGCCTGTTATCCAGCAGCCCATTGACTGAGGGACTGGAAGGCATATATTCTGTATCAAAAGATATAGAACATGATTTTTCTATTTCCAAACCCACAAATCTACATATATTAAAGGCATGTTGAATTTTTTTTTCAACACCCTGTAAAACAGGGATGTGTATACTTACTTGTCCCACTGCCAGTTCCTGGAATCTTTACTTACTTGCAGAACGAAGCCACCTATAGAATCTTCACATCCAACACACTTCTGGGGGGCTGTGGATGTCTGCATCCCAGCTGTGTGTTGTGGTTCCAATGGCTGGCCTCGATATCACTCCAGGTCAACCACAAGTGTGATAGATACAAAAAGTGCCCTGTCAGATAAAAAAAAATGTAGAATGTAAATATTTTTTTTTTGTTTTGCAAACTGAGAAAGTCTAGAATTTTAGTGGAGCACACATATCACTAAAATATATCTAACAATAAGTATAACTACATCTTGAAGTTCAATACTCCTCACCCTTACTACGATATAATTTTGAGGAACAAGTAGATACTGCTAGAAGACATATCCATACAAAGTCCTTTTTATGACAATGAAACAAGAATTCTAAGGATTTTGATGGATTGCTTTTTTGATTATCTCACTGTGATATGATCTTTGAAACACTACACAGTCAGCCAGTTGTTTTAGAATCATCCATAACTAAAGATTGAGACTGGGTTCACATGTGCGGGGCCAGTTTCAGTGCGATTTTTCACTGAAAAGTGCTATTTTGTTTAGCAGTTCAGACGCGATTCAGGTGCGAACTTTTTAAGTGCATGACACGTGAAATCGCACCTGAACAGGATTGAAAATTGTACCTGACTCTTTAAAAATGCAATACAGTCAGCCCACACATAAGTGTACTGGCTCCATAAAAAGCTGATTTGGTTCACTTGTTATTCACATTGGATGCAGTTCAATATATGTGAACCGCGGCTTAATGGCGCTAATAGGGCAAGCAGCACAAGTCAATAAAGGTCAAGCTTGAGCAAATAGTCCTGTATTGCTATCCACAAGTTCACCTAAGGCAGTCACCCCAGAGTAGAAAACGGCCTCTGTAATTGAACAAAAAAGAAGAAAGGGAGAGCCAAGTAAGTTTAGCATTGCAATCATCCACTTAAAATGCAATTGACAACTCATTGGTGTGATGAACACAGTGCCTGACCCTTGCCCTTCTCACCAACTCATGACCACGTTAAAAGTGAAGCTACTCAAAAATGCTACCCTAAAAATATCACCCAGTAACTGATGACAGTGAATACGTCCTTGTTCTGGCTGTGCTATTATTATTTCATGAGTTATGAATTATGCTGAAGTTTTGCTGCTAACCATTCTAGCAGAAATGTAGATCGGCCATTCCCTTTAGCTGAGCTATTTACGACCGGGTATCTGTTAGTTCTCTGAATTGATCCAGCTTGCGATGGTGACAGTTTTTTTAGGGTTTCCAGACTGAAATTGTGGATTGGGTAATGGAGAGGTCTGTGTGTCCGATCAATGTAATAGTAAGAAAGTTCTGGCATCAGTCAACAGTTGTGTATTGTGCCAAATGGCTTCCCGGGGGGGGGGGGGATGTAAAAGGAGACCACTAGGCCTCCTTGTGTTACAAACTGTCATGGGTGAACATGTCACACAGACAACTTCACGAGGGCCCAGTCCGTGTGACCATTACAACTCACCATATCTCCACAAGAACACCTTTGTCAGTCTCACTGATGTCTTTTCCTGCTTGTGCAGCCACTAGAACCTGGTGGCTGCACAAGCAGGAGGAACATCTGTGGGACTGACAGCGGCAGTCTTGTGGCGATATGCCTTTGACCTCATAACCCAGTGGGTTGCCAATTGCATTTTAATAAAGTGGATGATTTTAATACAGTTAGTTGGCCCCCCCTTTCTCCCTTTCGGAATCATCCATACCGGGCGATCATTTGTACAGCAGTATAGTTAACTTTGTAAGATGAGGACTTTGTATATTCCTTATGTATATAAGACAGCAAATATTTTTAACCAGACACAGTGACAGCAAACATAAATTTCTTGATGAAGAAATGTTTATTGTGCTTTTTAAAAAATAATTCCAAAAATCCCCCCCAAAAAATGTTAAAATTGTACAGTTTCTTCTGTAAGCAATTGCCTAGGAGGCTAAGCCATTAGGAATACTCATAAATGTTAATAAAGCTAATGGCAGAGGATTCACTTGAATGGAAAAATTTCTGTGTAATTCTAAAAATTATGCTGTTAAATGCAAGGAAAATCCCAATATTCACCGCCATCTCTTGATTTGCTGTAAATTGCCATACACAGTTTAGTATCATAGCTCTTACCATAACCAGAATTTGGAGTAATCATACCAATTACCCCTCAGGATCCCTCCAATTGTATAAGTCCAGCACACACTTTCATCAACAGTATCAAGCCTTGATGATGGGGGACCCTTTGGACCCTTGAAACCCGTTGGACTTTTTTTTTTACATAAATGTATTTTTGTATCTTTATCTTTGTATGTTCTGATTTTGGTGCTTTCCTCTTTGTACACTTGTTCCTTAGCTCTTACCATGTCATGCATAGAAAAAGAGAGGAAAAAACTTGCAATGGACACTTTTCATAAGCAGTGATTGTATTATTGCATGCTTCAATTCAAATTCAAACTGTGTTATTAATAGGAGATTGATTAATGTCCCATGGCTAGGTTAGCTTAAAAGTAGCCTTTTTTTCTCTTAGTGTCAAAGGGGGTCTTGCTGTCAGATAAATCAAACAACTATTTATTTGTTGAAAATTATTCTATTGAAGTTCTTAAGAGTTGATGGCCATGTATACGGGAAAACATGCTTTCTGTGACTGTAACAAGACACACACACGCTTTGATGTCTTTCCTGTGGGACCTTTTTAAGGAAATTCCACACAGTTAGGAATAGAAATAGTGGCCCCGCACCAGAGATCTGTGCAAAATATTGCAATGACATGCTAAATTTAACGCAGTTCAAGCACTGCTCCTTTGTTTTGTTTACACACGTAGGTATAGAGGGCATACAAAAGCCTATTCTGTATTAAAAACACAATGCCTTGCAGACACCATTTGCCCAGTGTAGCTATTTACTAGATCAGCTTTGGCATATTTGACTGCTAAGTACATATTCCCTCAGGCCAAAACCGTAATTTACACCAAAAATATGTCATAGGCTTTTGCCGCTACCCGGAAATAACAGGCAAGGCTTTCATAGGAATCTTGTCATGAATGTGACAACTGCTTACATTCACTAAATGACAATTATCCAGGGGAAAGCAAAATAAGGTCTACACCTCACACATAGATAGTCGTCATGTCTGTATTCTACATATCCCCCCTTTGCTTTCTGAAAATACCTATGTATACAGAAGATACTTTCTTGATCAGGTAGAAAAAAAAATTAAAAACATGACTGGGTAGAAATATGCCTGCTACTATAACTGACTCGTGGAAGCTCCTTGTCTGTTTTGCTGAACCTTGTTCCTCTGCATAGTGAGCTATTTTTCTGGAACAAGCATCTAACCAGCATTTAAAGTCGGGACTTGTGACCTGTAGGTCAGGTCTAGGTCAGCGAGTGCACTAGTAGTGAAGCAAGGATGAGGATGACTTCCCTGTAGCTTGTCCCTCTGCTGCACTGAAATTCCAAGCAGTATAGTCAGCCCTGGCTAAGGGCTTTCCTGCTGGATGATAGATCACCTCTACCTTTCAGTAAGGAGAAGCTAGGGCTATGTTCTGTAGTCCAGTACAGAAGAACTGAGCAGGGCTGACAACATTAGTCAGGATTTCAGTGCAGCAGAGACACTGTGTTGTCAGCTCTCAACAGAATGTTAAGAGCCAGGCTCATTTCTGGCTGGACCAACAGCTATTTTTCTGTATTTGCAGCATTTTTACAGAGATAGAGTATGGGGACAAGTTCATGTAATGCAAAGATTTACTGCGTATGTGTTTTTTAAAAATTATTTTGGCCAGATACAAAATAAGTTCATAGCATACACACACAGCAAATTGAGTAAGGCGAGTGACAGCCCCCCTCCCTTCCTTCCCTGTCTGCTTTGTACAGTTCCATGAAGACTCTCTTAATTAGTGTGGAATTCCAGCCTATACCTAACTAGCCTTAAAATTGTCCACATCCCCCTGTTAACATGTATGCTATAGTAACCTGTGTAAGAAGCATGAATATGCTTACCTATTTTCAGGCCACTCTGGTCCAGTCACATGATCTGACTCCCCTGTGTCAGGCACTGTGGCCCCAGGGGAAAGGAGGGATCACAAACAACAAATGGGCCATTGATGCCTATGGATGGCGTCATCACTCCCAGGCATAACTAGCCATTGTAGAAGCTCTGACATAGGCTAATAAGGCTTGGGAGTGGTGACGTCACCCACAGGTGTCAATGGCCCATCTGTTGTCTCCTCTACCCTGCCATTGGCACAGGGGGATCACATAACCAGACTGGAATAATCTGAATATAGGTAAGTACAGTATATAATACATCTTTCTTACACAGGTTAGTTAGCATAGGTGTTGGTGTGGGATGGGGGAACAGTTACAGTGAGGAACAGAAGTATTTGAACACCCTGCGATTTTGCAAGTTCTCCCACTTAGAAATCATGGAGGGGTCTGAAATTCACATTGTAGGTGCATTCCCACTCTGAGAGACAGAATTTAAAAAACAATTCAGGAAATCACATTGTATGATTTTTTAAAGAATTAATTTGTCTTGCACTGCTGAACATAAGTATTTGAACACCTGAGAAAATCAGTGTTAATATTTGGTACAGAAGCCTTTGTTCGCAATTACAGAGGTCAAACGTTTCCTGTAGTTCTTGACCAGGTTTGCACACACTGCAACAGGGATTTTGGCCCACTCCTCCACACAGATCTCCTCTAGATCTGTCAGGTTTCAGGGCTGTCACTGAGCACGGAGTTTCAGCTCCCTCCAAAGATGTTCTATTGGATTTAGGTCTGGAGACTGGCTAGGCCACTCCAGAACCTTGATATGCTTCTTACGGAGCCACTCCTTGGTTATCCTGGCTGTGTGCTTCGGGTCGTTGTCATGTTGGAAGACCCAGCCATGACCCATCTTCAATGCTCTGACTGAGGGAAGGAGGTTGCTACTCAAAATCTCACAATAAATGGCTCCATTCATCCTCTCCTTAATACAGTGCAGTCGTCCTTTCCTCTTCGCAGAAAAGCACCCCCAAAGGATGATGTTACCACCCCCATGCTTCACAGTAGGGATGGTGTTCTTGGGATGCAACATATCCTTCTTTTTCCTCCAAACACGACGAGTGAAGTTTAGACCAAAAAGTTCTACTTTGGTCTCATCTGACCACATGATTTTCTTCCATGCCTCCTCTGGATCATCCAGATGGTCATTGGCAAACTTCGGACGGGCCTGGACATGTGATGACTTGAGCAGGGGAACCTTCTGTGCAATGCATGATTTGAAACCATGACGGCGTAGTGTTCTACCAACAGTGACCTTTGAAATTGTGGTCCCACCTCTCTTCATGTCATTGACCAGCTCCTCCCTTGTAGTTCTGGGCTGATTCCTCACCTTTCTTATCATCAGTGATACCCCACGAGGCGAGATCTTGCATGGAGCCCCAGTCCGAGGGAGACTGACAGTCATCTTTAGCCTCTTCCATTTTCTAACAATTGCTCCAACAGTTGATCTATTTTCACCAAGCTGCTTGGCAATTGCCCCGTAGCCCTTTCCAGCCTTGTGGAGGTCTACAATTTTGTCACTGGTGTCCTTTGACAGCTCTTTGGTCTTGCCCATGGTAGTAGTTGGCGTCTGACTGACTGTGGGGTGGACAGGTGTCTTTAAAGAGCTCAGACAGGTGCTACTAAGTTAGATTAATGAGTGGAGTAGAGGTGGACTTTTTAAAGGCACAGTAACAGGTCTTTGAGAGCCAGAATTCTTGCTGCTTCTTAGGTGTTCAAATACTTATGTTCAGCAGTGCAAGACAAATAAATTCTTTAAAAATCAAACAATGTGATTTCCTGAATTTTTTCATTAAATTCTGTCTCTCAGAGTGGGAATGCACCTACAATGTGAATTTCAGACCCCTCCATGATTTCTAAGTGGGAGAACTTGCAAAATCGCAGGATGTTCAAATACTTCTGTTCCTCGCTGTATAAGGCTAGTTAGTTGTAAGCTGGAATTCCACTTTAAGTATAGAGAGACAGTCTGAAAGAAAACCATTTTTGTTTTATCTTTTCAGTAAACAAATAAGGCTCTGTAACACCAGCACATTGAGCATCTTGAATTAAATGTTTATTTTCGAAATATAGATTTTATTCCAATAGTAAAAGAAAAAAAAGACAAATATCATCAGTATTAAAAACAATTTATAAGTTCAAAGAATGAAATTGATTTAAAATTACCTTAGTCTCCCTTTAAAGGATGGTAGACTCTGACAAGAAACAACTCTGGGTTACCTATATTCTGCAAATGACAGCCCTTCAGAGAAGTACCTTCCATGTGTTTACTCCTTACTTTGTTCTATGCTTTTAACATCTTCCTAAAAAGTTTTTGTCTTTTCAGTCTACTGTTAATAGGAGTTAACTTTTACATGCCTTGCTTCTTTATATCCTCCAATTGCCTCATATCACTATGTAATAATGAGTACACACATAGATCATAGGACCGCTAATTGACCACTACAGTTCAGGCTACTTATAATTAGTGTTCGTAAAATCAAGGTTTTGTTTGTAATCCAGTGTTCTGAGAGCACTAATTGCTAAACCATTTCCATTCCAATTGACTATTATTGTATGTTCTTTGCTCTTACATGGTAACTGAGAGGGAAGTTGAAAGGCACAGAGTCATGTGACCTAAAGTGAAGACCCGCCAAACAAGAGAAGCTTGCATACAGATTCCATAAAACCCATACTAAAAATAATTTTCTGTCTTAGCACAGATTTCATATTTTCTCATTAAGCATTAGCAGTTCCTGATTTCATTAATTGATGAAAGTTGCCCTATAACAATTGGCTGTTATGGTAAGACCATTATACTCCATTGCTTAGCTCCTTATGAAATAAATATTGCATTACACTTTTATGTGTGTTCATTTCTTAGACACACAATCATTTTAATAAACAGAATATTTCTACAAGTATGATATTAGTCTACCCTCAAGGACATACACACATTGAATTCCATCTGATATTTTTTATCTCATTTCAATGGTGACTAGTTAAAATTGTAATTTATCTCAGTTATGAGTCCACCCGGAACAATGGCAAGAGTCTCCTCGAATAGGCAGCATTTAGAACATATGTTCCAGAGACAATGAATAGCCTGAGGAGGAAGCTCAGTCTGATTCAGTGAATTAATGAAGGAGAAGGTCACCACATTATGGCAGTGGAACTTTTTCATCTTTAGTGCTGTGATTTTGCGCTCTTTGGGGTTATCTTGCACTAGCCAGTAGATGATATGCGCACCTTGCCCACCAGGCCAAGCTGTCTCTTTTCTAAAGAATACAACATGATTACCAAGAACTCTATTGTTCTATGATAGCGGTCATTTTTACTAAAGGAGGCCTTCAAGTGCCAGTTGGTGGTATTCCCGCGTGAGATAAGAGCATAGGATGTTAGATGTGTATTGCAAAATGTCTCCGGCACTATACGACCAGCAAATAGAGATCCAGTCAAAGAGCTAAATACATATATACTGCATATATATATATATATATATATATATATATATATACAGTATAAATAATTTTTTTTTTGTTTTGGTTTTTTTGGGATTTACTAATTAAAACATGTCTGCAGTTTAGTTCCAGCATGATTCACCCACTACTTCTAAGCTATACAGAGGCTGACACCACTCAGTGTTCTGAGCTTGAATGTATCCATGCCATTGGATATATTGTATGTTTGCTGCCAGCTCATTTGTCTATAAAAAATATCACCTCACTAGTGAGGTCCTCCTCCAATTGTTGAGGTATAAATGGCCCCAACGACATTGAGGGTTAATTTTTCCATGGAGGCACACCAACATGGGTTTTAGCTGTTCCCTACTCTATCCAAATCTTAAAAAAAAGGGTGAGTTGAGTTGCTGGGAAAAAAACTTAAACAACTTCTGTGTTTCTGCTGTAAACCTTTAGGAGGAAGTGCTCCACTGTTCCTGCAGCTACAGAGATCAGTGATGGTTCTTTTAACTAATTTATTGCTTATTAATATTGTGTTATTGTTAAACAGGCAGACACATTTTAAAGGAATTTGACTCCTCAGCTGCCTAAAAGCTGCATTACCAATATGCCAGACCCATTTACTTGGTGACAAATGTTCCAGACACATTCTTCTTCATGGTGAAGTTTTTGTCTCAGTTTGGTTAAAATGATGTGTGCCAATCCCTTTACTTAGGGTTTTGTAGATTTATTGCATATGTTCATGATGGAATGGGAAGGAACATAAAGGAGTACAGGATGCCTGCAAGTTTCCTCTCAAAACACAGTCTTTGGTCTTCCTGCTTGTCTTCCTAGCTTTCTGGGTCCTGTTCTCATTGGGCTATATTGGCTGGACACTGAATCTTTAGGTTGGCTCCTTGACATCTGAGGTTCTAGTGGTTTCTCATACTTTTAGTTTAAGGCAGGATAACAATGAAGAGGTTCCTGTGTTACTCTCCTAGTCAGACGTCTTCCACCATCTCTATGGGGGGTAACTTCCGCAGTCTGCTTTCTCTAGGTCTGTAGCACCCCACAGCACCCAACTTCAGGGAGGCCTATCAGGGGGGAAGATCCTGCAGCACTCCTACCCTTAGGTTGCAAGGCCTAAGAGTAAGACGGGTGTCACAACAGCATCCTCCCAGAGTGAGACCCTAGAATAAAGGGAAGGCCATGCGCCCGGAAGTGTTTCCGATAATTAATAGCTCTTCCAGCATGTACAGCAGGCCCCCCAAAACATGTTGATTGGCCAGGTATCAAATATCCTTAACACAGAATGTTAACTTTAACACACCATGCTGGAACAAGCTCAACACAGCATGTTAATTGACTCTGCTTACTGTATGTAAGCCAGCACATAGCTAAGCTGACCAAAGCTCTCTAACAGATCACAACACAGAAATAGAGAATTTGTAAACATGCTACATCCCTGCATTGTTTTCATTTTTAAAATGTGTATGTTTATTAAAAATAATCCTGCTATGAAGTTCCTTCCCTACTGAGGCACTTACTGTTATAGGGTGACAACCATCTTAGAATTGTGCTGCAATGCCACCCTGTCACATATGCTTCTGGTTGTGATTTTAGGAGGCCACTCTGATACACATTATACAGGCATGACCCACTGTTGTCCTTAATAGGAAGCTGATCCTTAGCAATGATGTGAAGTCTTTGCTAAAGGGGATGTATGTAGACAGGACATGGCTGAAAGCGGCTATCTGCAGTACTGAGATGTAAATAAAGTTTAAAAAAACAGGAAAAACAGTATTTTATAGGTAAAATAGCCATGGAAATTCTATAAATTACCTATCTAACTAAATCTTATCCATTTAGGGCTTACATTTACTTTTAGGGCTCAGTTAAATTTTTCTGTTCTTGTTCATTGCATTAACATGCACTGTATCATACTTTAACGTGCTTTGTGTTAAGGCAACTTATTCATTTTGGAAAGACTGCCAATGCACCAGAGTGGGCTAAAAAAAGGCCATGCAAATTTTTTTCCAACACAGTGCCCCACAAAGAACAGTATCACACATTGTAGTTCAATGCATGTGCATCGGAGCTGCATTGCTTTAGTGTGTTAGTGTTCCATTCAAAATAGAAGGCACTGTAACATGCTAATGCATGTAATGCAAAAGTGTGATTTCACTCTAAGTATAGGTCTATGGTAAATGCTGGTGCCTCTTTATTTAAAGGCCATGCACAACCAAACTTGCTAACAATCATAAGTAAAATACTGCTTTGATCTTTTTTTTTCATATCAGTACTGCTGATCTCCTGCAGCCTATTTTCATTAATTTCATATGTGCTGGCATGCATTTCAGTCATTGTTTCCTCATGGAGATGATGGTGGACCATGCCTATGCAGTGTGTGCCGGAAAAGGTGCTACTATTTTCCATTAGAAGAGCAGCTGATAGGGTGACAATGCACGAGAACAGTTAGGAGGCAGGGACAGACTGTGGTCACTCTTCATGTGGAAAGTCCCTGTATATGGAACTTCATGGCAGGAACCCCATGTATTATATTAACAAAAGATGTCCATTAAACATATTCAAAATTAACTTAGAATTTATTTTAAAATGTTCAAGCTTATATGAGATGTTAGTGATTGGGTTTACATATACTTTAATGAGCCTGCCTCTGCGCCTCTGTTGCAATTATGTACATAATTAATTGATTGCCAAAATCATGGGTCATGCTACAAAATGTCCACTTTATGGAGTTGACGGGTACACTTCATGTATTCCTGTACAGTAGTGACAGACTACAGAGAGGACTATGTAAATGTCTTGCCTCCTAGAAAGAAACCAATATTTGGATAGAAAGGAACAGATGCCACCGGGGACCGTTGTGAACATTAGGGGCTGATGATTATTGTGTGAAGGAGTTACATTAGCACTTGTATGGTCTATACCCAGACTCTACCATTCTATCAAGGGATACACCCTTTACTCTGAGGCTATAAATTATCTCATAGTTAGACGTTTTTCACGGCTTTCGAGCAGCCTAGATACAACGGGAAATGCTATGCAAATTACCTAATAATATGTAAAATGATATTCAGGCCATATTCTCTCTGCAGACACACTTTCAAAAGCTTGCTTGTTCGGCCCAGATAGTTTTTTTTTAATTTTTCTTCCTCCCTTGGTTTAATGTGGTGGGTGTAGGTTTCTTAATTGTTGATATAAAAGTAGAAATAATACAATCAGGAAAACTATTTAGCATATAATGTAAATCCCATCCTAATTGCCAGCAGGCTTCCTTTTATTATCTCTGTGTAGTGGCAGAAGAAGACATTCCATACTTCAACAATGTCTCATGACAATAAGCCCCCTGTATTATTCTGTATATGTTTGACCCCTCCCCATCCCGCCATTCATGTTGCCCTGAAAAAGAGTATATTACGCTGAGGTTGAAGGTTCTTTAATAATACTGAATAAGTGATTTAGTAGATGTGTAGAAATATTGATCACGGGAGCTCCGGGTCATGGGCTGGCGGTTCACTAAGAATTTTAATCAGAAATTTATCAGTCTTTACGTATCTACTCTGATGAGGTCACACAGTCATCCCTGCTCTAAGCAAAGAAGATTCTTGTTTTTTTTTAGAAGAGAGAGAGAAAGAAAGAAAGAAAGAAAGAAAGAAAGAAAAATTTTTTTTATCTAATATACAGTATTTCATCAAACAGTAATTGTGTTCCTAATGTTGGCAATATCAAGAACAAACGAACAAACAGAACTTTTTAGTATCTGTTCCATCCAGGGGCGGACTGACCATTTGGAAACTCGGGCACTGCCCGAGGGCCCGGGGTCAGTAGGGGGCCCCATGAGATGCCCCTGGTACCTTTTGCATAGGCTTTTTTGAGTTTGGGCAAGGACACAGGGGCCCCATGATCCCCTATTGCCCGGGGGCCCCATGAGTTGTCAGTCCGCCCCTGGTTCCATCCTTATATTACAAACTAAGGTTGGAAGAATCTCTCTGGATGTCTATATCCAAAAAACTACTCATATTGAAACAGCAAAACTTTTCAAGCACTATCTATCTATCTATCTAGATAAGATCCTAACCAAGAAAGACTAATGGGGCTTTACAGTTACCAAACCATATGAATCAACATTGAATATACAAAAATGTGAAAACAGTTGATAAAATTGAACACCTTTTATCAGGTTAAAAAAAAACACAGACTGGGGGAACATGATCATCAAAACATATACATGTAAAGTAAAAAAAAAGCAATTAATGAAAACTGGCCACAATAAATGTTACTGATGTCTTAGACACAAGGAAAACATCAAGGGCATCAGCCACATAGAACCAAACAGCTACACCCTCAGAACACCAAGGCTGGACTGTGAATAGTAGTAAACATAATAATACACGGCTACAACTTGGAAACGTGCAATGATACCTAGTTGGTACAAAGATACTTAAACAGAAAGTATCATATGGCCAGGCACAGCACCAATCACCGAGATCTGCTGGCTCAAACATTCTGCCCAGGATACTGAAGCGACACTGCATCTGGCTGGAATGGCATTCATATTCAGCCATATATGACACAGGTCCGGCATAGAGTAGGGAAACCAGTGGCCGTGGCTGTGCCCTATGTAGCAGTGTGCCATAGGCTGCTGCCTAGTTCACCTAGTGGTAGCGCTGGCGCTGTTCCCACCTCCTGCAATGGCATCGTGGTTAAAAAATGGAAAATTCTATCAAATACTTACTGCAATTTTCCTTCCTGTAATTTTACTTCCTTCCTATCCTGGAGTTAATCCATGACAGCATACATGTGGTGGTATGCTGCCATGCTGATGCCAGGAAAACAGAAAATTGTGTCAAAAGCTTATGGTAATTTTCCTTTCCTGGTACCAGTCTATGGAAGCATGCATTTGGTCCACGTTTGCACAAGTAAAACAGAAAACTGGACAAAATACTTACAGTAATTTTCCTTTCCTGGTGCTATTCTACGGCAGCATATATTTCATAGTATGGTGCCATGTTGGTGAAAGGGAAATTAAAAATTGTATTAAATACCATAATTTAGTACATTCAGAAATCTCTAGATGTCATATTTTGGGTTCTGCTGTTACTCAGATAATGTTATCCAAAATAAAGCTTTGCTTTAAAATAGCTTTGTAGAGCATTTACTCAAATGTAAAAGACATGATAGTTAAACAGTCTAAAAATATGCAATACTTTTACATTGGAATATGTCTTTTTTTTGTCACTTTGTTTATAGTGCCAGCAAATGCAGCCATGTTTATTCAGTAGGATAATGTCTAATATATTTTAGACCATACGGAGTTTATGCTCTAATGGCATAAATATGTGTTTATCAAATTCATGATTTCCCTAAAGGTTAGTGCTCAAGAGTCAATTAAAACTATGTCATAACACAACACTTTTGACAAAGGAAGCCATTGTTGTTTATTGAACTGGGATAAACAACATATTTTCATTTTAAATTTGCTCCCTGTGTATGTGCTTTGAATGAGAAGAAAAATAAAATTGTGTTTCCGCCAATATTATACCAAACTACACAGGCATAGGGAAGTGTTTTACTAATAACAGCCACAAACACATTAAAAAGACCCAACTTTTTGAACACAAATGTGTGAGTACGAGCAACCGTCAGACTTGTCCATTCAAGTCAATGTGGCTGGTTGCAACTGCAAGCCAAATACCCCAGCCTCAAAAACACTGTTCTGTTTATGACATGTCACTTTAAAATAAATAAATACATAAATGACAAATATATATATATATATACTATATTGCCAAAAGGTATTGGGACACCCTTCCAAATCATTGGATTCAGGTGTTCACCTCCACAGCCACAGGTGTATAAAATCAAGCACCTAGGCTGGCGGCCTGCTTCTACAAACATTTGTGGAAAAATGGGTTGCTTTCAGGATCTCAGTGAATTCAAGCGTGGTACCGTGATAGGTTGCCACCTGTGAAAATAAGTCCATCCATGAAGTTTCCTTGCTACTAAATATTCCACGGTCAACTGTTAGTGGGATTATAACAAAGTGGAAGCAACTGGGAACAACAGCAACTCAGCCACCAAGTGGTAGGCCATGTCAAATGACAGAGCGGGGTCAGCGCATGCTGAAGAGCACCGTGCGCAGAAGTCGCCAGCTGTCTGCAGAGTCAATAGCTAAGGACCTCCAAATTTCGTGTGGCCTTCAGATTAGCACAACAACAGTGCGTAGAGAGCTTCATGGAATGGGTTTCCATGGCTGAGCAGCTGCATCCAAGCCTTACATCACCAAGTGCAATGCAAAGTGTCAGAAGCAGTGGCGTAAATCACGCCGCCACTAGACTCTAGGGCAGTGGAGATGTGTTCTCTGGAGTGACGAATCATGCTTCTCTGTCTGGCAATCCAATGGGTATGTCTGGGTTTGGTGGTTGCCAGAACGGTACTTGCCTGACTGCATTGTGTCAAGTTTAAAGTTTGGTGGAGGGGGGATTATAGTGTGGGGTTGTTTTTCAGGGGTTCGGCTTGGCCCCTTAGTTCCAGTGAAGGAAACTCTTAAGGTGTCAGCATACCAAGACATTTTGGACAATTTCATTCTCCCAACTTTGTGGGAAGAGTTTGGGAATGGTCCCTTCCTGTTCCAACATGACTGCGCACCAGCGCACAAAGCAAGGTCCATAAAGGTATAGATGAGCGAGTTTGGGGTGGAAGAACTTGACTGGCCTGCACAGACTCCTGACTTCAGCCCAATAGAACACCTTTGAGATGAATTAGAGCGGAGACTGTGAGCCAGGCCTTCTCGTCTGACATCAGTACCTGACCTCACAAATGCGCTTCTGCAAGAATGGTCAAACATTCCCATAGACACACTCCTAAATCTTGTGGACAGCCTTCCCAGAAGAGTTGAAACTGTTATAGCTGCAAAAGGCCAACTCAACATTGAACCCTACAGACTAAGACTGTGATGCCATTAACATTTATGTGTGTGTAAAGGCCGGTGTCTCAATACTTTTGGCAATATAGTGGATATACTGTAGTGCTGTGAAAAAGAATTGGCCCCTTCCTGGGTTTTTTTTGGAACACCTAAATGATTCAGATCATCAAACACATTTTAATAATACACAAAGAAAACACAAGTAAATACAAAATGCAGTTTTTAAATGATGATTTCCTTTATTAAGGGAAAAATGCTGTCAAAACCCACCTGGCCCTCTGTGAAAAAGTAATTGCCCCCTAAACCTAATAACTGGTTGTGCTACCCTCCAGGCTAAATTCTCTGCATTTCAAATGTATGAATGAAACAAATAAAGGCCCTAGATGGCACTGAAGAACATACATATTTCCTATGAGAGCCAGTGCCACCTAATGGCCAAATTGTAGAATTTCAGGTATTCACGCATTTAAATCACAGAGAATATGTTCTGAGAACAATCAGTTTTGTACAGAACAAATTTACATGCAGTTTCAATGGACAAACAGTTATGCAATTTTTCGTGTTCCTTGACACAGAAGGCACTGAATCCAGACACAGCCAGCAAAGCAGGCCATCGTATTTCAGCACTGGTTCCCTTTAAAGGACAAAAACAGCTCATATTCCTAAACTTGTATTTATTCAGCTGACATTATGCAACTTTCAGTTTGGCATTAGAATGAATGAGTTTGGGAAACAGTATATTCATTTTTAGATTGCCAGATAACAAGTCGGTCACCTGATTACATATCAGTGTCAGAAAACACCAGGATTAGTTTTTAGATTCTTATTATTTTAGCAGAGATAAAATACTGAGTGTTTATGTAAGATGGAGACTCCGGATAGGGGGGTCATATTTACAGGAACCAGTCAGAAGGTGGTCATCATGCTGAAAGTCTATCTCATTGTTCTTGTTCTGGACTCGACTTGTGACCTGGAAGGAAGCGACTTGCCAAGAGGAGGCTCGTTCTCTGCAAAAAGCAGCTCTGCTGTCTGCCTGAAGTAACAATCTTTGTGAAATGACAAAGGACGGCTCTGTGATCTCAGCTCCGGCCCATTTGAGATGAAAAAATCCTAACCAAATATGTGTGCGAACTTACTTAAGTGGAGTGAAAGGTTAATGATCGAACTAAACCACCCAATGCACACTGCAAGGCTTTGTGTTCTTGGATAGGAAATGAGGGGTTCTGCTCCATAACATTTATACAAAAGCAGACGGTCACCTTAGCAGAAAAGCCTGTGTAGCATACATTAATATGCCCTCTTTTCATGCTGTATTCATTCATTTATTTATTTAAAGGTTTTGTACTCTTTCAAATTGTTTTAAGTAGGCATTCATGTAGTTATATTCCCCACTTTGCCTTGTAATGGTGGGCTCATATGTTATGGCTGCAGTTTACAGTGCCATGTCTAATCGATTCCCCTATGTCCATGTATTCACTCACCTAGCTTGTCCTTTTTCGCGAAAAGCGACCAACTAGATATGTGCGGTTTTTCCAATTTTGATTAATTTTCAAAGTTCATTTTTAGAAATTCAGATGTATCTGAATCTCCAAATGGACACCAATGGCAGCAAATCCAAAAAATAGTTATAATGACATTAACAAATGCATTTGTTTCATTTGTTTCATTCAGATGATGTCACATGATGTAATAGTAGTTCAGGTCCATGAGGAAATTAATCAAATTTTCAAATTTGTTTGATAATTCGGATAAGAAATGTAGCCACATTTTGCTCCATATGTTAATTCGGATGCACATGATACCAGTCGATATTATCCAATCAGCTCATGCCATTTTCTTTTGGTGGATTGAACTAGCGTCAGAAAATATTGAAACCATCCAAATCAATAGTATATCGAATATATAGCAAATGTTTGGAAAAACTGCACAAGTTTTTGAATCCATCCAGACCAACGAATATACAAAAAGAATGCTGAAGATACAAAATAAATTTAGAAAAATAATCGGGTCAACATAACAAATACGACAAAACAAAATCCTTCAAGTAATGAATGCATGAATGATTAGACAAATATTTCTTTCATGCACATGTCTATTCACAACATTTTTAACATGAAGGTACCCTTGAAACAACTTTCTGGGCTCAGGGAACCCCTATTAATAATAACTAAATCTACAGCTCACTGTACATTAGTTTGACAGCCACTGAGTAGAATGACCCTTATAATTGTGCTCTTTGAGAAAGATTCTCCCCTTACAGATAGCAAAAAAGATCATTGTTGTCACTGGTTACTTATCGAAGAGGCAGAAGTTGCTCATTGATCAGGGAACCCCCATTAACCTCTGAAGGAATCCCAGGGTTCCATGAAAACCTGATTATGAAAGGCTGGGCTAAAGGGGCAGGCAACTTCTTGTTCCAGTTCACTCAGCACGCAATCCATGCCTCACAATTTCCTCGACGTTGCATCACAGATGTGCAAGCGCCAATGTGATGAAAGACAGCATTGTGACCTCTCCATTAATTGCTCTGCCTGTTGGTGTCTGTATCAGATCTAATTACTATTTAGCTCTCACCTGCCTCAAAGAAGCAGGGATTGTGGGATATGGAGTTTTTTCACAGGAAGTGTCAGTTCTCACACTACAGACAGAGGTCATCCATTAACCTGTGCAGTGCTAAGCAGCATGCCTGATGTTTGAACACAAATAGAACCCACTGAAAAAAAGTGAAGATGTACTCCACTATAGGCTGTGTGCACAGGACAACAAATAACACCATGAAACTACATGATACATGATGAAAAACACAAGGTGCGGGTTGGAAGGATAATAATGCCTTTAAGGTTTTTATGCACCCTGAGCTCAGCATCTCCAAACTTTGTTTCCCTGGCAGGAAAAAAAGCTGCTTAAAAAATTAAGCAAAAGTCAGTTTTTTTCCTCCAGACCCCTCATATTAACTATGCCAGCTCTCCCTTGCTTCTTCTTTATCAGTTGCAGCTGGCACCAGGCCGAATGGTGACCTTACTCTCTGATCATGGGACAGTGTTCTGGTCTAGCAAGTGGCTATATCACGTGCTCCTCCACACCCAAAGTGATGGATAGTGTCGCCAGCAGAAATGGAGGCAGGCACAGCAGTGGGGACTTGGTAAAATGGGAATAAGGGGTTGTGGAGGCCTTTTGTGGAGGCACTGTAACTTTTTCCTACAAAGGAAAGTTAACAATGGGGTAGATTTACTAAAACTGGAGCACTCAGAATCTGGTGCAGCTGTGCATGGTAGCCAATCAGCTTCTAACTTCAGCTTGTTCAATTAAGCTTTGACAATAAAACCTGGAAGCTGATTGGTTTGTGTGCAGAACTGCACCAGATGTTGCACACTCCAATTTTAGTAAATATCCCCCAACGTCTCTTTATGAACTAACAGAGCTTATGTGTAGCATGTACACCCCAAAAATGTTATCCAAGTACCTAGGCCGTACATAGCATACCCTATCTCTCTCCACTACTGTCACTCCCTTGCTGATTTTTCTGGTATTCAAACACGCGCGATTCAGAATTATTGATACTTTGTAGTTACTCTGTTTCATTTACAGTTTATGAAGATCAAAGCATTGACCTTTGATGTGCATATGAAATCAGTTAAAGCAAACTTACAAGTTAAAGGTTTTTTTAATGTGTTACTATGTAATCCTTCATTAACTCTTAGTTAACTGTAGTCAGCTCTAATTAATGCCTCTCCTATTATTTTTCTGCTTTTTTATTTTTTTTAATTTTTTTTACTTCTTTAATATTTAAACTTAAAACATCGTAGAATAACTTTATAATGCTTTTTAACAAATACTTGATTTTACTGTATTTAGAAATTGAGGAAATCATAGAATAATATTTTTTTTTCTCCATGAACACTAATTTTTTCCCCTTTTCAACAGTTGACATTCCGAAACCTTAATACATCAAATAATACTTTATTCCCCAATACTTAAACTAACCACTTACACTAAATCTAAAACTATATTAAAGTCTCACGCATTTTAATCTTTTTATAGCTCTTGACCACCACATTTTATTATTTGTGACTGGTTCTTGCTTGTAAACACTTAAAAATACCCTTCACTCTCAGTAAAA
Organism: Staurois parvus; assembly: GCF_062004578.1. NCBI lineage: Eukaryota > Metazoa > Chordata > Amphibia > Anura > Ranidae > Staurois > Staurois parvus. The sequence continues at coordinate 7,558,754 of NW_028317805.1, read as the reverse complement.
ATGCTGCCTCCTGTCCCTCACACTGCATTTCTCTGTGTTGGCATAGCTGAGTAACAGCCACACCCCCAATCATAAGTGTTCTCACACAGACTAGTATTACACAGAAGAGGAGGTGGTGTGTCTGATCAAAAGTGTGAATTATTAAGAACACTGAGGCTGTTAGTACAATGTCTTTCTGACTGCATATCTATCTCAGTTGGGCTTCAAGACCTAGCAATGAAATTACTCATAGCAGATAGTTTCCAAGGGCAGGTTTCCTGGGCATGTCCCCTTTTTATGGAGTCTCTCATCCTGCTACAGCAAAAAGAATGTTACTCCTTCTGCTATACTGTATGCTCTATAGAGAAAATATATCTCTAGCAGGAGAGAAACCTCTAATAATGACAGCAGCAGGTGAGCTAATCTGGAAGTGGACCTTTCTATACCCATTGGATGTTTCTATTAAATTCATTCCAGGTAAGCACATCAATTGCATACTTGACACATCTATCACAGTAGTAAAAAAAGGAGAACCCATGGCGGGGAAGGGAGTTCTTGAAGGATATCTCTCCACTGGAGTTCCTGAGAAAGCCAGTCCCATCCACACTGCAACTAAGATAAGTTTTGTTTAAACTGAAACTTTAAATTATTAATTTACACTGGAAACCACAAATACGTGTTCTTGATAGAAGCCGATAAAATGTTAGTTGCTAAATATATCTTCCACTGTTCCTCTCCTGGTGCCAGCACCACAAACACTGCTCCGTTCATGAGAAAGCATCACCAATGCCCGCTGGGAAACTGATTCTTCCGGAAATGTTGATCTCCTGGGATCCTTGCAGCTCTCATTGGTTTCTCCTGCTGACCTCTGAGTCATCACAAGAGACAGTGCTAGTGACATGAAGGTCATTAGGGGACCCAGGAGATCACCATTCCCAGAAGTGTTTGTTTCTCAGCTAACTTTTAAGGATGAATCCTCATAACTCGATTCAGCACCATGAGCAGCTGTAGAGATAACTATTTACTTTTCTTTTACAAATATGCCTTCCCTAGGAAAATTTTGTATAATTTCCTTTTGTAGCACCCTCCTAGTTAGCTAGGGGGAGCTAGATAATTATTTTGTTTTGTTAGATCCTGAATCGCAGCCTGTGAAATAGTCAGAGGGTCAAATTTGGGTCAGGGCTGAGAGGCTCTGCAGATCAACTCTCTGAAACCTCCCCCTGATCTAGATACTTGGAGAAGTCTCTAGAATTCAGTGGGCAGGGGTGAGAAGGAGCTGGTCTGCACTTTCAAGGGATCCTGGCCAATCCCCAAGCAGGAGGCTTGGGATGGGGTCAGGACAGCCCTTAAGAGTGGTTGAGCCTGCTCAGTAGCAGGAGAGTTTGGGTGGAAGATGGAGTGAGCAGGATTGAGTGTGGATCCTGGGAAGGGGTCCAGAAGAGGGGCCTGCCTACAGGTAGAGGAGCTGGACGGGAGGATCTCTCAGCCTCATTGTTCCCTGAGAGAGGACAGCCTGGGAAGCAGGGAAGGAGCCAGCCTAGTGTAAGACCTAAAAGCAGCCACCAACCCACAAGCATGCAGGAGAGACTGAGTCAGTAATCCCACACCCCCGGGGCCAGATAAGGGGAGAGGGCATTCAGGTGGGAAACCTGACTAGCCCCCATCTGGGACTGCTGATCTTAAGAAGGCAGATTCTGGGTCTTCTTCCCCATGGATTCCATCAGGCAGCTGGGTGAAGAGGAGATTTAATTTGGGGTCTGAGGTTGTACACCAGGAGAGGCTGGATAGCTCTCCAAGAAGAGAGAACCCTTCTGAGCACTTGTACATAGTTCCAGGAAGTTGAACTCAGTTCAACAGTTCCTTGGGCATCCCATGTATCCCTCATCCCCAACAAAGTGTACACCCCCTCATAAAATCCAAAAAAACAGTGCTGTGTGGCTGTGCACGACTATAGGGGGACCCACATTTCTAGCGACTCCTAAGGGGGTAGTGCTACACTATAAAGCTTTGTGGAAACTGAAGATTTTATAACTACAGCCATAAAAAGGGATTATAAAATGATTGTGTGTATATATATATCACTACCCGGAAAATCCCAAAGAATGACCATTCTTTCTATACACAAGTATAGAAAGAGAAAAAAAATAACATGTAAGGCAAAGTAATTAGGGAAGCTAGTTTGGGAAGAAAATAACACTCCACACTGGAATGATTTCATTATGAACAAAATACACTTTTCAGTGTTAGAAAGTGTTAAATACCTGGACCACCTGTTCCCAGTAAAAGCAAGAATCATGCTGACTGGCTAATCCTGTGCTGACCTTTGCAACATTTTGTATTATTCAGGCTTATGAAGGTGTTTTTCATTCATTAAATTCAAGCGTATATTTTAGTTGTGAGATTGAAAGCAAGGAGAAAGGTAATCTGAACTTATTTTTATACCTAATGAGCAGCTATGAAACCGTTCATTGCCTAATATAGATAAAACAGAACAAATTTTATGTGACTAGTGTGCTTCTGAATGTACATTATTATTTTTAATAACACATGCTGGAGGAAAGATCATAGGAAATATATAACTAAAATTACATTTAAATGTTTTCCTTTATTTCATATTTTTTCTACTGACTGGGCATAGCTATACCACCCCAAGGCCAAGGTGGTACTGCAGTACTGTACGAGCTAAACATAATTTCTGCCTAAATTTTAGCAAGCTGCTGTAAAAGCTGCTGTTACACAAAAACAACAAACAGGGACATCTTTTTTTTGCCACTATTATACTACTGAGGCTTACCATCAGTGTCACCTAGGCCAGCTATTTTGGCTACTTATGCCAGCAAATGGATGAGCACACATGCAAGTGAGCAAGCAGTGCTGGGCCTTCTTATTAGAAAGCCCAGCATGTTCTACAAAAAAAATGTCATTGGAACAATGTACAAAAATGATGCAATCTTTGTTCAAAAAATTGAGAAAATTAAAAGCAAAATTGCCCAGAAACCATTATATTTTCCTGATAAAATAAACAAAAAAAATGTTGCAGCAACAGAACTCTGATATATATATATATATATAATATATATAACACTCCAAATAAGAAAATCTATACTCAGATATGAGTAACTATTACACACTTTATATCATAACTGTTAGGTCTGAAACAGCATAGACAGCAAACATCAGCTTCATTATTTTTGTTTCTACTCAAAAACCATATTAAAAAGCATAAAGTTGACATTTTCTGGCACATTTCCGCCTCTCACATGAGTAAATCTCTTTGAGAAAATATCTGGGGGATTTCAGCAAAATGTTGCTAAAACCCAAAGCAGAAATCGAGCAACACTTTCTGGCTTGTGCCGATGCCAAACAAGAGGACAGCATGTCCAAAATTCTACACAAAGCATTAATTTTATATTAAAATATGAGAGGTTGTGCGTTTTGAAGACAAGAATGTGTCTGCTGAGATACCAAATGAGGCATAACACTGCAACCAGCTCCTACGGTACCGGGTAAAAAAACGTATGTTTTCAAGAAAATGTCAATTATGAGACGTAGATGTATGCCATTGAGGGGGATCAGCTTAATCCTTTGCACATGTGTAAAAACCCCTAAAGATTCTTTTTTTTTTTTCTGTTTTTATTTGAGCCTACTCGAAGTTATGTCAATCCTGCTGAACAAAACCACACACACCATATAATATGCTGATAAAGAAACTGTGAAAGTTTACAAGACTTGTTTTAGCTGCACAAAGTAATAAAACAAAAACTTTAGAAATAAGTTTTAAAAGAGTACCTGAATAACTTTTTCTGAAAATGCATTAAAGTTACGTTAAATGCATTCAAGTTATGTGGCTGGTCTAGATGCAAAGAGCCGTTTAAAAAAAAATCAACTTCTTCCCCCCATGTCAATATATTTGTTTGTTTTATAGCAACCTATGCCAGATGTCTTCAGGATGGTCACCTAATGATGCATGGGCCTCTTTCTCTTCACCACTCCTCTGGGCTAGAATGTTCTCGCTAACGACACAAAGATGTCATCGCCCCTCTCTGCATCAGTGCACTGTGAATGAAAAGCCCAATGGTGACACCTCCTCAGGAGGCAGCCATGTGATGCCCTGCACTCACAGTATGTCCTCAGCCTTCCAGTTTGAATGATGCTGGCCTTCGTTCAACTCAGAAGACATCTTGTGGTGGAGAAGAGGTAGTGCAGGGGGTTCCAAACTAAAGGTGAGTAATAAAGCAATTCAAGCCCTTTTTTCTTTTTATTGTTTTCCTCTTTCTTTTTTGTTTACCTTGAAGTACAATACAATAACAAAAATATGGAAAAGTATGTTTGTAGGACCCCTTCATACCGTTGTAGTTGTTTTCAGTGCCTGCCCTGCCTCATACATGCTCCAATTGGCCATTTAGACCCCCCTTCACAGTGCCTGGCTGATAGATATGTGTAGAGGTGGAATGGAGTGGGCAAGCTCTTCACTAATGGAAAATGTTGGGGTATTACCCATTCAGAAGGCCTTTTTTTTACCTGGGGCTCATTCACACTATGGGCAGTGATCTGCATTTTTCCACTCCAGAGGTCCCTCCACAGGTCACTATAAGGTCACATGGCAATCAATGGAGTTCTATATGCCTCATTCGCACTACAATGTGGTGAACATGTCCACAAGTGTGTGTTGACTTAAAATACAACCTATTAGACTCATCTGAAAGTAAAAATATAAAAAATAAATTGTTGCTAGCAGGGGCGGACTGACCATTTGGAAACTCAAGCACTGCCCGAGGGCCCGGGGTCAGTAGGGGGCCCCATGAGATGCCCCTGGTACCTTTTTCATAGTCTTTTTTGAGTTTGGGCAAGGACACAGGGGCCCCATGATCCCCTATTGCCCGGGGGCCCCATGAGTTGTCAGTCCGCCCCTGGTTGATAGTATATACACCCTTCTAGGAACCTATTGCCTCACATTGGATGACATGAAAATGCATGCCAACTGCATCAAAATGAAAAACAATGTGCATGAAAATGCATGTTAATTGCACATAAACTCAAATGTATTTTTAATGCATTGTGGTGAGTTTGTATGTGCAGTATAGTGTGAAAGGAATCCTAACACGGTTATTTGATTTGTCTTGCATATTAGTTGGTGGGCCAGTTAAAATGAAGTAGCTTATCTTTTGATTTTGTTAGAGTTTATCAGCAAAAAACTTCACAGATCATTACATTATCTCTCATAAAGAAAATAAATCAATCCTAATATGTGATTGTGTGTATATATGTGTAACCATGTGACTTCATCACCTTTAGAATGACTGGATGGAATTAAGGGTATTGTAGCAATAAAAAAAATTCCCTGATGTGTAATTAATCATAAATATCCTTAAAATTGTTGTTTAAAGGGTCAGTCCATCATAACCTGACATTTCAGTTTTCGTAAATATTAAACCACCTGACGTGGTTATTTCTTATATCTCTCAGAGATTCTATTAATGAGATAAATATTAATTAATATATATATATATATATATATATATATATATATATCTACACACACATACACACGCACAGAGGAAATAAAATAACCATGGATTGTAACTTTTTGCCAATTCCAAAGAGAATTGACCTCCTAGTTTGATAGGCATTGAAAGCAAGAGCAGTGAAAGATACAATGTATTAGTGCTATTGAATGGACGCACGGTCCTGAAACCATTCAATTTGAAAGTCTCACTTCTTCTACAAAAGAAGAGATCCGCTGATGGGCTGTGTGGACCAGCCAGTGAAAATAATAGGATGGAGTGCACAATGACAGCTTTTTATTTTCCTTACTAAAGTCTGTATGATCTTTTCAGGCCAGAAAACAAATCTCTCCAGAAATGTATCAGTGTTCACCGAATCTCAACATAGCAGAAAATAAAAGCAAAAACAAACTTTCTTTAGTGGTCAGCATCTATTTCTGTGTCTTATAAGAGAGACCAGTGTGCTATAGAAAACACACATTTTTTTATTTAGGTTAACTGTTTAGGCACCTTCAACTCCATTCACCTTAAAAAAAAAATAGATTTTTATAAGACCAACTAAAAACATTTGCAGAATCTCAACAAAACTTTCTGTGAAGGAGGAAATTGAAATGTGCAATGGGGCCTCTGTGTCTCTAACAATCAAGCAAATGTGTAAGAATAAAAGTTTTACTAAACCTACAACAGTAAAATCAGTCTGTATATGCAGTTAAGCATGATCACTGTCGAACCTAAACTGTTTGGTCCTGTCTTCTCTGATCTTCCCCTTCTTCTACTGTCCCCAATCCATCTGCTGATAGAACAGAGCCTTGGGGGCAAGCTGCACATGCTCAATTTGGTGTATTGCTAGAGAGGTTTTTTTTTTCTTGGAAGAGGGAAGCCTGTGTAATGGTGTGCTATAGTCTGGATTAGCTGTGTGGGGTGCCAATTAAAGGAGGAGGTTTAGATTATAAAGGGTGGCAGGAAGTGGTGGGCAGATTAGTTGAGCTGGGATCTTGAATGTGACATTTGGAATTCGTGTAGGTGAAAGACATATTGCTATGTGAGTCTTTTGTTAACTGGGTTTCCCCTTTTGGGGAAACATGACAATGTGCAGTGTTCCCCGGAGAAGAACTAACTCCCTGGTAGAGAAGACTTAAATAAATAGGAGCTCTGAGAACAGAAAGAATGAGAGAAGAAGGCTAAATGGATAACAGAGCAATTGGAGTTTGTAACTGGAATGTTTTAGAATTTACGTCAAGAAAAAGCCATATAACATTGTATGGTCTTGTAATTGATGTTTTACAATTCCTCATTTCTTCAGTAAAAACTTATTTTTGCTAAAAATACAAATCTTGACTGGGCAATCTACTATTGGGCTGGAAGGGACCAAACATCTAGTGGTCTTTGGTACTGCTGGGGGCATGTAACTGAAAAATATTGGACTCAGAAAGGAATTTAGGATTGTTGTGTGCCGCTAGTCTGTATCCACAGCAGCTTGTTTTAGGGTGCTGGCTCACACACTCCTGTGCTACTGGTGGGGTAATTACAGGCTCTTTAAACTGTGTTCCAACTGGTGCCAAGTGGCCCCAAAGAGAAAATCTGCCTTTCTGGCATATAAATCAGCAGGCCTGGGTCAGATTATGCTATAGGAAAACAAAGAGGAATGTCTTGCTTTTAGTAGAGCTTCAGATGCTTGTACAGGACATTACCTGATGCCCAAAGGTAAAATCATGCAAGAGGTGTCATGATAGCAATAGCTTGTGGATATGGCAGAGGACCAGATCTATGTACAGTGGTGGCTCATCCATTGCTTAACAAGTGACCTTAGGCCCTTTTTAGAAGCAGTGAGTGACAGCCCCTGGGTGGCCGCTATTTTTTCTCTTTGTTTGCTATATTGCGACTTTGTGTTGCTTGAGAGAGAACCTGTGTTGCTCCACCCATGAAGTCTGTACAGCTCATAGACAATCTCGACAGTATCTTCTACACTATGTTACAGTAATACTTTTGTAATAAACCTACTGTTACCAAAGCTGAACTTTGTGTACTTTTACTGTAGGGGTTGCCTATAAACAACACGTGCAAGAGAAGGAATCAATGTCCACCCGAAAAACATATTCAAAGTGTAAATCCCCTTTTGTGGCAAAAAATATTGAAAATAAAAAAATACATTGTGGAATTAAAAAAAAAATTATAGAGTATATACAATTGTGCCATATTGTTATATAATGTTGTTAAAATTACCTTTCCTTTTCAATCTGCAGTGCTGTAATTTTTCTGTAAAATGCAATGCAATACGGCAACCTGGAGGCGTTCTATAAAAAGACAAGGTGGTCCGGCTGCAGACTGGAGCTCCACTTTCGACAAGGAAATGTGACCTCCACTCCACCATTTTTTGTTATTGAACTTTAATCTAGCAAACAACCAATGGCTGCAAACTTCAGCTTCACTCAACAGGAAACATGTGACCTCCACTCCAACTTTTTTTTTTAATGAACTTTAATGTAACAAACAACTAATAGACACAACTCGAGGAAGTGAACATCACATATTTTCTGTTACATTTGCATTTCCCAAGGGTATCTGGCTGCAGACTAGAGCTTCACTCTTGAAAGGAAACATGTGACCTCCACAGTTTTTTTGTTTTTTAAAATCAACTTTAACCCTGTTTCTGCCAGAGCTGTTTTTGCATTTTCTGTACACGTTTACACATTCATTTTAGGCCTGAAGTTTAAACAAAAGATGACCCCAAACATTGTATACTTTCTGAAAGCAGACACCTTTGAGAATAAATAGTGGTAGTTCCAGTTTTTTATGTCACACAACATTACTGCAAAGGTCTAGGTAACACTATATTTCAATTAAAAACACACTAAAGTGAATTTTAGGGCAAACAAATTAAATAAATATTTGTTAAAATATAACAGACAAGGTTGCACCGAGTAAATAGATAACATGTCAAAGCTTAAATTTGTGTGCACCTGTGAAATGGCGACAAGCTTCAATACCCAATATTTTCTCTAGGTGAAGTTTCAAAAGCCCCTATAGGTCATTAGTTTAGTGTTACAGAGAAGGTTTGGTGCTAATAATATTGTTCTCACTCTGGCGTGTGCGGCAATATGTAACATGTTTATCACAATTGACGTTTTCAAGCTTAGGTCCCCTCGTAGTGTGTGTGGGTATTTTCATACATCCGTATATGTGGGGGTGGGGGCCTCAAAATTTTGGGGGGTATTTTATGTGCTTGGGTGTAATTTTTTTTTTTTTTTGCTTAAAGCAGTATTAAACGTAAAAAAAAAATTTCCACTGCGAGGTAATGTCATAATGTGCGAGTACGCATCTCATACTCGCACATTATGAAAGAATTACCTGAGAACGAAGCCTTCCAGTGGCCATGTTGTCACCACTACAGAGGTTTCCATCTTCACCCGGTCTTCCTTCCGGGTTCCTGGGCTGTGGACACTTGAATGGCTAAAGCCACAATGATGTCACCGGCTGCCACTCACTAGAATATGTCCTAAATGGTGCATGTTTGGGAGATATTCATTTCACCTACATGTAAGCTTTATTATAAGCTTGCCTGTAGGTGAAAGTATAAAAATTTAGTTTACTACCACTTTAACTGTTATTTCATCACATAGGGAACAAAAAGTCCTCACTGTGTTAATTTTTTTGGTGCCAGATTTAAAAGACCCTTCATGTCTCCACTGAATGTATTGCAACTATACTATGCTAGCCGGGGAAAGTGACAGGTGACCCGGAAGTGGCATCATACACATCGCGTTTCAGATCACGGCAAGAAGGGGAGGAGAGTGGATGTGTGTCCGCTCTCCTCTCTTCCCTCCACCCACCGGCACCCGCCATGTTGGTCCCGGGCCTGCAGATGAGCAAGCAGAGCCCAGATTACATGGCAGGGGACGTGCATGGGGTTTTGTGGGTCTGTCAGATGAGGGAGCAGGTGGTATTTGGGAGGTTGGGGTCTGTCAGATGAAGGAGGGGGTGGTGTTTGAAGGGGATGGGGGTCTGTCAGTGGAGGTAGGGGGTGGTAAGTGGGGGGAGTAGAATTGAAGAAAATGTCACAGAGAAAAATCTGAAGAACAATAAAAGCATTTGCATCAGAATGAAGTCTGAACTTTAGCACTGCCTTAAAGTTTTAGGCCTGCAAAAGTTTACTTTAATTTTAGGAAATAAAATAGTTTTTTTTGGATTTGCTAGTATGTCTGCTGAAGAACCTTAATCAGGGGGCATCAGAATGTCACATGCCTAGTACCCTTTTCCACATTGTGGTTCCTTCCACTGCCCTCCTAGTCACACCAAGACATGTAGTGACATAGGGGCCTATGAAAGGAACTTGCATTGTTAGATGCTGAAAATCTTCATCAAGCTTAGCTTTACGAAAGAGGAAAGATTGGTGGCACAGATGACGGGAGTTGTATGTATTTATTGAATTGTCTACAGGGAGGGCTCTTTTTATTTTTTAAAATAGTGACAGTATGATTTAAAAATTTTGGCAGCTTATATAAATTGGGGTAATCCATATTAAAATCACAAAGCAATTTTTGTAGTTATGTTAAAGTGTACATATAATCAGCGTAATTTCCGGAAACTGGTATGTACTTGAATACAACAGCAGACATCTTAACATGCCTAAGGGTAAGTTAACCTTCTTCTACAGTTAAAATCATCTTCTTTTCAGTGCACCCCAGGAGCACTGAAACCCCAGGATTCCCCTTAAATTGAAACTCTGGTCTATGCTTCTTAGCGCCAACGAGTTAGCATTGGTTAGTGGTACTGCCAATCATAGTGATGTACCAACAGCATATTCTACTGAGTGCACGCAAGATGGCTGCCTCAACAACAGATAAGGCACTAGTTCCCCACAGAGAAAAGCGCTATAAAAAATTAATAAAGAATTAATCAATAATAATAGTAACTTAGGCAATAGAGAGCAGACCAAAGCTGAATTATTATTTTCATAATAAATCACTCTAGGTATCAGGGTAGCTGAAGCTGTATGCTGTTTCACCAAAGTGCCAGTTTCCTAAGGATACCCTGACTACAGGCTCACTTTCAGGTTACATGTACTGCATAGCATTTATTAAAAATAAATATATAAATAAATAAATAAATGCTTACTATTCATACTCTTATGCGAGCAAGTTCATCTTACGTTGTCTTTTATTAATAAATGGTACAGATTTCCATGCCAGCACCGCAAAGGCAAATCACATCACGGCCTGAAAGAGACATACCTATTATTTTCCCAGTGATATATTGCTCCGCAGCTGTAGCCAAAACAATCTAATAAGCACTATTAGATAAAGAATTCTGAATATGAATGTATTGAATTTGTAGTGGGAGAAAATGAACATATTGCAGCATTTGTGTCAGATTGGGTTAAGCCCGTGCATCTCTTTTCTGGTAATAAATGCAGATCAAAGGACTTCTCATGTACAAAATAATAACACCCATTTTGAGCACATGAAATAACATAGCCACTTTGTAAGGTTCGGAGAAAATCAGTCAGGTAGGAGCCTCTCAGAATATAAATTGTTTTAGGAGGGTAAAGTAATCTTGTGCGCACTTGCTACTCTGTATTTATATTCATAAAAGGTTCAAACTGCCTGCGACAATATCAGCGATCTATTAGCCATAAAAAAAAATCCACCAATACAAAGTGTCACTTGTGACAATCTGTGATAGACATAAAAATATCTAAATAACTGAATAACTTCAAGTGCAAAGGCTATAATCACCCAAATAAGAATATGCTGTTTCTAAATTCCTAATCCATTTCAGTACAGTTCTGTGGTTACCAATCTATCATAAAGGGGTAGATGGTCATCTGTATTTTTACTCTTTTGAACCCTCCAGAATAATCTCATGTTAAGGTCATTTTAAAGGTAGTTAGCTAATTTGCTAGTTGCTTGGATCACAGCTGATCCTATGGCTAAGAGTCAGTTATGTGACAAAAGCATACGGTAAATAAAGCAAGTATTGGTACCACATGATCAGCATGACAGGCAGACAAGAAGCCATCTCAAAATGAGCACACTTTGGTGCTACCTACAGGTATATAGTAAATTCTTCCAAGCTGATCTGATCTTAAATCAGTTGGTTCAAGCCAACAACATGGTGATACCCAGGGCTTTTTTTCAGTAGGAACATGGGGAACACAGTTCCAGCACCTTCAGCCCTGAATTATGTAATGGCAAGGGGTGGTGGGGTGTGCTGGATGGTCTATTATCAGTGGCTGCTAGAGGGTGTATTGCCACCAGGGGATTTATTGTTGCTGAAGGGAATCTGTTGTTGATGGGGGGCCAATTGTTGATCTAAGTTATATACTGTTGAGGGGAGGGTCTATTGTTCCTGACTGCTGGGAAATCTATTGTTGCTGAGGTGGATCTATAGATACTAGGGGTCTATTGTTTCTGATTGCCATGGATCTATGGTACTGCTTTTCTTGTTATCATTAACAAGTTCTATACAAATTACTTAGCAACACAAAATTATACTTGGTTCCATCTTCTCTAAAAAGGGTGGTAGTGGGAGGTGGGTAGGGGTGGAACCAATAAACGGTACTTGGAGGTGGGTAGTGGGCAGAGAAAAGGGGTTTCTCAGAAGGGGGGGTACATTCCAAGAAAAAATCCCCAGAGTTCCCAGTTTATATACTAAAAACTCACAGTAAAACAGGTGCATGCACAGTTTAAATGGCAAGAGACCCCTGACATCAAGCAAGTAGGTGTGCTGTCTTGGAGTTGGTGGTCAAGCAGAAGGATCCTTGATTATGAGCTCTACTTTCAAGCACTCCAATGGCAATCAGCATGAATAATAATAGTACTGCAGTGCTGCTATGTATCTCTGAACAAAGAGAAAATAAAGCTTTTGGGTGAAAATTTCTAATCATGCTAGTAGCCTTTCCCATGGGATGCTACAGTTACATATATTAAAGGCAACTCTCTTGACCAAACCCGCTGTATTTGGAGGCTTATAAAAATGGATACCCTGGGTTAATTTGATATAAGAATACTTTTCTTTCTAACTTGTTTTCACGTCAAATACCTGATAATGATAAGATAAATTCCTATTTATTGAATTTACCTTGAACCTTATTGGGTACCTGAAGTGGATAATGGTAATTTGAAAAGGCTGGTCATAAAGGCTGGTTACCTATAACGCTGCCACCTCCCCCTCACTCCCCCTCTCTGTTAAGGTCCCTCAAGGCTCTGTCCTTGGGCCCTTCTCTTCTCCATCTACACCTCCTCCCTTGGCCAACTCATACACTCTCATGGCTTCAACTACCACCTCTATGCCAACGACACACATATCTATCTCTCAACCCCTCGCCTCACCCCCTCTGTGCCCTCGAATCACAAGCCTACTGAATGACATATCAGATAGGATGCCGCTCCACTTCCTTAAACTGAACATCTGCAAAACCGAGCTCCTAATCTTCCCCCCAGCCCGCACACCACCCCCTACTGACCTCTCCATCACGTCCAACAATGCCACCATCAGGCCCGCGTCACAGGCCAGAGTACTTGGTGTCATTCTTGACTCCAATCTATCCTTCCAGCCCCAAGTCCAATCACTAACAAACTCATGCAGACTCCACCTCCGCAACATCACCAAAATACGCTTGTTCCTAACCCCAGAAACCACTAAGCAACTCATGCACCCCCTCATCATATCACGACTCGATTATTGCAACTCCCTCCTCACTGGCCTGCCTCACCACAGGCTATCCCCACTTCAGTCTATCCTGAATTCTGCGGCCAGACTCATCCATCTTACCAACCACTCCGCTTCCGCCACCCCCGTCTGCCAATCCCTCCACTGGCTTCCAATTGCCCAACGTATAAAATTCAAAATCCTAACACTGACATACAAAGCTGTCCATCATTATGCCCCAAACTACATCACCGACCTAATATCCAAATACCACCCAAAACGCACACTCTGCTCCTCACAAGACCGCCTTCTCTGTAGTTCCCTGGTCTCTTCCTCCCATGCCCGCCTCCAGGACTTCTCCAGGGTGTCACCCATCTTCTAGAACTCCCTACCCCAATCCATCAGACTATCACCTACTCTCCTCTCCTTTAGGCACACCGTGAAAACCCACCTCTTCAGGGAAGCCTACCCCAACCCCTGCTAATTGCTGACCTTCTCCACTCTTCCTACCACTCCATCCCCCACAGCTTTTCCTCCTGTACCACTATCCACTCCCTCCTAGATTGTAAGCTCCAAGGAGCAGGTCCCTCGAACCCCTCGTGCATCGCATTGTATTGTTATTGTACTGTCGCATGTATTGTCTCCCATTATATTGTACAGCGCTGAGCGAACTGTTGGCGCTTTATAAATATAGTATAATAATAATAATAAAGGTACCTGTAAACTCAAAAGGCTGGTGCATGTTTTCCTTGAGATGCTAGTAACATATGTCTTTGACCAGCAAGCCAGAAGGAAGGATTTTAGTAGTCAGCAAGGTGGGCAGGAACTAGAGCTGTTAAACAAAAAAATCACCAGCACCAAAATATATTGTGAAATAATTCCCCAAAAAAATGCTGCTGCTCCTTAGTGATAACACTAATAAAATAACAAAAACATAAAAAACAGTGCAAATAAGTATTATAAGTGCAACTCAAAAAATCTCAAATAATACAGAGAAAATATATTGTTGAAATGGTCCCACTCCAAAAAATAAATAGAATATGCTGAATAGAATAAAGTTCTTGTTCCAAGACCCTTGACCAGTATTCACACCCGTTTGCGTTATAATCACACACCACACTCACCAGATATTGGTTGAAAAAAACGCCTTAAATTTAGACTCAGAAATCCTAGATCCCCTCAAATCAGCCTCCAATCTCCAGGGCCACCAAAAGATCACTCTCCATAGGAAGATAATTTGTGCAGAGAAAAAAAAAATATATAGTGTAATACTGTAAGACTCAAACAGGATGAATTCAAATACCAAACCACTCACATCTTAAAAGAATGATCTCACAGTCAGCGATAGATGACAGCATGTATAGACATGGTTGATTCCTCCCTCTAGCAAGATGGCCCTTGAGAGAGCCACACGCTGGAAGTGACGTGGTACATTGGACGGTGTAGCCAGAAGTGCGTCAACGCGTTTCACTCCTCCTCCAGGCCATCCAACGTACCACGTCATGCCTGGCTTGCAGCGCTCTCAGGGGCCATCTTGCTAGAGGCTATACATGTTGTCATCTATCGCTGACTGTGAGATCTTTACCCTGGCTATGTGGCGATTTTGCTCCAGATATAATAAATGCTGATTACCTTCTTTTAAGATGTGAGTGGTTTGGTATTTGAATTCATCCTGTTTGAGTGTTACAGTATTACACTATATATATTTTTTTTCTCTGCACAAATTATCTTTCTATGGAGAGTGATCTTTTGGTGGCCTTGGAGGTTGGAGGCTGATTCAAATTCAAGTTTGGAGTTCTGAGGCATTTGTCTTACCTACAATTGGGGGATTTCTATCTATATCTGGAGATTGGAGGCTGATTCGAGAAGATTTAGGATTTCTGAGTCCAAAGTTAAGGCATTTTTTTCACCAATATCTGGTGAGTGCGGTGTGTGATTATAACACAAACGGGTGTGAATACTGGTCAAGGGTCTTGCAACAAGGACTTTATTCTATTCACCATATTTTGTTTATTTTTTGGAGTGGGACTATTTCAACAATATATTTTCTCTGTATTATTTGAGATTTTTTGAGTTGCACTTTTAATATTTATTTGCGCTGTTTTTTTATGTTTTTAAGAACTAGAGATGTGCACGACTGAAAAAATGTTTTGTTTCAAATTAATTCATTAAGTAAATCATTTTGTTTTCTTCATATTTGTTATATTAGAAATATTTGTTTTCAGTGTCCGTTTTGTATGTTCAGATTTGTTTCATATATTTGTTTTTCCGAATTGATTCGTATTTTCGAACATTATTTCAAACGATTGGCTATATTAGTTTTAACATGTTAATTTGTTATTTTGGGAGATTACTTATGCACTCTGAGTCCTCCCTGCTAGTCAAACCTACAAAGACAAATGTAATAAGTCGATTGTACAGTATTCACTGGAGCAGGGGCGAACTGACCATTGGGAAACTCGGGCACTGCCCGAGGGCCCGGGGTCAGTAGGAGCCCCATGAGATGCCCCTGGTACCTTTTTCATAGGCTTTTTTGAGTTTGAGCAAGGACACAGGGGCTCCTTGATCCCCTATTGCCCGGGACCCCATGAGTTGTCAGTCCGCCCCTGCACTGGAGTCGCGTGCATCTGAAGTTAATGAATAGAACTACTGTAAATTAATTTCAGATTCATGCATTGTATTATGATTCAGAGATCCTAATGGATCCACCTCCCTCTGACCCAAACACAATAGGTAGGAATCATCTTATTTCACTTTTATACCTTACTGTATTTATTGCAATATGTTTCCATTTCATATGTCATACATTTTTTATAATAATGAAAAATGTTAATGCAAAAAGAATTGGCTGATTATCCAAGAGTCAGACTACTTTGCCACTCTCATCTGTGTAAAACGAAAGAATCTGAATCTATTTGGATCATTCATTCTGTTGTTATGTTATTTCAGATGTTTCAAATATTAACAAAATGCCAAAACTATCGCATCACGTTATCAGAATAAAACAAAAGAATATGAATTAATTTGTTATTTTCGTTATAGTTTATTTCTGATTCATTGAAATTCATTACTATTGAGATTCCGGGATTCAGATACATCCGAATCTCTGAATAGTGAAAATTTCCTCTGAATTTCTATTCGTAACAAAATTAATCACAAATGTTTAGCAGGAACTTTATTTTGACAGTAATTCTAGGATAATTTTTGACCATGCACTGCACCATCCAGCGCTCAAAAAGCCAGTGTAGGAGAAGTGAAGTGATGTTGCTAATGCAAAACCAAGTGGCCATTAACTTCCTGCAGTCCTAGCATCTAATCTGCTAATAAAACCTGATACATACCTAGTAGCCACTCAAAGCTCCCATTGGCTGTTGATGACAGGACAATAAAGTGGCATACAAAAGGTTTTTTCAGGAAGACTTTAGGTTTGCGTGTATGTCCTCAGATGTTACCTGAGAAGAATGATTCTGTTTCTTACAGATGTATGTGAAAAAAAAAAGTCTAATTGAGGGCTCAATGTTTGATTCCTGTCAGAAATTCCCCTCCAATGATAAATGATTGTATAATGCAGAGTCTACAGCTACAACGGAATTATATTAGCCATCAGTGCTCAGAACTCATTTGAAACTTAATTGGGCTGCTATCGCCGTATCCCCCAGTCAGCAGAACAGCGAGTTTATAAAAATCATCTCTTGTGATTGTTAAATGCTTTCCTAATGAAGCCGATGATCATGAGATTCTTTTTTTTTTTACAATGTAGAAGCTTTTGTCAAGATGTCACAAAAAAAAAAAGGTATGGCAATGTTGTTCCCTGTGCTCCACATTTGTCTTTACAGCGTGCAATTCAACATATCACCTGCCTACAGAAGATAATCTCCATAAAAAACATAAAAAAGAAGAGAGAATGAGCTATATATTAAAAAGGATTATCAACTAGAACATAATCATGTCCGTGTGTAATTATACCGTGCGCCATACGTAGAGCTGAACAATCATACAAGAAAATAATTGAGACCCATAAAACTTAATTCAGAAAAAAAATCAATAAAATATAAAAGCAATCAGATAAGGCCTCTTAAGAAATCGATCAAGGCTTGTACAAAGTCATAATGTGTTTTCCTAAGAGAAAAGCAGCTAAATGAAGCATAGACACCTACATAATATTCTACAAGTAGTGTTCTAGAGGTGCTTGTATATTGAAGAGAGGAAGAGTGATAGCAAATGCAATTACTTTTTACATTTCTCTACACACGTGCCCAGGACAAGCAGGAAATGTGTGTTTAACGCCAGCCTAGTAAAGGACTCAGGCCAATTAGGACTTTTGATCATTTATCTATATTTGCGTCTCCGAGGATCCCTCTGGGGTCCAGGAGTAAAAAAGAATGATTACATTAAGCTCATTGCAACTTTATGTATCTTCATATATTGCATGCGTGGACTGAAACAATGAGAGATTATGGAGTAATGTGGAAAAAAAGGGCTATAACTGAGAAGATTTTGGAGTCATTTTCAGTCCATCAGGCTCAGTATATTTCACATTGTATCAAGTGGAATGTGATTTTTTTTTAGGTGCCTTTGAAGGTGTAACAGTGAAAATGACAGTAGAAAGAGAATGATCAAGGGTAAAGTAGCAATCCAACAGACTGATATGTGTATTGAGTGGTGCCTCCTCATCTACAGATTGCTACTGCCTTTGACCTTCTCTCCACAGGGTACCTTCCAGCCTGACACAGCAGCTCATACTCTGCCTGCTCCAAGGTTCTATCCATAGAGAATAAGAAGCATCTAAGAGAAGAAAACATACTTGTAAAAACAGGGCTGACCTACTGTACAGCCTACATAGATGGTGGCCTAGGGCAGAATAGCTACCAGGGCACACCCAACCATCCACAAAACTCGGCCTACTTTGTATGACTATAATATTTTAACTAGTTAGTTTACTTGAGGTGATTGTAGCCGTATTAGTGCACTTGCAACAGAAACAATTGAGTTCTGATGTGATACTTTTTTTATTTGCACTAACATACAATTTTGAGGACAAGCTTTCGGGGTATGTCTCCTTCTTCAAGGTCCAAGCAGTATTGGATTCCTCAGTCATTATCCAACATTTTTATGACTCTCTCTGTGAGTGTTGTTCTCCCCCCCCAAGTCTTTGCTTTTGCTTTGCTGTGTCTTATCTCTAGGCTAACCCTAGGCTTGTGTTTCTTTCTGCTTTTTTTTTTTTTTTCCTCATCCCCCACATCTCTTCTAACATTCTGCTAAAACATTGTAATAGTACTGCTTGGACCTTGAAGAAGGGGACATACCCCGAAAGCTTGTCCTCAAAATTGTATGTTAGTGCAAATAAAAAAAGTATCACGTCAGTACTCAACTAGTTAGTTTAATACTAATGCTATCCATTCACCTGCATTACAAGATAGTTGGCAAGGGATGGGGTGAGGAATATATGACTCCTCATGGTTATACTTCTTTAGGGAGCCGTCAAAGTATACCGATAATTGTAGCAGGAACAGACACTGGGGTATCTTATTAGTAAATTCTAGCAGGGTTCAAAATGGTATATTTGCCCAACAGCAAGGGCACTCTTGATAATCTGACACCACCAACTCACCACTACAATTTTTTCTTCTTTTAGCTTATATGAAGTAATGTGGTAATGCAACTCCTGCTTGAGTATGGGAGAATATTGGAGACTGTTATATCAATTTATAAGTTGATCACTACACATGGTGCAAGCTATTGGCCGATCAGTGATCACATGCAGAGTAGTAAGCAAGATGTCACTTCTGACATCATTGCTTACTACCTGTGAAATCTGTGAATGATCACAGAGGTCACATGGTACAAGGCTATTCACAACAGCCTTGTACCATGTGACAAGCTGTAACCAATCACAGCTCACACAGTAGTTCTCAATGGCTGCAAGAATGCAGCCAGAGAGAAGGAGAAATTATTCCTTTTACAGCCTTTATGGGTGTAAAAGCAATCAGTGTAAAAAAAAAAATTCTTCATCACCCCCCACAAGTAGTACAGTGTCACCATGGTGACACTGTACTGCTATGGTGACAGTATGTAAAAAAAACCATAAATAATAATATAAAAAAAATAAAATAAAAATGTAAAAAAAAGTTTAAAAATTATAATTTTTGGTTATAAACTAATTTGGGTTATTTTATTTTTTACTAAAAAGATAACGGAATACATTTTGGCCGAGATTTATGATGAAATATTGTTTATTTGCAAAATTTTATAAGAAAAACACTTTTTTAAAAAATTTTTGGACCATTTTCATTTACATAGCAAAAAAAATAAAAATCCTAGTGGTGAATAAATACCACCAAAATAAAGCTTTATCTGTCTCAAAAAAATGCTAAAAAATTCATATGGGTACAGTGTTGCATGACCGCGCAATTGTCATTCAAATTGTGATAGCACTGAAAGCTGAAAATTGGCCTGGACAGGATGGGGGTAAAAGTGTCCGGACTTGAAGTGGTTAAAGTATAGGTAGCCAAAAGAGGGACATTCTACAAGTATATGGCATTAAAAAAAAATCAACATTTGGAATAGCAATCATGAAAATATCACCCTTCATTCACAGATATATTTTTACTAAGTGAATAAAAGAGTATGCTCAACTTCTGTTTTAAGCAACAACACCTCATGTATGCAACGTGTTAATGCTGATATCCTGGCAAACAGCTAAGTACACAGAAAAAGTACATACATGAAAGCTGATTTCATCTGCCAATGAATTTGTATTTCTCTCCTTCCAGTCCTGAGATTTACAAAGCCTTGACACATAGCACAGAATTGTCTGGCAACCCTGGAGACCTGGTTTTTCTTTGCTGCATTTCAGTAACAGGTCCCGTCCCTCCCACAGACTGGGACTGGGGAGGCTGCACACTGATGAGCTGGACTCACACAGGATGTCAAACTGGGGGCCCTCCAGCTATTACGAAACTACAAGTCCTATCCTGCCTCTGCCTTTGGGAGTCATCCTTGTAACTGTCAGCATTGCAATGTCTCATGGGACTTGTAGTTTGGCAACAGCTGGAGGGCCACCAGTTTAAAACCCCTGGTCAGTCTTTGGTTCTCTCCTATCAGCATGCTCCTTGCACTAACTAATTGGCTTCTTATGCTGATTCTCTCTCCCCAAGTCTGAGCTCTACTGTACAAGAACTGCAAGAGGCTAATACAAAGCTAAATCGAGGTAATTATTTACATTATGTGCCTTGCAAAAAAAAGTAGATCTGAGGATGAATTTTTGAATAGAGACCTGCATTAATCTGAGTCTTTTATATTTGTCTGGAGCTCAGCTATAATGAAGTTGAAAAATGCTACACATTGAAAATTTTAGTAACCCAGCCTATCATAGATTATCTCATCATTTGTGTCTTCATAAAAATTGCCAAAGTTTATGTACAGTATGTAACAAAAAACAAAAAAAAAAGTTTCAAGATGCTTATGTCTATCAAAGGAACTAGATCCCACAGAGTGTATTTATTCTAACAATTCCAGAATCACATTGCATAACTTTAACCGAACTATGAAATAGTGATTGACCGCAACTGTGACATCTATCGACTCCCTGGGGAAAAGTTATTGTAAATAAGATTTCATAATTTACAATAATTAATCAAAATATATAAAACACAAATACTGCATTAAAGAATTCCTATATAAAAAGAGTCTAAAGTTATGGTACAGAAAACTCTTTTAATTGTAAAAAGAAATCATGAAGTCCTGTTTGATGTTATGTCAGGGAGATGTAGAGTATTCTTAGGAGAGGCAGGATAATGACTGATAGTATGTTTAGTTGTCCCAGAAGGAAAGGTCACAATCATCTCTTTATGGGATTCTTTAGTGTTTGCATTATAGAAAATAAAGGTGAAAATCACTAAGGGATCTACAGAACATGGACAATGCATCCATTAGACTCCCTAGACTACAGTGAAATTAAATAAACTTTTAACTTCATGGTAAACAATTGCATTGACAGTATGGTCTCTGATGAACTAGCCTTTAAACCCATACTGAAGGCGTGAAAGAAAAGAAACTCTACTGCATTAAATAGTTTAACTTTGAAGGTAGCACATAAAAAAAACAAGAATCTATCATATTAAAAATGTTTGTGGCATTAGCCACTGTTCTACGTTGGTAGTGCCAAGATGGTGTCCCCTGGGGGGCTACAGGAAATCTGAAATTATATGCATTGAGCAAGGGGCAGAAAAAAAGATCTTCCAAGGATGTCTTCTTTTATTTCAAATTATAATCCGTATTCTTGTTGGGGATCTCAGGCTATCCTGGGGCTAAAGCCATGACCATATTCTCAGCATTTGAACAGGGAGTGCCTACAATAAACTGGGTTAGCCTGTCTCTGAGTCCACGCTAGTCTGAACTTGCAGTTTAAGACATAGGACAAAGTCCCTCCCAAGACACTTTGGAACCTTCAAGCTCCAGGTCCTGATCCGGAACTACCAAATCCAGAGAAAACTTAGAAAACAGCTTTCTCCATTCACAATATACATGCCGGAGCTTCTCAGACTGCAAACTTGAGAATCCTATGGTTTTTTTTTGTTTGTTACTCAAATTGCATAGTGGCAGGGCCTCACAATGTCACAATATGTATTTCTTTTATAACTAGTGTGTTGGGATACAATATATCCAGGCCATGTAGTGCTACAGACAGGTCCTCTTTGTGCTGTCAGGTCAGGGATTGAAAATGACAAGCAAACTCCTGAATCAAGCATTCCTTACCAATTGTCCCCCCTGCCAACTGCTATTTGATACATTAGAAATACTACTAATTTCCTAGCAAATGTTTGAATGATTGTTCTTCCAACAATTTATAAGTCATGTGCTTCTCCGAACAAGTGAAATGGCAGTGCAGTTTTATGAACCAGCCACGACACAGCATGGAAAGGAATGGAACATTGCACATGCACAGTTCTGAAAATGTAATACAGTAGTGCCCTACATTTGACTCTACTGTACTCGAGAGCATTGTTTCTCAACCTTTTTTCAGTCAAGGCACCCTTTAAAATTATGCACAATCTGGAGGCACCCCATTCTAAAATGTAAAAAACCAAACCAATAGTTTCACATAATGCAGCAACATCCACACACATAGGAAACCCAACCTTAGAGGTGATGCATTCTTCCAAAGCAAATACACCTTTGCACAATGGTACTGACTGGTATTCCAATCAGGAGCGGACTGACCATTTGGGAACTCGGGCACAGTAGGGGGCCCCATGAGATGCCCCTGGTACCTTTTATAGATTTTTTTGGGTGTGGTTAGAGTGTGGGCGAGGAGACAGGGGCCCCATGATCCCCTATTGCCCAGGGGCCCCATAAGTTGTCAGTCAGCCCCTGATTCCAATGTTTCTCTTCCCCCCTTAGTTTCTCTCCCACAGCTAATGTGATCCAAGTGCTAATAGAGAAGGAGAAAGGAGGGCAAAAAAGGATGTTTTTCAGGCACCCGATATCCTTCTTACCAGCTAGAAGTTTGTAATGGTGCATAATGAAAACCATTGGCTTTGTGTAACTAAAAGGCAGACTGCAGCTAGCCATTGGCTTGTATACAGTTTTGGGGCAATTTTTAGGCACTTTGCCAAGGCACCTCTGGGGAAACCTGTAGGCACCCTGGGGTGCCTGGGCACCCTGGTTGAAAAACTCTAGCTCCAACTCAGCTACCATAGCAGATTTGTGCATTGGTATTGTCATAATGAAGAGCTATATAAGAGCTCATCAAACAGGGAATTCATGTGTCAGTGCATGTTGTTTTGAAATATGTTAGAAATTAGGTTGTCAGAAACATATTTTGTATCTCATTGTTGTGGTACCATCCACCAGTTGCTACAACACCTGGATGTCCATCAGTCTGGCGTGCAATGAAGATATTTTTATGTATTGATATGTGTTGACATGCATTGTTGTTTTGCTTTGCATTTTTCAAGAACCCTGTTTTAACTGACTTGAATGTACTGTATATTGCAGACCAACGCACCAAAATGTAGCTTGAGACCTTTTTGCTCCGTTGGAACGCCTGCAGCTCAATGCATTATTGCCAAAGGGTTGTACATGTTTCCCGCACTGAAAATGAATCAAAATACATGACAATACATCTGATGTGAGAGATACATAACATTTCATCCATACCTATGTCTGTGTGATGCTTGTGTATTGACAGCCATATTATAAAGACATGGAACTTTCATATACGATCCTGTAAGGGATACTGTGGAACTAGAATGGTACAGAGAAGAGAAACAAATAAGGGAACATACGGCACATCATCTATGATGAAAGTCTAACTGAACATATGTATTTACCTGTGAGAAAAGCTATTAAAGAGGGATATGATCACCTTGTTTAAATACATAAGTGGTCCATATAGCAAATTTAATTTATGGTTACCACAAAACACACACAGGTTCTCTGCAACTGAAGCAAAAGTGATTTAACCTCTGCAAAAAAGATGCAAAAAGTAGAATAATCTACTGCAAAAGTAGAATAGTCTTCTTCAGGCACTGGTTCCTAACTAGATTGTTTAAAAATATGGCTGTTTTAAATGTGCCAAATATAAATGCTACTAATGTTAATGAGAAATAACATTAATGTAGACTGTTATCCAATTGCCTTCAGGGTATTCAAAGGACTTTTTCCTGTTGGTGTGAATTGAACCAATATTTTTAAGGGTTTTTGCATCCCTCATGATCTACTGAAAGTTTAAGGTTCTACAGATTTTTTTTAAATTATTATTATTTTATTAAAACTTAATGAACATGTCTTTTTTCCATGTAGAAAAGATAAATATTCTGCCCAAGCAATGGTTCCCCTGGCTACCACCAACAATAGGAGCTGGTTCCTATAGTCATTGGTCAATATCACAGTCTTTGCAAAGCTCCAAAGAAAGAGAGGGGAACCCTTCAACATATAAAAGCCTCAGACCAGTTTATTAAGTCTTTCAACACATAGACTGATCCATTCAACAGACAGACTTCATTAGCGCATTTCACCCAGTCAGGCGCTTACTCATAGAGTACCCTTTGAGTAAACTCCTGATCGACTGAAACATGTTATTGAGTCTATCGGATGGATCAGTCTGTGTGTTGGAAGATTCCCTAAACTATTCTGAGGCCTTTATATGGTATAGGGTTCCTCTATCTTTCTTATGTCTTTTTTCAACCTGACTTAAGCTGGCCATACACAGATCGAATCTTGTTCTTTGGGTGGCCCTAAAGGCACCACCCAACTCAACAAAAATCAGTTTTTCTAAAACTTTTTTGTCGAGGATGCTGGGTGGAAAATTCTTGGCTGCATAGTGCCTGTATTCAGTGACATGCAGCCCCTGTTTTCATTTGCTCTGACAGCCACTGGTGCTTGCTGTCAGAATACAATAGTTGTTACTACAGATTTGCCCAGCCACTCTTGTTTAGCAAGGATTGCTCAGCCCTGATGTTGAAAGGAGAAATCTTAATGTGTATGGGCATTTTTACTGTTACATGTAATTGCCTTTTGAACTTAGCAGGAGCTACAAAGTGAACATATGCCAAGGTTTCCCGTAATGTTTGGAGTCAACCACTTCAACACTGCGATAAGAATTTATAAGCAGCCCCATATATATGGTTTAATATCATTGTGCTGTCTATTTCTTTTAAATTTAAAACTACACTGAGCAATGCAACAAAGCCATATGCAGTATATGACATAGTTCACATGTGATATGGAACTCATTTTACATAAACATGAAAATAGATCTAGACCTTCTTTATTACAAATGCTTTTTCGATCCCTCTGTTTACTTAGTAATGGATTTTATACTGTTCTGATACTATACCAAGACTTATTTATCTTACTCTTGAGAATTTTCTTTACATCAGCCCTTTTAATAAGTTACAAATGAAAAGATAACTTGCAAATGTCAACACTGGAAAGAAGAGATGTATGAGTTATAGTTTGTGCCATGTTTTATTTGGCAAGATAAAGCCTATAAATAAAAAACACGTTTACAGATGTTCGGCTGAACTTAGTGTTTGTAAAATAGACTTGGGGATGTATTGCGTAGGCCTAGTTTCAGCAGTATTGTTTGTGACCTTTGTTTGCCGTTTTAAAGTTTCACACCAGCATGAATATTTCAATTAGTTTAGTTTGCAATGCGGAAAATGCACTAGTAGTTTTGGTGCAAGGTATCCAGGACAGATTTTAAAAAGTGTTGTCCCACGTACTCTGACTCCTAACCTTAACTTTTCCCTTAAGCCAATCCTAACCTTACCTTTACCATAACCATAAAACTTTACCCAATTAATAAAATTAACTATTAACACATAGCCTCCCAGCCAACATGTAAACTTAACCTCTATCCTAACACTCTAAAACAGCCTTTTTCAACCTTTTTAACTTGGAAGGACCCTTGAAATAACTTTTTGGTCTCAAGGAACCCTGGTTAATAATCATTATATCTATAGCTCACAGTACATTAGTGAAAAGGTCAGGCATTTGTCATCGTAAAGAATCCCCCATTACAGACAGTTAAAAAAAGTATTTTGTCAGGATTACATATAGGAGACACACAAACCTCAAGGAACCTCTAGCAACCTCCAAAGGAACCCTAGAGTTCCACAGAATTATGGTTGAGAAAAACTGCTTTAAAGCAATGCTGGTCATATAAGGCTCAAATATTGTTCACTTCCTTAGTTAGCCACAATTGGAGCTGCAGGTCATCACTATTTGGTTCAACAAACTGAAAAATTGAAGGAACCAGATGGAACATTGTCAAAAGAACAACGGTTGCATCTAATCAGATAAAATCACTGTTCTGGTATTCAGATAGAAGGCAGGGAAGACTCCTCCATCCACACTGTTCAGTTTGAATGGGGGAATCAAGTGACTTCTCTTGTTCACCCCCAGGAGACTAGTTGTGAATGACTAGCCTATACATTAACATTTTACATGATCCTAGCACTTAAAGGATAACTTCACGTTTGGGAACATGTTACATGTTCCACCCGCTTTTAGTGTAGCACATGTAACATGTTCCCAGTGCTGCAGCTGCTGCCTGCTGCTCCCCCTCCCTGTAACAGAAGTATGGACAAAAGTTCCCCGTACTAGCTGTCACTTTTAAAAAAACAGCGCAGCCATGTGGGACTCCATCTACATTGCCGCGTCATTCATTCATTCATTCATTCACTCACAGTTTTCTGTGAATGAATGAACTACAAGTCCCAATAGCCTTAGCGGCTGTTGGCTTGTAGTTCTCAATGAACTACCACAGCGCTGCAGAGCACCGTGGTAGTTCATTGAATCTTCCTGTCAGTATATCTGCTTGCCCATACATCCCATACAGGCAAGCAGATATACTGGACAGGTCTGCAGGAGACCTGCATGGTACCAGCTGATCGCTGGTGGAATTCTTTACAGGCTCCTGCAACCAAAAATAATAAATGCACAATTTTTACCTGCAAAAAGAATGTGCATCTATTATTTTTGGCCAAAAGGTGAACTTATCCTTTAAACCTTAACTACACTCTAACCTTAACCTTGGAGCTACAAAAAAGTATGAAGCTAACATCATCATCATCAACAACCTAGCACCAGCAAGCATCAAGGACTTGCTCTATCCTTGTGAGCAAGTCAGGAGTGGTGAAAGGCATCAAGGAAGGTTGTTTTTTGGGTGGAGAAATTGCTGTATGCAGTCAATTCATTGACTATTAATTGATATGGTGAGAGGAGCTAAGTGGAGTTAGGCTGATATTCTTTCATACTTTCAATGGAGAGTGGAGACAGACTACTATAGCTGCCAGCATCCAGATAGTCCATGTGTAAAAGAGGCCAGTTTTGAGAGGAGCTATGGATATGAGGAACTGAGGAGCTATGGTATTTCTATCATCATCAAGCAGTTGTTAACCCATCACCCTAAACTTGCTGCTGGAGAAAGCCTTCCAACACTGATATGTAAACATCATCTTTCTTCAAATTGTTATTTACATAAGAATAAGCAGACCCCCTTTTAACTGTCCCCATATCTCTTCTCTGATAAAAATTTTAACTGTATATACACTTGCCAGAACTCAACATGAAGCTATAGGCTGCATACAAGGAACACAACCTACCTGCACAAGGCTTCTTCTTTTTATCCAGGCAAAACCATAGCACACTATCCGGAATCCAAAGCCTCCTGGCTGCCAGTAATTTCAAGTAAATTAAAATAAGCGCATTTCTACTTTTACTTCCTTTCCCATTGCAATGTTTCACAGAATAAGCTCATAAGTGGCTTTATGTTGTCCTAATTGGGTAAACTGTAAAATTAGTGAGCATGGAAGAATTTCCATTGCCTGCATACTTCTTCCGTTATAATAATAAGGATATTGAGAATTTCACAGGCATAAGGCAACTCTGCCATAAAGGTCTTCCAATCTAATCTCAGAATATGGAGATAAAGTGACCTGCTTAGACCCATAAAGAGTGTCAGTGTAAGGACTTGAACCGCTGACCTTGTGATTTGTGTTGTGAATTGCTAGGCTCTGACTGCTTTAGTATAATCAATACATAATAACTCAGTATCATACCATCAAGAACCTTCGCTTTTTGTTCCAATTAAAAACACTCCTGACGGAAGTCAAAGTAGCAGGTTGATCATAATGCATCCATGAAATGTAATAACCGTTATTGCAAAAATGAGAGGGGGGGAGGAAATTATTTGGCCGGTGATGAACCCTGTGCGCGTGTTTCAATACATACAATTACTTAACAAGAGCCAAAGCAAAGCACTGGAAAATAATTGTCATTTATAAAGCAAGTTTTATGGAGGTTACCAGTTTTTTTAATCTCTTTTCCAATCAATAGCATATTGTGGATAGAACAATAATGCAAGCCTCACAAATCTCTCCTACAACATGGGGGGGGGGGGGACACAAAGTCAGTTTGTATGTGTATATGAGACACAAATAAACCCGCTGATGAGTGTACGCTGAATTGATTTTATACTTTGGCCTATATATAGGATATTGGAAGTCATGTATTACTAGCAATTTTAAAAGTTACAGTTTTCCATCTACACAGAGATGAAACATAAATCTTAGTATTAAACATTGGTAGACTAGACATCATTACAGAAACAAAGCGGAAGGTTTAAAGTGGAACCCGGCTCAAAAATGTTAGCATGCATAGTGAATTAGGTATTGCACATGATAGGCTGTATATTGACAGTTACCTATACTGTCATTTCAGAAAATTACATATCTTAGCTAGTTATAGAGGCCCAGGTTTGAAGAATAATGTCTGTCTGCTACTAAAGACTAAATGTAGCTTTATCAAATACAAAATGGCCTGGCACAATCAAACAGTCATTGGCAGCCTTAAGAATGGTAAATAAAAAGTCTATGAAGCCTGCACAAACTGTGGTGAGCCTCAAATAAAAAATGGCAAGTGAGCTAGTCTGCCTCTGGCTCACCATAATTCTTTATATGTTAGCATGGTGATAAAGTGTACCTTTATATTGGTGGCTAGTGGTGAAGTGCATCTTTACACTGGCGTTTAGTATAGTGCCCCCTAAATTTGTTGATATTGGAGAATTGATCATTTACATTGATGGTTGGTGGAAAAATGTCTTCTTATATGGCTGCCCATTGGAGGAATGCCCCCTTACACTGGCTCTCAGTGGGAGATGTGCCGCCTTACATTAATTGTCAGTGAAGAATGGCCCATTTACACTATTTCTCAGTAGGAGATGTGCTGCCTTACATTAATTGTCAGTGAAGAATGGCCCATTTACACTATTTCTCAGTGGAGATGTGGAACCTTACAATACTTGGCAGTGGACCAAGTGCCCCTTGCATTGCTGGTCAGTAAAGGAGCGCTCTCTTATGTTCCTGGTCGGTGGAAGAGAGCCAGCTTACACTGCTGGGCAGTCACAGAAGTGCCTTCTGCATTGCTGGTCAGTGGAGGAATGCTCATAACATCGGTGATCTCCTGCTCTGCCAAGTTACATCAGCACCACAACTTTACAGACACTGTATGGGCATATAGCATGTCATCTGAGTTATCTGCAGGTCTACAGGTATTGCACCTTTTTAGGTCACAATCAGACCTTGGTGTTCTGGAATGTTGCATTAACATGTGTTTTTGTGTGCTTTAACATGTGTTGAGTTAAGGTAACCCCCCCATACATGGCGTCATTTTTTTCAAACCAACGCACCACAAAGAACAGTTGAGTGGTAATATGTGTTGTGATGCCGCATGTGTTGCTTTTGTGAATTGGGGTGGTATTGGAAATGAATGACACCTTTGAGACTTATAACGTGTATTACCCCAATAACAGTGTGAATGGGTCCTTATCACTGACACCTAGAGTGAACTGCACCCAGCTTCTCTGGTAAAGGATATATTGACTGGTCACATGCAGCCTCCACCTGACTTTTGATGGAAATGTCACTTTAGTCAAAAAAACTTTGACTTTTTATTATTTCATAATCTCAAAAGCTTTCATTAACCCATTGAAGCACATTACAGATTCCCGTTCTTATATGGTGAAAGCTCTGTTCTGGAGATCTAGGTTTTGAACACAGCAATTACAAGGGGTTCCTGCTAACCATTTGATGTTTAATGTATTTGATATTATTGGAGAAGGTAACAGAAGGGGTAAAATCACTTAGGACCAATCTTGTTGTATCAGGAGTGACACTTCACGGTAAACAGGAACAAAGCTGCCAGGAAGTGTTGTTGTGATATACCAAAAGATAGAGAAGTCAACTATGTTCCTCACCCCTCTGGACTTTATTTCATACTGAAATATCACTTTGGTTAGCAAGACCCTTCAAATGACCTCAATAAAGCTAAATGAATATAATTAAAGTGGATCTCCATTTTTGATGTTGGTAAAATGTATTACCAAACAGGGGTTAAACTATAAAAAAAAAAGCATCTTTCACTGCATTGTTTACCTTTTCTCCTGTGTTGTCCCCAACAGACTCAGCCCTCTCTGTCCCATGCCCTGCTTATATTCCCAATTGTATGAGAACCATGTCATCCAACTCATGTCCTGTGAGCCCTGCTGTCATGTGGACATCATAATGCAGACTGGACTCACAATACTCCAGGACTGTACAAATATTATAAGTCATTATGTAAGCAGCGCTCAGTAAAAAGGGAAGGATTGCCCACTGATGACATCGAAAAAGAAGATAGAGGACCCCTGACCACACCAGAGTGACCTGAAGAATGCAATTAAAAGTTATGTATAGATTTTTTTTATTATTGCTGATGGGGGGGGCTTTAGGGAGGGCAGAAGATGATTGGTATTACGTAAGTTGGAGTTCTGCTTTAAGGAGATTCACTAAATTCTAGCAGACGTAGAAATGACAGCATTGTGATTCTGACAGCCTTTTTTTTCCTCCCAGAAATAAGCTTGTATATCTAGATTGTGAAGTATTTGGGGAATACATTATTGTCCCCAGAGCTGAGGGATATGCTCACAGACTCCGGGGGCTGGCATGGACCGCATATTGTAAAACAAGCACTGGGAAAAAAAATCAGGAGCAACAGGGAATAGAGCTTCAATCACCTGAAACATAAATTACTGTCACTATCTGCCCTTGTTGGCAGTGAGACTTGTGTTTATTCATTCATTATGGCTGTATAGATTTAATAGGCCATAGTGCTTTCCTTCTGACAGAGAATCTCCTTGTCTATTTCTTTTATAGACCTGTTTATGACACAGCACTGGGACCTTCATCATAGCAAATAAGTAACTCCATTTCTACAACAGACTATTATACATGCGAAGATTATTATTATTATTACTCTTTATTTAGCTCAAACTGTACATTGACAAGAGCTTTACAATTTGACATCAGAAACATCAGAAAAAATAGGCAAGGGTGAAAAGCAGGACATATTTTTACAATAAGGAACTTTTGAAATCACGAAATCCGATTAAAATGATTGTTTCCTTTGTTTGGGAGAGTCACTAATACACCTTACCAGACTTCGAACCCTGAAAATTGTCTGCTATTTCTATGTTGATTGACAGCACAAATAACGCCACGTGAGAAACTCATTGCAACCTGGTAACAGATGTTTGTTTTCTTTTTCAGACTTGCTCAGCTGAGTAGGAGGAATGGTCAAATACTGAACTAAGATCCAGATCGTTGCAAATGTTATTGGCAGAGATATGGGGACTTTACCTAAATACCTAAATGTAGCTCATTGCAGTCCTGCTCTGAAGTTTAACCTTTTATCAACACATTCACAGAAGATATATTTTAAAAAGGTATAATACATAATTACTGTAGGTTCACATTGAATCTGACTTTGAATTTTGATTTTGATGATTTCAAATCCACAACTTCATGCACAGATGTCTGTGCAAGTCATACCTGAAATCACAAGAGATCGTGCAGGAACTTTTTTTTACAAATCTGTGCAAAGTCGGAGTCGCACCGATTTAAACGGTTCCATTGAGGACAATAGGGTGCAACTTGTCATGCAATTTGAAACTGTCAAATCACATGACAAGTGGCACCAGTGTGAACCTTAATTAAAAAATATCAAAATCCAAACTTTTTCTTTTTAGTAAGGTATGGAAATGGTCTAACCCTGACAGTTTTTTTTTCAGGAAAGAAATTTGGAAGGATAACACTGGAACCTTATAATTAAAATACGATTTTTATAGGGGGTATAGGGGTATTTGACTAGGATGTCTGGATTCTGGGGGCTGGCAGCTTCTCCATATCAAAGGATTTCCACTGTTTGGTTTATAACTGGGGAACTCTGAGTTTGAAGCATCACACTAAATTTTACTCATTCACATATAGATTACTTTCAAGTAGGATAAAAAACTTTATAACTAAGCCAACGTGTTTCAGGAGTCAGAGAATACCCCTTTATCAGGACTCCGAATGGCAATTCCTTTTACAGTATATATGTGTACTCAAGGCCAGTGCAAGGATTTTCATCTACACATGGGAAGATGCATTTTGATGTCCCATCACTGTGCTCCTGCCACTCCCTTCCCCTCTACAATGCAACCCCCCCACTGCCACTAAATGGCACTGTGAAATAAGGGAGCAGGGTTATTCCTCACTCTCTCACTCACATTATTATTCCAGCCAGAAAGCTAACCTATCTCTTTTATGAGTTCTGGAAATATAGTGGACAAGCCAGTGTGGAATACACTATACATATAACAAAGGGATTGTCATTCAGAGTCCTACTACTGTCCTGACAAAGGGGGTTTTCTTTGACCCATGAAACGCGTTGATGTTCTCCTGCTTCCTGTTATGTTTCTGAGACAGGAAACAAAGTGAAATCTTCCAAATGAGACAGCATAATAAAAACACTGACAGGTTTTAAGTGGTTTTAAAGTCAATATGTTTTTTTACCTTAATGCATTCCCAGCATTAAGTTAGAAAACACCCGACTAATTGTCCTACTCTTCCCCATCTCCACACACGTGACTCGTTCCTACCACCACTCCAGTGCTGTTTCAGCTGCAGCACTGCTCCTCTAACTTCCTGGTCTCCCAGGAGACACTGAAAGTAGCGGAAGCCATAGGTCCCTGCTGATGTCAGTCAAACTCCTGTGCGGAGGGTGCAAGGGCATGGCTTACCAGTGCTGTGTGTGTGTCTATGGATGCACACAGCCTGGAGCACACACACACACAAACAGGTGCCTTCATAGCATCAGGATTGGAGGCATCTGAAGGAGGGAATAGCAAACAGTTTTAGCAAGGGACTGCCAGAAGAGCAGGTAAGGAACCATTCTGTGCAATATTATTGCACAGAGCAGGTAAGTACAACATCTTTTTTATTTTAACCCCAAACACATGTATCCTTTGGTATCACTTTAACCATTCCTACTCTATTCAAAAAAAGCAGTGAAAAAACTATAACCTTTTATAACAATCTTGTCCATACTGTAACTTTAGAATCTTTGCAATACTGTAACATTATCTTTCCTGTAGCTTGCTGCTCTGCTGACATTACCTTGGACAGAGTTAAATAATCAATTCTATTTTTTTTCTTAACACCTTCGCTGTTGGGGAAAAAAACGGTTATTAAAACTATTAGAAATGGAGGCAGAGGGCTGTCTGTATTCATTATAGTCACACCTCTTGTGATGCCTTCCTTCCATTAAAAAAGAGTGCAAGGTGAGGGCACAACCTCATATATTTTGTTGTCTTGTGCAAATATATGATGAGATCTGCATGCATGTCTGTGAATATAAATAGGTTACAAGTACATCTACATTGATTTACACTTATGAATGTTAAATGACCTCCTTTGGCCTTTTTGACAAACTAGGAGCATTATAATAACCATGTAATAATAACCAGCATAGGTATTTAAAAAGCAGTCAGTTACAAGGACATCAGGTGTATTCTCTGTGTAACCTTTGCCAATGTACCTTTATTTTATGATTCCAAGTACAAGTTTTATCAAAGCCCTTTACCCTATTTTGCAATAGTATGGTGGATGATAAGTCTACTGCGCAATGATGTACAATACAATTGGCTCATTCACCAAGCTAGGATAATCATTATTTATCATAATATCCATTATTTTCAGTGAAGAGAGCAAGTAACAACAAAAAATAAGTCACACGGCTATAAAAAATAATGATCCTTATAGCCAATAGCACAAGTATTATAGATTAGCAAATACAGTTTATTGAAGTAAAACTCTTGTGATTGATCATGATTAATGGTTGTTCTGGCAATGACAAAGAAATGTGTTTTCCTTTGTCAAAACTCTTTGGTTGGCTTTTCTCTGGAATGAGTTTATTGTTGAATACGTTAAAGGAATGATTATTAAATATCTATAATCACCTTCTAATAGCCACTTACGTAATTTGTTATTTAGGTAGTTCCTCCTTTTTGCATCTGTGGCCGTAATAAAAACTATATCAAGGAGGCACTTAGACAATGAAACAACCATTTTTATTATGAAAGCTTTAGTCTTTGAAGGGCTATTTCTGGCCTGTTTCTTATAATAATTAACCCCACTTTATATACGAGTTAACCTAACCTAACGTTAGACTTCACCTATTTACAAATGGCTGCTGTATGGAGGTTAGATTGTGGAAACGTTTATAGTTGCTTTAGTGGTGTTTTGAGGTGATGAATGACAGATGATTTATTTCTTAGTCTACTAAAGCTTAATGAGTATTGTACTGGTAACAAGCAAACAGTATCACGACATAAAGCTCTAGAGTAGAAATTAAACATGACATTTTCAAAATATGCAAAAATTTTCATCAATGGAAAAGAGTACAGCATGTACCTCTTCATCCTGCTTCAGTCATTGCTTTTTTTATATACGCAAGTTATTATTATATGGTTATTATAATTATAAAGGTCAAAGGACAATACATAACATTCATCATTGCAAATGTTCTAATATAGTCCACATTGTTATGTGTTTTTAGCATAGTACAGGCACTATTGAACTTACAGGAATGTATAAATGCATCCACAGCAACCAAGGCTGAAACTGTTAAAACTTATGTTCAGTGGAATTTTTATTTTTTAAGTCAGCACCAGATGAAGCACTTACAATAAATGAAAATTGTTACTGTGCTGACAGCTGCCATGTTTTTTTGTAAATCTTTGATGCTCTGCCCCCCACCTTTTCTTCCCTGGTACCCCCACAGCTCAGATCTTTCAGTGCCATGGGGTTAATATGAGCAGCTGGACCTGTCATAGGCACCCATCACATGTGCTGACTACGCCCGCCCTTTCCTCCCCTTTGTTCCATTCATAAAAGCTGTATTATAGTTTCCAGCAATGAAAAGCACTCTGTGAATGGAGGAAGCAGACCTTTCATTCATCAGCCCGTCCTCAATTTTTAGAGTCCTTTTCATTGCTGGAAATGGTAATACAGCTTCTAGAAGGGCAGAGCCAGGCATTCAACCAAGGGAGCTAATCAAAGTTTGTGTACTAGAGTATTCTGCCATATGGGGCTCCTGACAATGTAATAGCTGAACCTAAGTGCATGCAGCCGGAAATTCCTGCTATGTGCTACCAGTGGCAGTTTAGGAACTTTTTAAGGGCACTGAGTTTGTTTTAAATATTTTAATTTCAGCATAGCTGTGAACACATTTACTCATTTGCCTTTCACCATTTTTGTTGGCCGTCTCTAAGAAACAAGTCCAGAGATAGACATCAAAAATGTTGAAAGGTCTGTTGAAAGGTCTGAGGTATAAATCATTTGAGGAGAGTCTTCAGGAACCTAATACGTCTTGAAGAATGAGGGGAAAGGGGAGACATGGCTGAAACCTTTAAATACATGAAGTTCGTGAATAAGGTCCAGGAAGGCAGTATTTTCAATATGAAGCCATGATCAAGAACACGGGGCATGACCTCAGACTACCAGGAGGAAAGTTCAAAACTAATCTTGGAAGTAGTTGATGTTTGGAATAAACTTCCAGCAGAGGTAGTGAGTCAGTCAACAGTAAGTAGATTAAAACTTACTTGGGAAAAACATAGGTTTTTATACAAAAAGGTTAAAAAAGTTACAGACTTGATGGACCACTTGGTCTATGTTCTGCCATCACTCTTCTATGTATGTTTCACATACCTGTGACTGCTTTATGGCACTCTTTAACAACTTTTGTCATTTAAAGTCTATATTTAGGTAAAACCTTTTTCAGTATTGGATGGACTGTGGAAGGTTTAGACACCGTATCAAGTTTTTATTTGTTTATGTGTCCCTATTGGGGAGATTCACCCTTTATTTGCTTTTGTGGCCATTGTCCCCAAGAAAGAAAGTGAGGGAAATTAAATTTTTTGGGTTATTTTCAGAACAAGAGGCAAAGGAACATCATCTAGTGAGGACACCTGTTCTGGGGACAACTGTGTAAAGGGGACACCCCTCACTTTGGGAGATTTCCTCTAACTTCATGTTGCAACTCTGGGACAGGAAGGGATTAGTATCCACAATGGTAGACAGACAGCAAAAAAAAAAAAAATTACCTGGTAGGGTTATTAACCTTTCTATGCCATATGCAAAATTTAAATAATAGATTTTTGCTATCTATACACTGTAAATATTTAATGGTTCTTTTAAAGTGATTCTATCTCTATTTTTAGAATATGAAACAAATGCGTCTGTGCAATGTAAGCAATTAATACTTTTCTAATTGTTGCCCATGTCACCAGACTCCACTGGGCTGAAGAGTTAATTTTGCCAGAAAATCGTGGTTCCTTCATCATACAGGGGCAGCAGAGGAAACCAGGGAGTAAAGCAAAGGGTAATAGCATCAGGCACACCTGGACCTGTTAAAAATAGACTCTTGAACAGGCTTCACTCTTCAACCCAATAGAATTCAGCATTGTGGGCATTGGGACAGGTATTTATTAACTGCTTGCATTGCAGGAAGGCATATTTTAAAAAGTTTCAACAACTTCCTGCAATTGTTAGGGAAATTGGCCTTTTAATATTTCAGATAGTCACTACACTTTTTTAGTACAGAAGAATATAGAGATACAGAACAGCATGGGATTTTTTTTTCCCAAGGAAAGCAGGACTCAACACCAATACAATATCAGTATGCCTAGAATTTTTTATTCAGATGTAAGAAAATAAAAAATAGAGTCAAATTTAGTTCAGCTGATGACCTAGGTCTCTAGGATCCATCAAAATCGTAGTCTTTTTTTTATCTGCAGCTGCTTTAGACAACACATGACATAAAGGCCCATATATTTCTCCTCCATAGAAGTGTAATGCGTTTCCTGTCAACTGGAATCAGGATGTAAACAAGCCTGTGAATTACCAGCCAGCCCTGAGAAAGATGGAGGAGTTAATCATGTGGGGTGCTTGGCCATTAAAAACAGACTCCCGCTCTTTGGGTTTGCCTGCAGATGTACTATAGACATCTGGTTCAGGGTGATATACATATATGTATTAGGCTACAGAGTCGAGGAGGTGAAGCCGAAATTGTCGAAGTCTGCTATTAGGAAGTCATTCTGCCTGCCAAGAAGCCATAATCTGACACAGACCGAGCATAGTACAGTAGTCAATTAATGGCTCAGTGCTCATACAATAATGACCTAGTAACCTGATGGTGTGTTTCTCTCACATTTTGGCATCCCCAGGGAAGCTACTGTCATTGTGTTATCTATTGCCTGCTTCCCTATCAAAGAAAATAAGCATTGCTGAAATGTATGTACGCATCAAGCTCTGTAGTTCATTGCACAGGGCCGCGGCGGCAGCAACTAGGCGAACAATAGATTTATAAGTTGATCCTGCATTAAACCAAACATGCCTGGCTGCACTGTAAATTACTAAATAATAAAGAAGGAGGTGCGAGATCCTGACTTGGACGGAATATAAAAATCCATCAACCTGCAAAGCACAGGAACCGTAAAAACATGCCTCGGATCTGATGGCTCAACTAGGACAACTACCAGGCATGATGTGGCTTCAAATTATATATATTTTTTTTTTTTTGCCTGTGTACCAACAACATTTTATTATGTTATTATTTTAACATCTTCAGAATATGTGTTCTAACACAGTATTAAAATGGAAAAACAAAGCACTAATGGAATATAATGGGACACAAATCTCACGGTAACATATGTAATATGCTTTTCCTTGCCTAAAGCTACAGGCTTTTGGTTTGATTTCAAATAATCCTTCTCTTTTCATCCAGCAGTCAAATTACACAAATGTTTATGTATTACAACAGCCACAAGTGTTGTTCCCCTTTATGCTAAATTAAAGATGTGATAGAAAAAAAAAAACTGAGCCGCTTTGCCTTGTTCTAGCTGGTGGTCTACAGGATTTGTGACTTCTGTACAAACATTCCATTGAGCATAATACCCTTTGTGTTGGAGAGGATGCATGTCAGGATGAGTTATCACTTTTTGTTTCCCTATCTGACATAAACGCTGCTTATATATTTGTTTGAGTTAGGGTAAATAGTTTTATTATATTTAATTTTTCTCCTCCTATACATGTAGTGCTGGCAGCTCTCCCTGATGCCTATGGCATTATATGCAAATTGGAGAAAGGCAATGCATTTAGTGCAGTTGAGTAGTTTATAGATAAAGATGGGCTCTGTTGTTTAGAAGAAAAAATGAAATACGTTCACAGTTTACTTGAATACATAGCCAAAAGGTGCCCAAGTACAGGCCCAATCTCAGCAGAGGATTTAGCAATTATATTCTTGAAGCTGAAATCCAGCCATAAGTCTTTTCTTTGATACAGTAAGTAAGACTTTTATTGCTGTCTGCATCCTCGTTGAGAAGATTTCTCTCACTTTAAGTCAAGATGGAACTCCGGGCAAAGAGACTGCAGGGGAAGTTGCACTTTGCATGGGAATTTCCCCAAAGCTTAGTGGATGCGGAGAAATTTCACTTTGCAAAGAATACCCAATCACATAGAAAATAAAAAAATAAAAGCATTTTTTACTCCATATGCTTGGATATTGGCAGTCAGCGTAGCTTCGTCTCATTCATGGGAGAAAGTAAAAGGGGAAAACATACGAAATGCTCTTTGTTTTGCAAAGTGAACAGTCTATTTGCCTTTAGTAATTCCATCCCACTATAATGAGAAATATTTGCTGTGTGGTCAGAGACAACAACATCTGACATAGGTTTAAAGGTTAAATTATTTGTGTTGTATACTTACACTGGCCCAGCTTGGCACAATGTAAGTATTAATATCTCATACCTGATTCGGTAGTAGTTGGCTGTACTACAGTGCAAGCTGGGGTATTCTAAGTCCTGCTCAGGTTCTATGCAAACGGTGTCCCATTGTACAGCACTCCCGCCATTCATAAAATGCCTTGTACTTTTTTTTAATGAATACTTTGTCTGAATGGATAAGGTGGAGATCGCAACATGACCACCCATCCTCTCCATATCATCCAATCAGAGAAGGCCTTTTATTCATTGAAATAAAACAAGGCATTCTATGAATAGTGTTGAGAAATTGACCCCCTGTGGTCCATCTACAGTGGGGCAATTCACTGACATGGAACCGGAACAAAACCCAAAAGATTGCAGCTGTCACTGTAGTAGCACTGACTACTACAATGATTTCTTGCTTCCTTAGTGTCCATCAAGTATGCAAAGTAACATAACTAAAGATAAAAAAATGCATACTTACACTGTGCCAATGTAAGTATGCAACACAAATAATTCCTGGAATTCAGTTTTCGCACTTCCCCATGCCCTCCACACAAAGAATATGTCACCATTTAAGCTAGGCTATAAACCTGCAGTGTATCTATAAGATAGGATGCAAAATCCCACTTACAATACTCTGTCCTTCTATATAATGCTTTATATGGTTAGGACACAACCACTTCTAACTTTTTGTGGGAAACCCAAAGGTTCATCTTCAGCATCAAATATCTGTCCATTCTGTATTTAGTCTTTGGGGCCTATGGACAAACCTGTCAATTTTAAACACATAATCACATTTAAATTGATCACTGAAGCACTTAAAGAATATGTTACCCCAACATTTCAAATTCCTGATATGTGTCTGTTGTACCATGTACTTGTGTTAAAAAAGTATCCTGTTCTCATTGTATTACCTCCTTTGTGTGATTGGTGATCCTGCCTTCTGGGAAAATGAGTGAGCCAATCACACAAGCAGGAAATTACATTTTTGGAGGCATTCGGTATATCAACATTGTACTGAACACCTCCGGGTTGCCATATTGCATTGAATCTTACAGAAAATTACAGTGCTGCAGATAGAAATGGAAAGTTAATTTTTAACAAGACAGCACAGTGACTAAGTGGTTAACACTTCACCCTAGCAGAACTAGGGCTGTTGGTTTGAATCTCAGCCACGGCACTACCTCCATGGATTTTGCTGTGCCTGAGTGGGTTTCCTCCAGGTACTCCGGTTTCCTCACACACTCCAAAAACACGCTGGTGGAATAATTGGCTTCTGTCTAAATTGGCCCTACAACTGTATGTGTATGTATGAATGTAAGTTAGGGACATTAGGTTGTACGCTCCTTGAGGGTTAGGACTGATGTGAATGTACAATATATGTAAAGCGCTGTGTAAATTGACAGCGCTATATAAGTACCAGTAATAAAAATAAAGCAGAACTGCACTACATTTAAGCACCACAATCCAAAAATGCTATTCAATTCATTTTCAATAATCAAAGCAAACTTTCCCATTCTTCTATGTCTCCATCCTTTTTTTTGCTGAAAAGTCACTTTGAAAAGCACCCCCTAGCATTTCTGGCTGTGGCCATCTTGAGTAAGGGCAGATGAATCTTGTAGCATTTACCTCCTGGAATCCAGCTGTCCTTAGCTCAGGCATGTACACTGGAGGGTGTGGTTAGCTGAAAAAACCCTCCTCCCCTCCTGGAGACTTATGGGATATATGACTTAATTTGATTAGGCCTGGAAACCAAGAAGCAACTAAAGAAATGTAAAAAAAAAAAATGTAAACAAGTAAATATGATATACTTTCCTATATTTTTACTAATGCTAGCAGCATAAGGATTAAAAATGGTCAATGCTGATTGACAGAGGGAAAGTTTACTTTTATTTACATTCAATTACAATATGGGTTGTGTAGCAATTGTATATGCTATAGCATTTTTTTAATTTGCTATATTTTTTCACTACCAAAGCGGAGTTGCCCTTTAAGTGTTTATGGTCAATCCTGAAAAATGGATATACATTCTTAGAGTTAAAAAAACCATTACATATTCATAATTTGCTTATTTAAATGCTGTCATGCAGGCTCCGTGCTATTTTCTTTCTGAGTGTTGACGTATTTGTCCTGAGATTAACTTTCTCCATTTGCCCTGTAACAAAAAGTGATGGGCAATCAAAAATATCTGAGTTGTCACAGGAACAGGGGGTGAGGGGAAATTTTCAGTAAGGGCACCTTTTCTGAAGTACATCATCTAAGAGGAGGTGTCTCCTTGCTTTCCCTGCTGTGTCTCTAGTTCTGGGAGTGAAATCCCCCTGAAAGGGGTACAGACAGAAAAAGAATTTTAAAAAACCCAATAGGGGTGCTAAGCATTCCATTCTAAAATATTTACACTGTAAAACCTAATTCCCATTATACATTCTATTTTCATTTTGCAACTGAGCTTTTTTTTATTTAGTATTCTTTTTTTTTTTAGTAATGTTCTCCATATTAGTATTATTTTGTAATATCTTGGTGATTTTTTTATTTAGTTTGTGATCTGGAAAGGAAAAACCTCCAGTTTATGATAAATAAATGATTTTATTGAAAAACTATTTCCACATGTAATAAAAGTTGGGCTCTGCATAGTTTATGTGATTGAGTATGACATTGTACATGACTAACATGTGTACGAAGTCAAGAGCAGGCACTGGAAAAATGACATGCTCTTAGATGACCACAGATTGTTTTACAGAGGGCGAGCAGAATTCTGTTATTTGTAGGGCTCCGCAATGATCATTTATCAACATAATGCTATATAATTAGTATCACGTTTGCTTATATATTACATATAGAGCACAGTTACATCACATTTAAATGATTTGTATTGCTGCCATCAAATCTTTCATCCAACAATGTCCATGCTTGGTTCAAAAGCCAAGAGGAGAAATGGCCAAAATGTCATTTTTTTCCTCCACTTATTATAAGACATCATTAAAAATGTATTACTTTTCCTGAGCTGACCCCTCAGCGCAGGTCCATACATCAGAAAAACATAGTGCATGCTATATGGGTGACTAAGTTTGACAAAATGGCCAGCTGCACATGCCTTACTTTAGTTTGCTATAGGCACAGCTCTCCATTAGCATATTCCATATCGCTGATACAAAGCCCTGCTTCCCAGATGCCAAGGTTTCTGATATCCTGCACTTACAATGGCTAACAAGCTTGAAGCAGAGAGTTGGATAAATAACTCTGCATTCTAGGCTGTATCTGACCTTAAAGTCACAGTACTACATGCATAGTTGGCCGCAGGGGCTCCTTCCGTCCTTTAGTATAATTTGAATTGGGGAGTTATTATACCTGGTGTTGGTTCCTCAATGAACACTCAACATTTGTCAATTAGGGTGGTACAGGTTTTTGCTTCTTTCCTATAAATGAGTGCTTCTGAGCATAAATAGCTTCCATTATCTGTTATTTTGGGTTGGGTACATATCTTTTGTGGTGCATCACCCCAAGCATGTTAATGTACAATGTGTCCCATGTTAACATGTGTTTCAGTAAGGCAGCCCAATTATTTTGAATTGGCTAACAACACACCACAATAACCCTTTTAATGCCCCTATCTTCTTTATTTCTCAGCACACCACAACTCACAGAGAGTTCACATCTGTGCTTTGTGGTGTGCCATAATGTAGGTTTGTTATGGTTCATTAGCAATGTACGTTGGGTTGCCATTCAAAACTAACTAATACCTAAACCTACTGCTGTTTTTGTGTTACTGTGCATTATGTGTTACATGCCTGGTGGAGAAGCCTGAAATGAGGAGGACGGTCTCTCTTACACCTCTGGTCAGGGCCCCTGGAAAAAGTGATCAGTT
Organism: Staurois parvus; assembly: GCF_062004578.1. Classification (NCBI taxonomy): domain Eukaryota; kingdom Metazoa; phylum Chordata; class Amphibia; order Anura; family Ranidae; genus Staurois; species Staurois parvus. Next base: position 7,516,126 of record NW_028317805.1, on the reverse strand, counting down.
GGCCCTAGGGTACAGAGTGGCACGAGTGCCTTGTGTCTCTTTCCAGCAGTTGGCATCGTTTGTTGGGCTGAACATCAGTAGAATCAGACCAGGAAGCAGGCAGAAGATCAGCAGGCACTGGCTGGGCAGCAGACAGGTAATCAGCAGAGGCTGGCTGGTTAGCAGGCAGATGATTAGCAGAGTAAAGAAAGCCGGGTTAATAACTAATGATCAGATTGAGTATAATCACTTAGACAAAGAACAGTTGGCATTCAGGCTGGAGTCGGTAATAAATTAGCAAATTGGGAACAGAAGAAGCAGGCAGAAGCCTGGTCCACATTTAAGTCAGGGTTGGTACAGGCAGATATCAGGAGCAGTCAAAGCAGGCCGGGTTGGTAACAGATAGTCAAATACAAAGCAGCAGATCAAATACAGTCAACAGTCAAATACAGAGCAGCAGATAGCAGGTTTCACCAGAACACTGTAGATAAGACAATGCTGGTCATGTGCACCAGATCACTTTAAATAGCCCACTTGGCACCAGCATTAGTGACAGACACACATGTACATTCTCACTCACACATACGTGCACCTCCACACGTGACCCCCGGCCTGTGCCTGCACACAGACATTTGTCCTGATGCACCCAATGTGCTCATTATTGCAATGGAAATATACAAATATGTAAATCTGGCCTTACAGATTGTATAGTTCATTGTGGCTGAATGCCAGCTGCTCTCTTTTCTGTGAGGAAAAAACATTAAAGCTGACCACCATACACAACAGTGTTTCTTTTGTTCAGCCACAGGGAGGAATAAAAAAACAGATTCCTCCATTCACACAAACAAGGTGGATGTGGGAATTCTGTCGACATCCCCCCACCAGTGGGACAATGTATTCTGAATGAGGCTCCCGCTATAGTCAGAATACAATGATCAAAGGCTGCAGTTATAGCAACACAAAAGCAGACCTGATTCCCTGCAAGATACCACCAAGCTAGCCAAGGGCACCTCCTCTCTTCTTCATACCATAGATGAGAAAGGGTACACACACACCTGCTTCTTAAGACGTCATGATGATGAAACGCGTCAAGTAGAACCTTAGGTCCATCACTTTTGTTTTGGCTGGAACACATGCCGGGTGACTGGCAGTGTTTCCAGTTAGCTGAAAACATTGTGCATTGTATCCTTTACCATTTTGGTGCAATTATTTTTCCTCCTATTCAAATAAATAGTTTTACACTATGAGAGGATTTCTCTTCTCTTTTTGAACATGCTATATATCTAAATGGTTTAAACAAGCAGATGAAATATACCAACCATTGAACTCACTTATTTGGGATTAGCAGTGGTTCATCCAAGAACTCTAGCCTGGAGGTCCTGGTCCCAGAGGGATTGTTACAAGCCCTTTTGACTTTCTTGTTTTTGTGACAAGAAGTCATTGACATCTGGTGATTGAGGAGTGTTTCTCTTAAAGCATGTGGTGGAATAGAGCAAGTGATGGTTTTGGTTACAACACAATCCCAAGTATTTGGACTTTATTTTTGTTTATTGCATTTGTTCATGCACATGGAGACTTATATTTGCACATTTATTTGCACCTACTGCATTTTCATTTGTTATTGCGCTCCAAGTGTTTTCAAGTGATATTGTATTACAAGCGCTGTCTTTTATTTCTTTTTAACATGCACACACCTGTACAGGGAGAAACTCTACCATCTAGTTATTCACAATCTCCTGGCCTCGGGCCCACCTCTGATTTAAAGGAAAGCCCACATGTACAGCCTTTGAACAATTTTGTTTATTGTGGCAGAATAATGTTAACGGATCTGTACCTCACACTCTTGAATTTCACATTTCAAATTCAGTAGTACAATTCACCACAGGATAGAAACACATAAACACAGACTGTCAGGCCAACTCTTTCACACTCCTCAATGTAGGTCCTCCATAAGTGGCTCTCCTCCAGAGTCTCTATAGCCTACCCCAAAGGGTACTCTCCTCCTTAGGCTACAGGCTTAGATACAGTATACCAGGGGTAGCCTATTTCCATTACTCATCTGCACAACACTCCTTCCACACCAGATTATATAGGGATACAGAACACCACCCACCAGCTTGATCCAGGGGAGGAACCTCACTAAAAAGGTTACTAACCACTACATACACATTGATGGATGAAACATTTTCCAACATCTCCCTTCGACAGAAGTCAACTGAACAGCTCAAGCTGGGGAATCTACACACTAACTGAAATTCAGCCAGTCTTTGCAGGACCATCTGAATTTGATCAGTATATGGCCAACTTAATATGTCAATCCTCTTGCACTGCTTTTACACATTAAACAGATCTGCCCTTCTATGGCCTGCTGTAGTCAAAGAATAATGTAAAGTTGCTATAAATCGAATCACTAGAACGTTTTACAAACTTGAACATGTTGAAAGAAAAAAGTTTAAAAAATAGCTTTTAATGTTTTTAAATCTGCAGTTTTCTTCAAAATAAAACCTACAGCTTTCTTTAAAATAATAGGTAGTGTTCCTGCCATGAAGGTCCTTGTTTGGGCAATTCCTCTTATAGGGTGAAAAGCTTTTACCCCAAAGCTCCATCATGGCCCTGTGTTATCACCCTTCCACACGGGGTTTCCAGTAGAGATTGCAAGTGAACTTCTCAAAATGCATCACATGAACATGGTCCACTGTTTTCACTGTCCTGGGAAATACCATGCATCCATTGCTGGGGTGCATGTGGCCACCATTAAGCTGCATAGAGGCTGCAGAACATCATCAGCACAGAGATGAAACAGAGGAATAAAAAAAGTGTAAAGCATATTATATTTTTAAAAATAGCATTTGTTCATGATGCACAGTGCTTTAGCAAACTAAATATCATTCAGTTAGAGTGTACATCTTCTCCAATCAGAATTTTTTCTTTCACTAATCTAACAACTTCAAACACAACTGGTTTCTAACATTTTCTACACAGAACACTTCCTCATTGCCCTTAACAGAAACAATAGCAATATCTATTAATGAGCATGGTCTTCCAATTCTCCATTAAATGCTTAGATCTGTAGAGGAGAAGGACACGCAGGCTGAACAAATATAGAAGAAAATAAATTAAGGAAATAATAAGTAATAAAACCCTCCTTAAATCTTACAAAGTAATTAATTATCTTTCAGGAGAATTTTTTTTCAATAAGTGACCAGAACTAACGTTATGTGATTTACAAATATTGTTTACATTCGAAGATGGGCAAATAATTGCTGCACAGCTGACATAATTGCAGGGAAAATGTTTAGGGATGCAGACACTTTAATTAGGAGAGGTTTGAACTTCATAAAAGGACTACGAGAGCAGACAGGAGCTTAGATTATATTAAACAACTACACAGACATTTTACAGAAACATCTGATGATTATCCATTAGTGAGGGGAAAAATACATTTACACTGTACCAAAGAAAGAAATAGACAAATAAAGAATTTGCATCTGTCTACCTTTATGATGAACAAAAAAACATAAATCATAGCAAAGATTGTCTATGGAATAATATTAGGTTACTATGTTCACTTTATTGGACATTGACAGCCTTGCATGTGCAGATCAGTGTAGAGTCTTATAGATGCCTGGGTTAGTGCTGGGTGTCAGGAAGAATTAACTCAAGTGAGCACACCCCGGAGTTATGTCAATTTCACAACTAAGATAAAGGAGAAGATGGAAGCAGCAAAGTGGCAAAGAAAATTGTGAAAGTTGCAGAGCTGGAGGGGGTGTTTAAAAGGTTAAAAGATTATAAACTCATCAGTAGATGGTAATATATCCCATACAGGATTGCTAAATTCTCCCCCTCGAACTCTCCACTGTGTTGGCGAGAATGAGGGCACACAGGTAACTTGTTGCATGTATTGTGGTCATGTCATAACCTCACAAGTTTTTGGCACTAAATCTTTTGTGTTTTGGCTGAGTTGACAGGCGTTATAGTTGTCCCTAACCCAGGCTTGGCAATTGTGAACTTAGGAATCAACAAATTTCCCCCTCTACATTGGACAGTAGTCTCATATATCTTGATTGCAGCAAGTGTCATTATTACGAGGCACTGGAAAGCCAATCTGGCTCCTAACCCATTGGAAGTAGTAGCCCTCGTACAGCAGAACTACATACTCAAACAACTGCTCTCATTATGCTCCACTAAGTCTGTCAGATTCACTGCTTCATGGCATTCTATTGGACATTGAGAGCCTTGCATGTGCATATCAGTATAGAGTCTTATTGATGCCTGGGTTATTGCTGGGTGTCAGGAAGAATTAACTCAAGTGACCACGTCCCGATGTTATGTCAACTCCTCAACCAGGATAAAGGCGAAGATGGAAGCAGGAAAGTGGCAAAGAAAATTGCAAAAATTGCAGAGCTGGAGGGGGGCGTTTAAAAGGTTAAAAGGCTATAAACTCATTAGTAGATGGTATTATACCCCATACAGGATTGCTAAATTCTCCCCCTCTAAAACCCTCCACTGTGTTGACAAGAATGAGGATGCACAGGTAACCTGTTGCATGTATTGTGGTCATGTCATAACCTCCCAAGTTTTTGGCGCTAAATCTTTTGTGTTTTGGCTGAGTTGACAGGCATTATAGTTGCCCCTAACCCAGCCTTGGCAATTTTGAACTTAGGAATCAACAAATTTCCACCTCTACATCGGACAGTAGTTTCATATATCTTGATCGCAGCATGTGTCATTAATATGAGGCACTGGAAAGCCAATCTGGCTCCTAACCCATTGGAAGTAGTAGCCGTCGTACAGCAGAACTACATACTCAAACAACTGCTCTTATTATGGTCCACTAAATCTGTCAGATTCACTGCTTTATAGCAGATATGGGTATATTGTACAGATTGTAACTTATGTTACTTACACTTTCAAAAATTTGCATTGTACTGGTACAACATGATGGTTGCTGGTTTTCACTGCATACTGTTTTGAGGAACACTGGAAGTGGCTTTTTCCTGTTAGTTCTGTATTTTGCTTTCCAATTACTTTTGCTTTCTTCTTTGTAATGGCAAACTTTTATTAAAAATTTATATTGATGAAAAAAAAGGTTAAAAGGCAACTGCCAAAATGTGCAAATATGCTGCAAAAATTTCCACATTATGTCAATAGCTTCAAAGAGAATTCCAGCCAAATACTAACTATATTGAAAACCTGCTTCCACCCCATTCTAAGCGTTTACTAACTACCCTGTAAAGGAAAGATGTCTATACTTACCTATTTTGGGGGAGCTCCATTCCGGTCACATAATTGTCTCACAGCGCTGGCTTCAGGGTAGAGGAGGGACAGCCAACAATGGACGTCCCTATAGTAGGCCTAAGGGTGATGTCACCACCCAGGCTCTGCAGCCATTGTCAGCGATCTCTCCTCTTCATTGAAGCTGGTCACTGGAAAGATCATGTGACTGGACTAGAGCACCCTCAGAATAGGTATAGACATCTTTCCTTTACAGGGTAGTTATAATAGGCTTAACATGGGGGTGGGAGCAGGTTTAAGTATAGTTAGAATTTGACTGGAGTTCTAAGTGAAGCTAAAAATGTTACTTCCACTTAATTGTGAGAGTTTTTTTTTAATAAAAAAAAAGTTTTCCATTTATAAGCTGTTTAGCAAGCTCTTGAACTCTGAATCGAAAAATCACCAGCTTGGATTTTGTGACAACAGAGGTTAGACCTTTGTATAGGAGGTGGTGATAGCCAATCAGATATATGCATTTAAATAAGAACTAGAGCCTCTTTAGAAATAACGTATCAACTATAAATTCTTGAATCAGTGGAATAACAAATCCAAAAAGTAAGAAGAATTTTATTGAGCCACTGTGAGGATAAATTTGTAAATGGTTCACTGTAATTTTACATTGTCTTTTTAAGAATTAACAGTATAACAAAGGTACAAGAACTGGAAAAGTAATAATTTGAAGGCCTTTTGACTTTTTTTTAACCTTGCAAAACATTTAAGTGTGGTCTGTAAAATGTCCATAAAATGGAACTAAACTTTTCCAAAATGTTTAAAAAGACACACTATTTTTCAGAAACTTCTTCTGTTACATAGTTAGTCTGGCTGAAAAAAGACACAAGTCCGTATAGTTCAACCATAAAAGAGAAGAAAAAAATATATAATCATATAACCACAGTTGATCCAGAGGAAGGCAAAAAACCCCAACAAAGCATGATCCAATTTGCTCCTGCAGGGGAACAAATTCCTTCCTGATCCCCCCCAAAGCAGTCAGATATTCCTTGGATCAACTTTAATTACAAATGTTAGTTATGTTAGTTACAGTTGTGCTCAAAAGTTTGCATACCCTGGCAGAAATTGTGAAATTTTGGCATTGATATTGAAAATATGCCTGATCATGCCAAAAAATGCTCTTTTATTAAAGGATGATGATCATATGAAGCCATGTATTATCAAATTGTTGTTTGGATCCTTTTTAAATCATAATGATAACAGAAATTACCCAAATGGCCATGATCAAAAGTTTCCATCCCCTGGAATGTTTGGCCTTGGTACAGACACACAAGGTGACACACACAGGTTAAAATGCCAATTAGAGGTTAATGTCCCACATCTGTGGCTTTTTAAATTGCAATTAGTGTCAGTGTATAAATAGTCAATGAGTTGGTTAGCTCTTACATGGAAGCACTGACTAGGCTAGATACTGAGCCATGGGGATCAGAAAAGAACTGTCAACAGTCCTGCGTAACAAGGTAATGGAACTTTATAAAGATGTAAAAGGACATATAAAGATGTCCAAAGCCTTGAATATGCCAATCAGTACTTTAAAACACCTATTAAGAAGTGGAAAGTTCAGGGATCTCTTGATACCAAGCCAAGATCAGGTAGACCAAGAAAGATTTCAGCCACAACTGCCAGAAGAATTGTTTGGGATACAAAGGGAAACCCATAGGTAACCACAAGAAAAATACAGGCACATGACGTGTGTCTGTACCAAGGCCAAACATTCCAGGGTATGTAAACTTTGATCATGGCCATTTGGGTGATTTCTGTTTAATTACGATTTAAAAAGGAACTAAACAATTATTTGATAATAAATGGCTTCATATGATCATCATCCTTCAATAAAAGAGCATTTTTTGGCATGATCAGTCATATTTTCAATATCAATGCCAAAATTTTACAATTTCTGCCAGGGTATGTAAACTTTTGAGCACAACTGTACTTCTCCTCTGAGCTGATGAAGTCCTCCCATTTGAACATTGCACTAAAAACTTCTTGAAAGTTTGGGGCAGTCACCATTTTTGTTCAGCTTACTGTTTATGGCACAGAGACTTATTAGATGTTTTCAGCTGCCATTGGGCTCTGCTGGGTCTCTGTGCTGCCTCCAGGCATTTATCCTTTGCTATATATGCTCCAACATTAGGACATAGAATAGATAGATTAAAACATAGATTAAAAACTCAGTGTTTATCACATATTGTTAAACTGTGCTTTTTTTTTTTTTGCTGGCTACCTGGTAAGTTTGCTGGGATTTTTTGCACCTTAAGCAGACCATCTGGTTCAGCAGGGACCGGCAGAATTTTGATCCATGTATGGGCACTGTGGTTGTACAGAAGTTGATCTACCGACTGACTTCTGCATATTCCCTGCTCAATAAGCACTACAGGCTATAGTCTGTGGCGCTGATTAGTGTATTCTGATGATGGGGAATCTCCCCCGCTGTCAAAATATAAAAGCTCAGTGGGAGGTATCCCCCATCCACCTCAAACGTGCGGATGGAGGAATCTTTTTGCTTAATCGGCTGGTAGAATGAAAAAAAAACTGACTTATCTATGGGCTGACTTACTCTAAAAGCTATTTATAATATGGGGTGGTTGCCATTTTTATTGATCTTGTGTCAGCAGCTGGGTGTATATTAGCGTTGTTCCACCACCACGCTATTCTCGAGAACTGAGTGATCACATGACAGCTGATCACTCATTTCTCAGCCTGCTCCCAGCAGAGAGCAGTAACTGTCAGGGCCGGGGAGGTGGTGGGAGCAGCCACTTGCTGAAAGGCGGAGACAGTTGTCAATTAGGCAGCCAAGTAGATGTCGCAATATTGTCGTGATCGTTCCAAAGCCTGGCTTGGCTCTACCCTGTCAGCTGATAGCTGGTAATAGCCCATTAACAGATTACTCTAGATCACAAGAGAATGAAAGAAAGTGTACTCCTGTGACCCAAAAGAGAAGCAGGTCCAAAAAAGCTTTAAAACAAGAAAAGATCAGTTCTTTTTAACCTCCCTAGCGGTATTCCCGAGTGTAGCTCGGGGTAAAATTTGAGTACCAAGAGCGGTAACCCCGAGCTACACTCGGGCTTACCATGCGGCGTTGCTCAGGGAGTCCCTGCAGCACTTACCTTGTCCTTCGCTCCCGCAATGTGTCCCCTGCAGCGTCCCCGGCCATCTCCTCCGGCCGATGCCGGCATCCGGCTTCCGTGTTCCGGTCCCTGTGACGTCGGGACGTACGTGCGCCGGAATCGGCGGCAAATTTGAAATTTTTAAAAAATTTCATATTTGCTGTCATTGCTGTTTCAATGCATTTCACATATATTTTGTCCCTACTGATTTGTCCTGTGCCCTGCCTGCATTTTGACTGTTCTTTGTGCCTGGAAACTTAGAAAAGTCCATGGCGTCCAAAAAGCGTCCCTTTACGTCAAAAGCGGTTTTAGACCAGCTAGAGAACAGCGATAGTAAATCAGAACCACTTGCAGAATTGAGTGATAATGATTCGTGGGGAAATTCGTCATCAGACACTGAAAACGATTTTGCGACTTTGCTCAGCGATGTGCGAATTTGCCTCTGTATTTCAAATTTCAGTGTTTTTGGTTTGATTATATTATTGAATTAAATTTATTATTATTATATTATTATTTTTTATGATTATTTATTAAATTATAATTTATGATTTCGTGTTTCAAGTTTTATCATATCCGGAATGTTTACTAGACTCTTGTTCGTACAGATTTCAGTGAGTTATTCCTAAAAATTACAGCCTACAATAAAAAACTACATATTTCCATGCAAAAAAATGGTACCGCTTTCAGCACAAAAAATCGGAAAGAATCATACCGCCGAGGAGGTTAAAAGCAACTTCGTTGCTTACAAAAAAAGGAAAAATGAATGCATGGTAAATTACACAGTTTAATATGTATCCATACACATATAATCCAGCAATTAAGGTCATTGCCTCCAAACTACCCCCATTGCATTGTCACCTTGCCACACACTCATTGAGTGGGCATGGTTTTCCACTGCCATGATCAGAGAGCCCAAAGAAATGCCATGTACCTAATGCTGGAACAAGTCCATGTAGAGTGGAAAAGGCTGGGGAAGATCAGAGGCATTACATTAACAAAAAAAGATGAAAATTAAGTGATAGTATTATTTTATTTTTTCAAAAATGCCAATTTTCTACAACATACCATGGTTTAGAAATTTATAAAACATACCCTTGGGGCTTACATCTATTTTAAATCATAAAGCTGCAGAAAATACAAAAATACATCCAAAGTCATTACTTAAGGTGGAATTCTACTTGGCCTCCCAAATGCTCCCCTACCATGGGAAGCAACATAAGCCAATAAGTTAGCAAGGTCTGCTTCAAATTTAATGTTATATGCAGCGCTCATGCACTCATTTATCAACCCGTGTCAAGATGATACAAATCAAAATGTTTTCGCTATCTCCCTTCCATAAAACACCAGAAGATGACTTGTAATTGTTTGATATATCTTGCTAATTTGGTTGCCACACTACAGACCAGCTAGAGGAAAAAAAAAATATTCTTCAGATGAGAATCCTGCCAGGCTGACAGTCCTCAAGATGGAGAGGCAGAGCCTGTCCACGCCCTCCTTATCAGAGCTTTTAAATAGCAGTCAAGAGTGCTTCATTTTAACACATCTTCCAGCGACAGCAGGACGATTATAATTTCGCGGCTACTCTCTATACGATCCTTAAATAATTAACCAGAATTCAAGAGCCCGTGTTTTCATACATCGACACACTAGCGTTTTAAAACTGAAAACAAGTTGTGGTGCTAATTAAGACTGATAAAAAACAATGGAATCTTGTGTTTTCTGATTTATTTAAGAGATAATTAAGTTAAACCGCATACCGTGAAATTATACTTTCAGCTGCAAAGCTAACAAATGATATTGAGATAAGTGGGAAATATCAGATTATTGGAGACGGATGCTAAGAAATCCTAAACCCATTTTATGCTAACACATTTTGGATTGTACAATTTCATCCGTTGGCCTGAAGGAAAAAAAATGGCACCTTAACAGATACAGATCAAACGTGATTTTGTAACCCTTAAGTTCAACTTTCTTTTCCATAATCCTAACACATAAAACTTTCTGTCAAGGACTTGCAACACAAAATTCAATCAGGAACCTTGAATCCTTAAATACTCCAAGCACTAACTTCAGGTGACTAATTCAGTTTGGCTATTGCAAAGAACATTTTTTTTTAACTCAATCGATATGTACAATATATCTCACTATCAAGGGCATGCTTCAATTATTTACATAACACTGGCTACATAAGGGAATCCATGCACCCAGCTTCATTGACTGGCACATTTTTCTTCCTGGCTAAAATGTGCACAGCTTAGTGATCCAATCTTGATATTGATGTGGCTGTTTCATATTCGGGATGTTTATCACCGGAGCAGCCAGATGTAGCCAAGATTGAAAGTAGCAGAAAACTTTATGAAGTTGACATTTCTCCCTGGCTATTTTTTTTTAGCAGCTTAAATGTTTAATTTGAAGTATGAAGTGAGAGCGAGATTTGCTCGAAGTGAAATTGCCTCTGCAGGCAGGAGTCCAGGATTGGCAATTCGTCAACTGAGGCATTGGCCAGAAGTGTGCCGATGTGACTGGGAATATCAGCGGGCTGATTGGGGCTCTCCCAAATATTATTTAAAATTGATTTCCCAGATTGATGGTGTCTTTATATGCAGTAAACTACCTGGATTTACCTAGAAAAGCTATTTATCTAAGTACTGCAAAGATAATCGGGTTTAGTAACAGTCAAAGGAAAATTATAGTCTATTTGGGGTTTTAAATTTTTGCGTGAAAAAACATTAAGTAATATATGCTTGAGATATACAGTATGTGTATGTGTGAGTATGTATATATATATATATATATATATATATATATTTACAGTATTGGTGGACATAGTCACTAAAGGTATGCAAGAACAATTTTGAACTCCACATTCAACTACTCCCCAAACATTTACTGAGCAGATGAAAAGTAGACTTGCAATACATTTCACTCTCTGTCATACAGTGAACACACACCTTACTTCCTGCCCAGATAGAGAGGAAAAGAAAAAAATGATTCTGTATGTATCATGGCTGGTCAGGCTGGGAGTGAAGATGATGTTCACATCCTGACACCAGATGGATATTACAGACCAAGAGGAATAGGACATCTTTAAGAAAACTTTTTTCTTCTCATTTTCCCTAAAAGAGAGCACCTACATGACAACGAGAGGAGCTCCAGCACCCATCACTTCTCACAACTAGTATAAATGGGCTTCCCAATGCCAGAGAACCCTTATGCAACTACACATTAAATATGTAAAGTAAAAAAAAAAGTAATGCTTGTGTTGTAGAGCAGGTAGCTAAAGGTCCTACTTTTACTGTGCCAGTCTGCTTCCCCAGTGGTCCACTGGAGCCCCCAAAACAATCCTATGCCAATGCCTACTTTCTAGCCTTCACCAGTGAAGGATTTGGGCTTGCCAACATGATAACCAGACAGAAATATCTACATTTTGGGCCACAATAGTAGGTGTGCTTGTTTGCCACATATCTGGAAATTCAGTTTTTTCAGTAAAGGTAGATGTCTAACGATGCACTGGGTTGTTTTTGAGCAGGTATGATTTGGCTTTTTAGGTTGCCTGCTGTATAGCTACAATTCTTTTCTTTTTAATACATTTCAGATTTATTTTAATGCTGTCTAACATACGAATGCACTGTTTGTGTGAAAGTTATGTTAACTTCTTGAGTGCCAGGGCCTTTTTCTCCCTTAATCTCCTTGACTCCCAGGACATTTTTCTTTTAAATGATAGGGTTTTGCACCTTATACCGTTTAGGATTTGTATGGCTTTAATTTTAGAAAAAAGTAAATAAATGCAGAGTGTAAAAAGTGGTTTGCATAAATTGGCAGTATAACACTGAAGAAAGATCAAGTTGGGCTGGCAAGAGCACACATTAGCATACATTTTTCACAGGTGTTGCACTATATCCTTAGGATTCAGAGTTTGGGTCCCCCCGTAGTCCTGCACAGCCAGGCAACACGTATTTTCTTCAACACTTGCACACTGGAGACAGCAAACAGTCCTTGAGATTGTTTTTTGTGATTTTATTAAGGGGTATTGAACTTGGATGGGGTTGAAGGGTGTATGGGATGCCCAAGGAACTGTGATCTTGAGGACAAATCTCCTTAGCAGCTATGTACAAGTCCATAGACAAATAGGCTCTCCTTGAAGAGCTATCCAGCCCTTCTGTTGTACCTCCTCAGACCCCAGATGAATCCTCCTCTTCACCCATCTGCCTGAGGGAATCGCTGAGCAAGGGGACCCAAAAACTGCCACTGTAGTAGAGCAGCCTCAGATGAGGAGCTAGTTGGGTTTGGCACCTGACTGACCTCTCCTCTAATCCAACCCAGGGGGTGCAGGATTACTTACTTAGTCCTCTCCTGTAAGCATGTGGGCTGGTGGCTGCCTTTAGGCCCTATGCTGGGCTGGCTAATTCCCTGCTTCCCAGGCTGTCCTCTCCCAGGGGACAGTTGAGGCTGAATGACTCTCCTTCCAAAATCCTGCCTGCAGGTGGGCCCCTCCCTGGGCCTCCTTCCAGGCTCCACACTCCAGCTTTCTCATATCATCTTCCACCCAACATTGATCAATTTCTGGTCAGGCTCTCCCATACTTAAGGGCTGCCCTGACCCCATACCAAGCCTCCTACTTTGGGATTAGTCAGAGTCCCCAGAGTATGCAGATCAGCCCCTCCTCACCCCCTCCCACTGCCTTCTAGAAACTTCTAAAGCTTCTAGAGCAAGGGAAAGTATTAGGGAACAGACCTGCAGAGCCCTCAGCCCTGACCTGAAGTTACCTGGCTGACTCATCCCCAGCCTGACTCATACCAGGCTGCTTTCCATCCTCTAAAGAAAAACCTAGCTAGCTCCCACTGGCTAACTAGAAGGGCACTATACAGGCTTTCCATAGCTAGAAATTAAATTACATTGGCGCTTGCACAGTACGTGTCATCCAGATCATGCAACATCATTGTTGCGACCTGGGACTAAATCTGGAAAAATAATATTTTTATTTATGTATTAATATATTTTTTAACATGCAGTTGAACAACAGCAGGTCATTTCGAAGAGTGATCTACTGCTGGTTGCAATTAGCCAGCAATCAATCACTATAGCAGTATTCTACTGTGGCAGGGAGACACTACGGAGAACTACAACAGCTCTTCTGAAGCCTCCATACTAAGTGGATAAGCAAGTGAAGGATAATCAAATAATGTTCCTAGTATATCAGGCTACTGGCAAAAAAAAGCAATTTTAAGCAGTTGGATAGTCCAGCTATAGTAGATAGTTTCCCCCAAATGCTTTTTAAGGCCTAATTTTTGTACTTTGACTGTAACTTTACCTTGTGTACCTTTAAAGCTACATACAAAGAAATAAACAGAGGGTGCACGGGCCTAGTGCATTACCTTTTAAAAAATAATGTATTAAATAAATAAGTGGTAATATACTCACAAAGGAACAAATGTTAAGGGTACATCATACATAGAACAGCAAGGTCCAGTCACACTGGATGATATCCATAAAGGGACTCCTAGACCTCCAAATGCTGACTCGTTTCGAGGGCTTGCCTCTTCCTCAGAGCCACACCCTTAAAGCTACCCTGTTACTTTCTGGTTGAAATGAAACCCCTATGAAATTCCCCATAAAAGAATAAGATGGTGTAGCAAACATGCACACAGAGATGGATGTGAACCTCCATTTTGGCAAAGGCCTCCATCTTCTATCATTTTCTACTCCCAAATCAGATTCCTCCGATATCCCCCTTCCCTCTCTTTTGAGTGACATGGGGTCTGTTTGATGCAGAGATCAAAGGCATCAAGGCCTAGCGGGAGAGCTCATGGCTATAAACCCCAATTAGCCTGGCCCCCAAATGTCTGCAAGACTCTGCTTGGAGAAGAATTGTAAAACCATAAACAAAGTCCTTCACTTAGCTCAAAGACATTCCAGGTAGTCGTAAAACAGACTCACATTTAAACATCCCCTTTTCCCCTATGATTACATATCTTGGACTATGAAAGACGTACATAAAAACCAGCCATATATTCAGATCGGTCTCGTTAATACAAGTCGTCTGATATATTACATCCCCTAGCTGGCATCAACAGGAGAGCAGAAAATGATATCTCCTAAACCATCCCAGCAGGTATGTCATATTTCATATCTAGACATTCAGCAGATGATTCTGCGTATTAATCTACTAGTGGCAAGGCTGCTAAATTCACCGAGAGTAAGTTATGGACCATAGTATAATTTGGGAGGGCTTTGGTCAGAGCCTGAGCTCCCCGCCTACAACTCCCTCCCTCAGCTTCAGGGAGACACCCTGCTGAGATCCTAGAAAAAGGCTGTTATGCCTGGAGTTAAGCTAAGCTGAGTTGAGCTAAGTTGAAGAAGCTCCCTTTCAAACATTGGAACTAACTTCGGGAGATAAAAGCCCTTTTGCTCAGAAAACTTGACCTGCTTAAACCAAGGCTGACGACAAGTACTTTATCTCTCTAAATTCCTTTTTGTTATCTTTTGCTATATATTGGCTACATCTTTTTCTGTAAATATTTTTATTGCACCCTGTTGACCTTTTAGTAATAAATCTTACTTTCTGAAAGTGTTGAACTGTTTCTAAAGCTCTATAATGCAAACTAAGAATCCCTGCCTCTGAAGACAACTGTGTGTGTTTTAAACTTCTGTATATCTCTGCCTGCGGTGACAGTGGTATACAGACGCTTATGCAAACATCATAGTGTATATTTCTCTGTACAAAAAGAAGGTGGTGGCAGTGTGAAGGGTTAATTGCGTAATTAACCTGACCCAGTAACAATCGCTCCCAGGCTGAAGATACACAGATTGTGGTCCATTAGCTGGAAAATCTCTGTGCAGAGTGCAGCTGGGTGTGGCATTGTTATGCACGTGACAGCGCGGTTTTAAATTGGCTAGTCCTGCGGTCACGAGTTTGGTGAGAAGGACTTGGGTCTGACGCCGCGATCGTCACAGACGGATACTCACGTTTCTATCTGGCAACTGAAATCTTTTCTCTCTTTCAGAGCTCCAGGAGTCACTGCTATCTGTCATTTCCAAGTAAGTTGGACAATGTGTCCCTTGCTGGCCACTGTTCTACCTCCTGCTTGCCCCTATTTCACTATAAGAGATGATGGGAGGAACCACAGCAGCCAGCAGGGGAAACGCTATACAATATACCTGGTAGTATCAAATACTAGTGGCCCCTGGGGATCTGCAAAAGAACAAAGTTTGGAGTTGCTGCACACCAGAGAGGTGGTTATACATTTTCATTTTTTTTGCAGGGGGTTTGCAGTTCAACCTTGTCTTAAAAGTGACAGGGTCACTTCAAGTATTTCATTGTCTTGTTAAGTGAAAACGAAGTCAAAACCTATGAAACCTGAACCCTCATGAAAATGCTACGCCAGTCAACCACATTTAGCCATTTTTCCGCATACCTAACCCTTAACATTTATTTGTATGTATCACCCTAGGTACTACAGCTTCTAGATTTGGAATGTGATATGCCATGGTACTTTTGGGAGACAAAAATCAATTTAATTCAGCATACTAATTAAAAATACTGTTTCAGCTGTTATAATACAGACAATACCAAGGAATAAGGTCTAATATTAGGCGGTGTCGAATTTGAAATAACCACAAAGGCTTCAATAAATGCATTCATTTTCCTGTTAACTTATGCAATGAGGTCACCATAGAATTGCACTGAAATTGGTCTGATTTTGTAATCTCTGCTCATAATGACATTGTAATGGGCCCTGCATACACTTGTATTAAAACCTTTTTCCACCATAATCTCACATTGTAATTGGAAGATCACAGGACCTCCAGAGACTTCTGAATAAATCATCAGAAGTTAATGTTATACAGTATTTACTTTTCATTGCATTTTAAACATGACTAGAAGCGAAGAGTATAGAGATGCAACCAAAAACCTTGTGTATTTTTAAGATGTTTTAAACATAGAATAAAGTGTTACTTGATGTTTTGTGTGGAAATTCAGGCCACATTGCCTGGGTCCAACTGACTTCCGTAGACAGTCTGAATGGCAATTTTAATGTATTTTGTGGAGAGACAAAAGATGTGCTGGGATACTAATCAGACATTTGGTAATGTCAATGACAATTTGATATGAAACAAGGCCTAACATTTAATCAAGGCATGTTAGTCAACTAGTATCACACATCTGGTCATATTGATGTACAGTAGAAGAATAAGGTAACTAATTTTCTTTGATTTTTCTTTTTTTTTTGCTCCAAAGTAAAAGAGGTGCAAGTTACCAAAATATTACCCAGCTAGAAGGAAAATGAAAAGGCAGCAAGGAGTAGACAAAATATTTTCATGTCTCATCATTTTACAATTTCCATCGATTATATTGCCAACGACCCAAATAAATATTTGCTTAACCAATGATGTAGATCCCACCAACCACATAAATAGAGGAGTTTAGTATTAATCAGGACTGGCAGCATGCAGAAAGTTTTGGAACAACACAAACATGCCATTAGCTGGTCACCTCTGGTTGCTTTTAGCTTTTTTTGGAGAGATACTTTCTGGTATTGGAAATTAAATATTACCATCATAATTTACTAACTGGGAGTGTTGTGTTATTCCAATTGCCTTATATTTTTGTGCACTCTCTATGTCACTGACAGGGATGAGCCTTGGATTCAGGTCAAACATCATTTTGACTTGAGCTTCAGTCATTTGCAGTTTGAGAAAATGATGAACTATAAGGGCTGTTCACATCTATAGCAACCAATTACAAAAAATACGCTTCCTGCTGTTTCAACTGTGGGCAGGTGGCTTAGAAGGGACAATCATGAATTATTTCTTGTGTTCCAGCCCCCTCCCTATAAATGTCAGGGTTCCCAACAGTCTTTTGTCAGTGTGTTTGCAGGGAGAAATAGTTGCTGCTATACTACTATACAGTACTGATGTTGAAAAATGCAATATTTACATTGCCAACATGTTGCCAACATTGCAGTGATTTGCAGTGTGCTGTACACATACAATTTAATTGTGTACCCTTCTCTACATTCACAGTACACAGACCTACCAGTCCACATTATTCAAAGCACCAAGCACCAAATCCTCAATCTCCCTATTGCCATAGCTGCTAATAAAGCTAGTCAATCCCCTGTATTTATAAGTCTTGGCTGGTTTTTAAGATGAGGGTCTAAAAATTCTAGATAAAGCTAGAGGGAATAATCAATTAAATGTATCCAATGGTTACATTTTCTACTAATTCCTTTTAGCAGTCTCTAGAATTTGTATATTGTAATTGTACCTTTTGTTACAGAGATGTACAGTATGTATTTCCTTTGATCCTCAGCTCCATATAGGGTCCACAATGCTGTATTTTACCACTGCCCATAATAAAAAAAACATTCATTCTGAAAACAATGGTCTAAATAACATTTGGTTTTGCTCAGTTCGCACAGAACAATTACAAGATGATTTGCTGCAAGAAAGACTATAGGATTTTTTTTAAATATGCCCTATAGTGTACATGTTAGAAAAATATTGCAGGTTGATTGGTGAAACAGCAGAGTCTAATTTTGATTTCTTGATTATAATTCTGCCTGATGTCATCCTGTGAAACCGCAGCCCAATAAAAGCTGCTTACATATTGTACAAGGAGTCAGTACAATATTTCTGTATCCCGCCTCCAGGTCACTCACCTATATACTGACAGATGTAGCAGGAAGATGTGGTAGGACCGGGAAAATAGGAAATGCCTGTATGTGCCTGGCTATGAGGTATTGGGGACCAGAGTATGGCAAACACCATAGAAAGCCAATAGCTTTGCCCAGCAGCAGAGACTCTGGGGAGCAGGTTTAGGCAAAGAGAGTGTAGCAGGAATAGCTGTGCCCAGTTGTAAGGGCAGAGAGGAGAATATTTTGGCCAACCAGGAACAGTGTCTAGAGTGTCTGGAGAGGTGGCTACGGACTTTGTTGACCAGGAATTGCAGAGGCACAGCGAGACTCAGGCTTGGGAAACATGTGGACAAAAGGTAACTGTCCACTGAGTGCACCAACTCTTTAAGGATTTAGCCAATCAGGATCTGCTCCAGTTCACATGTGCTGAACGAGAACATGGTGACAGGAGGAGACAGCAGTTTTGTTGACATGTTGCTACTTCTCAACTATCTAATCAGCAAGTTGCAGGGAGGGGAATTGACCCTCTTGGTTATGCTGTCTGGTGGAGTATATGAATCTCCAAAGTGATTGGATAATATTAAACATTTTTGCTTTGCAACGGTCCCTTACCGAGCAAGCAGGCCTGCTGTATTCTGAACACAGAAGGTCGGCTGCTCGGCATGGGCAGCATTCAGAGTATGCTTTGCATTTTCTGAATGAGTGAAAAGCATTCTGTGGATGAGTTGGAGAGCATGATATCACCACCCTGCTTCCCCACTTCTTCCAATCAGATAAGTTGCAGTGTTGCCTTCAGTGATTTCCAGCTTCCAGGAGCACCGGCCAGGTATGGTATATACTGTACATATTTACATTAGTCCAAGCTAGACCTATATAAAATATATACCATACTTGGAATTCTTCTTTAATTATTACTTGTGTCAGTTGTATTTAGCAGATTTCATTGTGCATTTAAAGTTCACCTTTAAAAAAATAAAATGTACACATTTTTTCAAAGTGCATTTACTATTTTTTTTTTCTTAGAAGCCTGGAATACATTGCACCTGTGATCAGCAGATCGGGAGTGCAATGCCCAGCTCCTGCAGACCATCAGCGTAGCTGTTTGCCCATACCTCTGATACAGGCAGGCAGTTACTTCAGTCCAAGAAGCTCAATGGACTACAAGAGTGCTTTTTAGTGACGTTGCAATTCATTGAGAACGACAAGCCGGCAGCTCCAAAGGTTGATGGTACTTGTAGGCATTCATTCACAGAGCTCTAGTAAACACTCCACAAAAACATTTGGTATCCAGGTATTAACTGATACTGGTGGACTGAACAGTTGAAACAACGGTGTGCAGCTTGAACTAGATGGGTAAATGCAGGGCTGCTCCAAAAAACATCAGAACTGGATGTGATCAGGAATAGAACATTACCAGTATAGGAGCATACACTATTATACCCTTAGTCCAAAAGGTAAGGGAATAAATCCAGTAGCAACAAAATACAGACATTAAGGTGCCAGAAATCAATTGAGGTAGATGTGTCCAGTTGATAGTAACACCAGTAATTTTATTAAAAGGAATAAAAAGTTCATATAAAAAAGTTCATATAAAAAAATGCAATCAGATTATTCCATGATACTGTAAGGCCCCCCGCACATATTCACAAGGCGCAGCATTTACATGTAAGCTTTAATACTCAGATTGTATTTTTTATATGAACTTTTTTTATAACAGCTTTATATGAACGTTTTATTCTTTAAAAAAAAAATGACTGGAGATATTATCAACTGGTAAATTTTTCTCCCATAATTGATTTCTGGCACATTGATGTCTGTATTATGTTGCTGCTGGATTTATCCACTTACCTTTTGGACTAAGGGTATAATGACATGCACTCCTATAATGGTAAGTTACTATTCACAGATCTCTGTGACAGCCTAGCTCTTTTCAAATTGTGACAGCGGGTGAGGGGAAAAGACCCCCGGCCCACCTACCAATGTGAACAGCAGACATTACCTGGTCTATTTTTGGAGGCACTAACTAAACTAAACCTCATCTGGATAAATAATTGTCCAGTACATGTAATATCTTTCTTTTAAGCTGTTGGTTACTTTTAGACATCTGAAAAAAGAGTAGGTATATAGTGAAAAGCGGGTTGTCTACGTCTGACTTTTGTAGTAAACAGATTGGATACTACTTAATTAAGGTATACCAGGCTAGTCACAACACAGTAAAATGACTAGAAGTAAGAATGAACAGCCTTGCTTACACCACCTGCTGGCTGCAGGTGGTAAATATTCATATTCTGCACTTATGTAACCAAAAAGTAATAAAAAATAATTTGGAAAGAGTCACTCAACATTATAAAAGTGTACAAAAATGCTTTGCATTCTCTTTAAATATATGGCTATTTTTAGGCATAGGAGCATGTTGTATGGAGGATAAAAGAAGAAATAGTGTAGAAATTTCTTATGTATACATTTTGGACACTCTTTTAAGCTGCCATTTTGGTATCTACACAGATATCTTATGGCCTTGCAAAATTTAGTTTTTCCACCTCTAATAGACTTTTCTAAGTAAACAAGCAATGGTGGGCTTTCTTATTAAAACACACAAGTAGGTTTCCAGTAAACTACTATGTATTCAATAAGCATTCTATGGGCAATTATTACAAATTTACATATTTAATGGAAAATTTTGGGCTTAAAATTGTCAATACAGTAAGAATTCCTTAGTGCGCACGTTCACACTAACTATATGGCAAGCAGAACCATATAAATTTGGTGAAAAGAGATTTGTTTGAAACAGCTGTACCTATGATAGTCGGGAGACATTCCAGTTTATGGTCTCTAATATCAGCTTATTACCAGATTGTTTAGACTTGAGATCACCGACGTAAAATGTTCATTCTTTGAAACCAGTGCGTATTTCATAAGTTTCTATATCACTGTCCTCCTAATTATGACTTCCTCATCACAGAAATGAAAATATGTCTATTCAGAGCCACTAAAAGAAGTTATAATGGAAGAATTGCATGAATAATAAGAGTGGCGATGGCAGTCAGCCCAGTATGTCAGAGTAGCGGTGGCGGTGCCAGAATTTGCTAATTTATGCTGAAAGAGTTACGCCGGTCAAGGAGTGACTCGCAATTCATAGCTTTTATACACTGCCTTATCAGGACTTTTTACATTTATGAAGAAACGTAATCCATTTAAGTAAAATGTTCTCAAATGGTTTGTACAATTTCCCGTTTACGACCATAATTATCAGAGTTCACGATGCGAAGATCGAGGTGAAGACTGTACACCTAAGAAAAAAAAAACTTAAATCTAAAGAAAAAAGTGCTATTTTATTTTATTCTTTCCTTTTAATGGCTGTTATACTTAAAAGGAAATCATTATACACACTCAATTTTAGATTACTTATGAGTATATCTACTGCCACCTGAACTCCAGCAGGCTGATAAAATCACATTTTGGAAGCCCCTCTCATGTAGTAAGGGTCTAATGATTGTTTTGTTGAGTGAGATACTCTGTAACAGAGAGGAATACTTACCTTATTACTTGCTCCCCCTGGCAGCTGGTACTCTTTTCTACTCCAGCCCTTGAATATGGATGTGTACTTGACCATCTCCTGTACAATGCAGAACCATTGCATTGTACATGATGATGTCAGCAAGTGGACAACTGCATGACCAGCAAAGAGTAGTAGAGAATGCTTGTTTGATGCTGTTTTAAGTCCAGAAAAAAAGCACAGATTAGGCTTTTTTATGGGCAACATAAAGCCCAATTGGAGCATGATTGGGAGACAGTTGTCACCCTGTAAAAGGAAGTGCCTAAACAGGGACCTTGATGGCTCACTATGGAATTTTTTTCAACCCTTTCTGTCCTTTACCCGTTTAGGTGAAGTATGTACATAGAGTAAGGCCTTGTTCACATGGGGAAATGACATGAGTGCCCCTTGCAGGGCCACATTTTGCTAGCACATGGATGCACAGGTGTTCTGTGCATCTCTGCGCCAGTGGTCCGATTGTTGTCTATAAGAAAGTAGTGGTGGCATGGACTCAGCCACTGCTCCCAATATGACATGAGTGCAGGTATGGGTGCAGGGTCTTGAACGTATACAGGGTGTGTTCAGGAACATGCACTCACATACATCTGCACCAATACGACTGTCATATTGGGACATAGCAGCTGTGCGTGAGCAGTTGCTGTGTCCCAATTAACATGAAGCGGACTATTGGCATGGGGATAAACAGAACACCTGTGCAACATGGGCACACATGTCATCACTCTGTGTGAACAAGGCCTTAATGTGCAGAGAAAACCAACATTTTTAGTTGTGTAATCAGTAGAAAGTATAAGCTT
This sequence comes from Staurois parvus, assembly GCF_062004578.1. Lineage (NCBI taxonomy): Eukaryota > Metazoa > Chordata > Amphibia > Anura > Ranidae > Staurois > Staurois parvus. The sequence continues at coordinate 7,493,769 of NW_028317805.1, read as the reverse complement.
AGCTGATTGCACAGCTGTAGCTTTAACTTATAATGGACATGTTGAAACACTGCAAACAGGCCACTGCTTCCACAAACAAAGCAATATTTCTCTCTGCATCTTAAATCATGTGGACCAAAGTTGAGGCTGGCATAGAGATAGGAAAGCCTGGAAAAAATGGAAAAAATGGGAAAAAAAACATTTTTTGCCAAAGCTGTTTTTTTTCCAGAAAAATTTAAGAAAATTAGTGTAGAATATGTTTTTTTACAATGATAAATAATATATATATGACATGGCATTCAAACTATATAACACGAAAACCCCAATGAAAGATTTATGAGACTGTAAAGTCTTATATTATTGCAATTTCTGCTGAGACCAAAGCAGCAATTTGCAAATATTGTGAGAAGAAATAGTCTTTTCCAAATGCTACAAGAATGACAAAACACATCTTTGCATGCCAGAGGTGCCCTAAAGATATTAAAAATACTTTATGGAATTAAATGATGAGGACCATAATGAAAGTGTGACTTCTCATTCCAGAAATACTTCTGCTGCTTTTTCTGCTGCTTCTGGATCATCACAAAGCGTTTCTTTATCATGTTCAAGTAAGGAAGTGTTGCAAACCACTGCCTCCTAAAAATCCCTTCATTTGTAGATAAAATGACACCTGAAAATCAGAAGAAAATTGATCAAACTCTTGTAAGAGCAAGATATGCTTCTGGATCAACATTGTCAACAACTGAAAATGCATATTGGCAAGAAACATTTAAATTATTATGAAAATCATATGGTTTTCCAAGCAGAAATTCCTCGAGCAAGCCTCTTTTCAGTTTGTAAAACTATTTCACGCTGATGTTTTTAAAAAAAATTCCAAAAATTTCCATTTTTTCCAGAAAGGAATGTTTTTTTTTCACAGCTTCAAAATTTCTGGAAATTTTACATCTCTATGCTGATGCCCGGGCTCTGTTAGACAACTAAGAACAGCAAGATACTAGCATACTCTATCTAAATGTTTCAATTTGGTATTAAATCCCAATAAAATAAACAAATATGCAGACTGCCAAAATAGCTCAGATGCAGGAAATCAAGAAAATGTTGGCAAAATTTGTGTCAATTAGGTAATATGTAAGTTGGAATATAACCTTTTATTATACAATGTTTTATTGTACAAACTCCAATGTGTAGACAAGGCTGCAGCACAACAAAGGGCAGTGAATGAACCAGTAAAATCACTGCACCATGCAATCCATAGATTTATTCGGGGCTATATTTCTACCAGTATCTGTCACACAGAAGCAGGTAGAACACATTTTCTGCACTACCAATTTCCTCTCCCAGCTTCTGTGTTCATAAATGATAGCCCAAGTTTTCGAGAAGCTGAGGTGACCTGAGCCACACCAGCCATGCTGTTCCTCCTGCAGACTTCTCTTTGGCACTCTTAGGTAAGTGATGGGAGAGCTCTGTATTGTGTGTGGGTGGGAAGGGGGAGGGGTTCCTGTACTGTTGGGAGGCTCTCTCTACTGTGTGTGGGCTCTTTATTGTGGGGAACTCTTTACTATGGGGAAAGCTCTGTACTGTGAGGGAGCATTGTACTTTGGTGGGGCTCTGTACTGTATGGAGGGTTTTTGTACTGAGGAGGAGCTCTGTACTGTGGGTGGAGCTCTATACTGAGGGAGGAGCTCTGCACTGTGGGGGGAGCTCTGTACTGTGAGGGGCTCTGTACTGTATGGAGGGCTTTGTACTGAGGAGGAGCTCTGTACTGTGGGTGGAGCTCTATACTGAGGGGGGAGCTCTGCACTGTGGGGGGAGCTCTGTACTATGGGGGGCTCTGTACTGTGGGAACTCTCTGTACTGTGGTGGGCTCGGTACTCTGTTGGGGGCTCTGTACTGTGGGTGAAGTGCTATACTGAGGGGGGTCTGTACTGTGTGGGGGCTTCGTACTGTGTGGAGGGCCCTCTGTCCTATGGGGGGGTGCTCATTACTAGCGTGGTTGGGGGAAAGTAATTTTTGGTGATACACTGGTCTGTATTGCCCACTCCTGTACCTTGCACCTTTTGATATATGCAGTTCCGAGCTCTGACCACACTCAAAAATTGTGCTGTGCGCATCACTTTTTTTCTCATCTCTGGGGTACCAGGGGGGATAGAGTAGGTGGGGGTGGGGGAAAGTGTGAGTACCTGCACCAATTCTCTAAGAAAGAAAGGATTTATTACAATATAGATGATCCTGGCAATTATAAAAATGTACCTAGCAGAACAGGATAGAAATTATAGCCACTAGTCATGTAAATTATTTCCCCTGCACTTAAATGCTTGTTTGATTGACATGTACCTTTGAAATCAGTAAATAACTAATAAAACAAATAATAAGCAAAGAAACAGCCATGTAAAAAAAATATATACCACACACATTTGAAAACTAGAGCAAAAAATAATAAACCTATTTTCCCTTTAAGAATCCATAAACATGAAAAATAAGAGGTTGTTAAAAAAAATGCACTTGTGCCTTGAAGATCAGGTGAATTTGTTGATGCTGCCCGGTAGTGACATTTTACAGATAGATCCTTTACCCAACAAAGAAATTATTTGCAGAAGTGAAAATGATTCTTGTTAAACTAATGCCATGCAAGTAGATCTTCAAAAGAGGTTCATATATTTTGCAAGAACACTTCGTAAAGATTAATCAACTTCAAAAGCTTTATATATTTTCTTCAAACAGGAAAGGACGAGGACCCTTATTAATTCTCTAATAGAGGATAACATGGATGAGATACAAGTGAGCTCCTTTAGAAGCCACGAAACGGAGACTGAAGAGGAGCAGACATTACGTTCTTTAATGGGCCCCCATGTATTAAAGAGTATTAACATGTACTGCATTAGATTAGATGTTAGGATGTATTTTAAGTAGTATGAAATGTGTGTTGTTTCAATGAAGATAGAATGTTTTCGGATTTTATATATAAATATAAATATATATAAATATAAATATATATATATATATATATATATATATATACAGTTGTGTTCAAAATAATAGCAGTGTGTTGAAAAAAGTGAATAAAGCTGAAATTCCTTCTAATAGCTCTTATTTCCATACACACAAATGCATTGGGAACACTACACATTCTATTTCAAATCAAAACATGAAGGAAAATATATCAAATTTGTGTTGTTCCTCTAAAAAAATGGAAGAAAAGTGACTATTAGACTGTTCAAAAAAATAGCAGTGTTTGTATTCTTCTTTACAAACTGAAACATTCACTATATAAACTGAAAAATGTTTGAAGATTTTGCTTTCCTTTGAATCATTTAATTAATATTTAGTTGTACTGTATAAGCACTGTTTCTGAGAACTGCTGTACATCTGTGTTGCATGGAGTCACCCAACTTCTGGCACCTGTGAACAGGTATTCCAGCCCAGGATGATTGGACTACATTCCACAGTTCTTCTCTATTTCTTGGTTTTGCCTCATTTTTTATGTCACCCCACAAGTATTCTATTGGATTAAGATCCGGGGATTGGGCTGGCCACTCCAAAACGTCAATCTTGTTGGTCTGGAACCAAGATGTTGCACGTTTACTGGTGTGTTTGGGGTCGTTGTCTTGTTGGAACATCTATTTCAAGGGCATTTCCTCTTCAGCATAAGGCAGCATGACCTCTTCAAGTATTCTGATGTATTCAAACTGATCCATGATCCCTGGTATGCGATAAATAGGACCAACACCGTAGTATGAGAAACATCCCCATATCATGATGCTTGCGCAACCATGCTTCACTGTCTTCACAGTGTACTGTGGCTTGAATTCAGTGTTTGGGGGTCATCTGACAAACTGTCTCCGGCCACTAGACCCAAAAAGAACAATCTTACTTTCATCAGTCCACAAAATGATGCGCCATTTCTCTTTAGGTCAGTCAATGTGCTCTTTGGCAAATTGTAACCTCTTCAGCACATCTTTTTTTCAACAGTGGGACTTTGCGGGGGCTTCTTGCAGATAGCTTGGCTTCACATAGGTGTCTTCTAATTGTAACAGTACTCACAGGTAACTTTACACCTTCTTTCATCTTCCTAGAGCTGATTGTTGGCTGAGTCCTTGCCATTTTGGCTATTCTTCTATCCATTCGAATGGTAGTTTTTCGCTTTCTTCCACGCCTTTCAGGTTTTGGTTGCCATTTTAAAGCATTTGCAATCATTTTATCTGAGCAACCTATCATTTTCTGCACTTCTTTATATGTTTTCCCCTCTCCAATCAACTTTTTAATCAAGGTACGCTGTTCTTCTGAACAATGTCTGGAACGACCCATTTTCCTCAGAATTTCAGAGAGAAATGCACTGTAACCAGCATGTACACCATTTGCTGCCTACCTTCCTTAAATAAGGGCAATATTTGCCACCTGTTTTTCAAAGAATGAATGACTTCACTAATAGAACTCCACACTGCTATTATTTTGAACATGCCCCTTTCAATTAGTGATTCAATTACACAGAATCAGCAGCATGCATGTCATGACTGTTGGGTCTGTTGGATTTCTATTACTCTACTACACCTGCTAGTAAATTATATGCTATGTAGAAATATCATTTCTACCAAAAACAGTGATTGATCAGGTTTTTGATGTCTGACTGCTATTATTTTGAACACAACTGTATATATGCAGGTGCATTATTAAAACATGTACATTTTTATAATTTAATAAAAGGAGATACTGACCCAATATGCCAGTCATATATCAAGTATCTGTTGTGAACATACAGTCCTACCTATTCGTCTGTACTCAATTCAGCTTTGGCAAAGTCATAGGTTTCAGACTACTGCTATAAAAAAAAGGATTTAAGAAAAATGACACAATGATCTGTCCCATGTATGTCCCCTTAAGTGCTTGAAAGGGATAACTGCCCCTTGAAGGAGGCCACTAACTCCACTGCCCCTGATGAGATCCACTTTTTTCATAACAGACATTTTAAATTGCAAGCTCCTTTGAAAGAGAACCTGAAATACAAATGGTTAGTAGAAGGTATAGAACATAACACTACTCAAAGCACCCATGTCCTCTGTGCAGTCCCAGATGTCATGGGTTCTTACGCGCAAGCGCATCCTTGCTTAATCCACCATGCATAAGGAGAATGAGGTGCTGCACACCTATAACTTCAATGAAGTAAAAACAACATTTAAAAGACTGCTGAGCTCCAACACAAGTTGTGGACATGTAACATCTTGGATTTATAAGATCCTAGTTGAATTGGAAGTAACTGGGTCACCGTCGTTCTTGGAGGGTTGGGAAAGAGAATTGGGTATAAATATGAATAATCACCAGGAGAGGAAAATGTTTAAGTTAATGTACGGGGTGACGAACACGAATATAGTTGAGATGAATTATAAATGTTTGTCTAGATGGTATTGTACACCGAGTGTGGCACATAAACAGAGAGAAGAAGTAATACCTTTATGTTGGAGAGGATGTGAGGCAATAGGTACAATGGCTCATATATGGTGGGAATGGCCAAAAATTCAGTTATATAGGCTGGAGATAATTTTTCATATACAGGAGATTTGGGGGACATCTATCCAAAAGGATCCATGGGTATGTATTTTCTATAGAATAGAGTTGTCGGTAAAACAATCTAAAAACTGTTTATTATATCATCTGATTGGTGCTGCAAAGGGTTTAATCCCTAGGTTTTAGAAGGCCCAGGATCCACCAACAATGAGAGATTGGATAGACAGAGTAGAATATGTTAGTAGGATGGAGGAACTTTGTTACCTGGAGAAAGATGAAATGGAAATGTTTAGAAAGATTTGGGGTAAATGGTATGAGTTTAGAACTTCAGAAAAATACTTAAAAATGAAAGGTCCCCCTATAGTAGTACCAGAGAATTTAAATAGTTAAAGAGATCTATATATATGACTAGGTTAATAGGAGGGGAAAGAGAGGATAAGATGAGATTGGACAGGGGTGTTGGGGTGGGTATGGGGATAAAGTTTATATGTATGATGTAAAAAGATTTATGATGGTTTTGTAAGGTATTTTTTCTTAAAAGAAAATTTAATAAAAGATATAATGGACAAAAAAAAAACAACAACTTTATTGAGGTCCAACAAGCTGCCAAACATCCAACTGCCACACAGCAAACACATTTCATCCGTACTATCTTAATCATCTCTATGATTAAGCCCATATGGGTGGAATACATTATAAAAGAAATGCTTCAAGGTGGGATGTGTGTCAGTTTGTTGGGCAGCAATAAAATACAAATGTTATGCTTGTAAGGAGATATATCTGCTTATAGTGGCATCCATTTTGTACAATGCCTTCAGTTCAGAGATGTAACAGCTTAAGTTTCATTTCTAAGGAATTGGTTTACAATGCTATGGTAAAAGTCTTGCTAGAATGGATCAATGAAGAGAAAGGGAAGGTCCTTCCCTTACAATTCCTGGAGAAAATGCTGCTTCAAGCTCACTCAAGTACTTTCCACATGAGCAAAAACCAAGGCATTTGAGCATATAAGGTCTACTGAATTGGAGAATCAGAATATGAATGTGTTCATTATCACCCCCCTTTCCTTCAGCAAGGAACCAATAGCCAGAGGCCCAGGCTTTTGGTTAAATAACTGGCATAGAAAGAAGCTCAGGGCTGCTTCACAGTCTGGGAGAAGAATGGACAGCATTAGTAGCCAATCTGTTTTGCTACAGTGTTTATGTATAACAAGAAACATGCTGATAGGTGGAAAGAGCAGAGTGACAGAGCTCATCGCTCAGTTGTTTCTTCTTCACTGCCCAATCACAGGCTGAGGGCAGAGACAAGACCACCTATACTATTTAAGTATAGATAAGAAAAGTCAGGTCTTCTGGTTGGATTTCACTTGTAGGGCTGTGTAAATCAAAGGACTGAACACAGTAAAATAGAAAAAATGTGACAGTTAAAACAATATATATATATATATCACATGTGCATTTAACCATGTACCTGGAGTTCAGCTTTAACTTTGCTTTGTGCTGAGTATAGGTCTAACTTTAAGAGACAGAGTTTACCCCCTTTTTTTACCTTTCATCTCTCTTATTATCCATATCATAAACATCTTCACAATCTCCTTCAGGCAGAAAGAAATTTAAAGCAACACTGGCTGCACTCCCAAAGATATGTATTACCTCGGAAAATATAGATAGGTAAACAGTCTAATATTTCAGCTAAGCACACATATAGATTACCAGGATGGATATGATGAGGAATATTCATTACAGCTTTTGACTATAAAGAGTCTTCTGAACGTACATTTCACTAACTCAATCAATGAACTTTGCAAAGATATATTTAAAAAAGGGGTATTTAGGGATTAGGAACAGGTTTTCGAAAATGAAATGGAAGCTATCCTGACAAATCTATCAGGAATAAGATCAACAACTTAAGTTTAAACCAATCATCCTGAGTATATATTTGAACTTGGATATGTAGATGCAGATTCACAAGTCCCCACGGTTCCGCAATACACTCGGAGGATCAGCAGCCCTATAGACAGCTAAATTACTCAGAAAGCCGGGGAATTTATCAAACATGAATTTCAAAGTAGAATCTAGCCTGCAGGAAAATGGAAGTGCCCATTAATGTACATACAAAATAAATGTTGTCTGCAACTTACTTCCCCTGTTTATTGCTCAGAAAGAATCAGCTAAAGGTTTCTTTTTTTTTTTTTTTAATTTTCATTTGCATAAAGTGAAACAAAATACTTTTACAGCTTTGATGGCAAGCTTTGAGAGGAGCAAAACACTCGAGACTTAAAAAGATGATACCTGGCTCCAGCGGGAGATAGCGAGGGCTCTTCAGCATCCTTCAAACAACGGTTTGTTTGTTCGCGTCAATAATTTGAAGGCGAGTGTCATTCCTTCTTCGGCAAACTGAGAATACTAAAAAAGAAAAAAACAAAAGTAGCAATCAGTTTAATTAACAATCCAATTGTTATAATTTTACTTAAAAAAGAACTCTGGTCTAATGAAAAATGAGAGTATTGTGTTAAATTAATGAGTCATTAAAATCATAATGTAACCAATTAACACATTTTTCTTCTATCTTCGGAGCATTGGTATTACATTATATGCAGTCCAAGGCATAACAACTGAAAATGTATCACGGCTACTTGCTAAATAAATAAGTAGCCTGCACTCTAGAACATTTAAAAAAGCACAAATTGTCTGTTCACCTTTTCAGGATCCAATAATAATGGTAGACATTTAGGTTATGTAACATCTTTGTACCAACAATTAGTTGGGACAAAAGAAGAACAACAAACTAGTGTTCCTGGACTCCTCTGCACTGGGCCCTTATCACTCAACTCAGATAGGTTTTCAACTAGGTCCCTTTGACCCAACTTTACTTATAATAAATTAAGCCTAACTGTATCACACCAGTCTCTAGCTCTTTTAAATACAACCACAACATCTTTATGATCACCATAGTAACTTAAAAGGAAATACCATTCACACCGACAAGCAAGAATTAAGGCTTGCAACAAACTTGGCCCAACATTAGGTCTCTTGGGTATTTTCCTGGAATTGTCCTGTATCCAGGCACACAGTCACCCCTTTGGGTCAATGAACAGTCTAGGGGTATGCTTTTCTGGTGTTTTAATGAAGAACGTGAACATGGATAGGAGTTGGGTAACTATGGGATACTCCAGTAACCTTTAGCAGCAACTTTGAGGACACAAAATTTCCTCAAAACCCTTGTACAAGTAGATTAATGGACTGAGCTTTGTAGTAGCAACATAGCTAACTCTATGGCACCAGAGGAGTGGCAACAGCCCACAGTCTCTAGGATCTCTCACACCAGTCTGTACTCACAAATGGCTTCAGATATTGGTTGCCTCCTGCCAATATCTTTTAGACACTTTTCCCAGTGACATCAGAATAGATCCTCAGACGACAGCCCAGCTGAGGCCTCAATGATCCAGGCTCTTCAGCTAGCCCAGCTGAGGCCTCAACGAACCCCATGCACATGGTAGAATTGCCCAAGGGGGGGAAATCAGCCCCCCTTAGTCTGTGATCTCCTCTTCAGGGACAAGATACTTCTGTTCCAGGTCTCAGGCTATTTATACACTTTCTCAGCAACCATCTGTGCAGTCTCCCACAGTGATTGGCTAAGACAGTAAAAATATACTTGCTGCCCATTTGACTTAGGGTTGGTTCACACTGTAGAAATTCAGTCCACATGTGTTCGAGATGCGATTCCGCATGTGTGGTTTTTGATGCATTCTCATGTGTTTTTGATGCCTTCCAGTGCGTTTTTGATGCATTCCAATTCATTTTCCCCCCTCTCTTTTTCTTCAATTTAAATAGTGCTTTCCAGTGCATTTGTGGTGCGTTTTGGTGCGTTCCAGTACAGTTCTGTGCAGAAAAAATGCAGCATGTGCTACGTTTTTTTCTGCAACTAGAACGCACTGGAACTGCAAGCCTTGATGTGAACTATGACATTGACAGCCACAAAACCTACTTTCTGTGAATTTTAGATGCAGAAAAAAAGCAACTGAAATGCATGTAGTGTGAACTGGCTCTTACTCCACATTTATAGTCCAGAATCTCCTTGAGAATTCTGGATCCCTGGGAGAGAGCAATCAAACTTGCAGCCTGCGAAACACAGAACAGACCTACAGTATCTCCCAGAAGTAAGTACACCCCTCACATTTTTGTAAACATTTCATTATATCTTTTCATGTGACAACACTGAAGAAATGACACTTTGCTACAATGTAAAGTAGTGAGTGTACAGCTTGTATAACAGTGTAAATTTGCTGTCCCCTCAAAATAACTCAACACACAGCCATTAATGTCTAAACCGCTGGCAACAAAAGTGAGTACATCCGTAACTGAAAATGTCAAAATTGGGTACAAAGTGGCAATATTTTGTGTGACCACCATTATTTTCCAGCTCTGCCTTAATGCTCTGGGGCATGGAGTTTACCAGAGCTTCACAGGTTGCCACTGCAGTCCCCTTCCACTCCTCCCAGAGCTAGTGGATGTTAGAGACTTTGCGCTCCTCCACCTTCCATTTGAGGATGCCCACAGATGCTCAATATGGTTTAGGTCTGGAAACATGCTTGGCCAGTCCATCACCTTTACCCTCAGCTTCTTTAGCAAGACAGTGTTTATCTTGGAGGTGTGTTTGGGGTTGTTATCTCGTTGGAATACTGCCCTGCGGCCCAGTCTCCGAAGGGAGGAGATCATGCTCTGCTTCAGAATGTCACAGAATATGTTGGCATTCATGGTTCCCTTAATGAGGTGTAGCTCCCCAGTGATGGCAGCACTCATGAAGCCCCAGACCATGACACTCCCACCACCATGCATCACTGTAGGCAAGAGACACTTGTCTTTGTACTCCTCCCCTGGTTGCTGCCACACATGCTTGACACCAACTGAACCAAATAAGTTTTCTTGGTCTCATCAGACCACAGGACATGGTTCCAGTAATCCCTGTCCTTAGTCTGCTTGTCTTCAGCAAACTGTTTCTTGTGCATCATCTTTAGAAGAGGCTTCCTTCTGGGACGACAGCCATGCAGACAAACTTGATGCAGTGTGCAGCGTATGGTCTGAGCACTGACAGGCTGACCCCCCACCCCATCAACCTCTGCAGCAATCCTTGTAGCAGTCATATGTCTACTTCCCAAAGACAACCTCTGAATATGACGCTGAGCATGTGCACTCAGCTGCTTTGGTCGATCATGGCGAGTCCTGTTCTGAGTGGAACATGTCCTGTTAAACCACTTTATGGTCTTGACCACCATGCTGCAGCTCAGTTTCAGGGTCTTGGCAGTCTTCTTATATCCTAGACCATTGTTATATAGAGCAACAATTCTTTTTTTCAGATCCTCAGAGAGTTCTTTGCCATGAGGTGCCATGTTGAACTTCAAGTGACCAGTATGAGAGAGTGAGAGCGATAACACCAAATTTAAACACACCTGCTCCCCATTCACACCTGAGACCTTGTAACACTAACAAGTCACATGAAATCCGGGAGGGAAAATGGCTAATTGGGCCCAATTTGGACATTTTCACTTAGGGGTGTACTCACTTTTGTTGCCAGCGGTTTAGACATTAATGGCTGTGTGTTGAGTTATTTTGAGGGGACAGCAAATTTACACTGTTATACAAGCTGTACACTCACTACTTTACATTGTAGCAAAGTGTCCTTTCTTCATTGTTGTCACATGAAAAGATATAATAAAATATATTTAAAAATAGGTATACTCACTTCTGGAAGATACTGTAACTAATCACATGCAGCTGCACTGATTATAGTGAGCCAAAAATGTAATTTACAGAACCTCGCACCTGACTAGCAGGGTGCTACATATACATTTTCGTATTTTTGATGTTACTTACTAAACAAACAATACTTCTTCAGCAATAAGCAGGTTAATGAGTTTTACTAAATGTAAAGTTTCAGTCTGCCGTTTCACAGTGTTCACAAACAGTGACATTATTCTGTTATTTGGAAAATTATAGCACTAAGCATCCCTTAATAAGCTAATTAATATGATTAAGTTGAATTCTATTCATGAGCTCATTGCCATTTGCTGCATAAAATTTCATTTGCCTTAGAGTATAAGCAGTTATGAGCTGTAATGCAAATATGCTACATTTATTGGCTCCATCATTCATCAGTGTTTTGTCATAGAAGAACCAGAAAGTTTTATTTAAGTTTATTAAAAAGGCTATCCAACCAGTCATAAGCAACTTGTGTTCTTCAGAGAATGCAGATCCACAAGTCTTAACAAGTCTTGACAACTTCACACCAGACTGCCAAAATTAAACATTTATGAATGAAAGATTATAATGTGTGTGTGGCCTCAAACAAGGCTGCATTAATGTGGTATTTTCAGTACCTTTACAAGTCTGCATGAACAAATTTTTCTCTTTTACTAATTTTTATTGGCAATTTTCAACAAGATTACAGAGAATCACATTAGTGTCATCCACCTTCAATTATTTATTTTATTTATCAAATAAAAATGCTCATATAAGACCAAATGCTTGTCTTTATTAATAGTGAATTAAGGGAGGATGATGATTAATGCAGAGAGGGGGAGCATGAGTAGAGGGAAAAAGAAAGTAGGATGAATGGAAAAGAAAGGGCCGCAAGAAGGAAACAGAATGAGTGGGAAGAGGCCATGGGGGAGGAAGAAAAGAGGAAATGGGAGGTGGAGGGTAGGAAAAAGGCTTCAGTATCTCCTATATGTTCCTACCAATATGGATGCTTATCAAGAAGTATAGCTAGTGAAGCATGGGCTTATTGGATCCATGGAGACCATATGGTAAGAAATTTCTTATTTCTATGAGTGTCTATGAGTTTGCATGTAGGTTTCTCGATAATAGAGTTTCTCAATAATAAAGAACAGATCCATGCATTGCTTGACATCTATAAGGCCTCATGTACACATGGAGCCAGTGCTACCACTAGGCGAACTAGGCAGCCGCCTAGAGCGAAGCCATGGCTGTGACTCATGGACAACTCTGACATGCCGGTTAAAATGAAAATGGTTGCAGCACTTGGGTGAATCAAAACAGAGACACACACAGTGAGATAGATCCCTCCCCCTACCTTCTCCGCCTCCAGGAAGTCAGGTGCTGTCTACCTGTTTGCTGATTGGTAAGTGCTGAGTGCAGGGGCGTGGCTACCTGAGGGATGCCAGCCTGCTTGAGCTGATCAATTGCAGGAGCAGTAGAGGAGGGTGCAGCTATGTTGTCTGAACAGCGGACCTGTCAGAAGACCACACAGACTGGAGTGCAAACAAGCCAAAGGAGAGAGATCTGGAGTGAGTGTGGTGGAGGCCAGAGCAGGGGCGGACTGACCATTTGGAAACTCGGGCACTGCCCGAGGGCCCAGGATCAGTAGGGGGCCCCATGAGATGCCCCTAGTACCTTTTTCATAGGCTTTTTTGAGTTTGGGCAAGGACACAGGGGCCCCATGATCCCCTATTGCCCGGGGGCCCCATGAGTTGTCAGTCCGCCCCTGGGCCAGAGCCAGTCTGAGTCTACGTGGCTACCCGGAGCAGACTGTTAAGGCCAGAGCCAGCAAGCATTCACCCGAAGAAGTAAGTCAATATTAAGTGCAATTTAAACCATGCCCTCTTGTCGCCACAGCACACAAAGCATGCCACATTTTTATTTTTCTTGCTTCTTGTAGAACATCACTTCCTCCCAGCTCCACAGTCAGATATTTTTTATTTATTTGGAGGGGGGCAATGATCTCCCCTAGGGCACAAAATAGTCTAGCACTGGCCTGTGTACACTTCTGCTCCTAAACATGAGTTTAGAAGCTTTTGGCATTATTTTGCCAAAGCCCCTGAACTCAACCTAATAAAAGCCTATGTGTCCATCTACACATAGGATTTTACTAGGGTTCAGGACCAGCAGAGTTTAGAGGCAGTTAAACGTTCCTCCCCTGAACATAGAAGAATCTCGTTCAGGAGAGGAACGTTTTGGCCAAAAAACGTGTGTAGACCCTAGCCATGTTTAGAGTTTGGGCATTTATTCATGTAAATGGAAAATACTCTGGCCAATCAAATGAATAAATGTCCATGCACTAAATATGGCTAAACATGGGTAAACGTGGTAACATATTTACACACATTTTTGCCGCATTTAGCATTTTTCTGCTCCTTGGAGAGCTAAATGTCTAGGGGAGTTCATATGTACATGAGGCCTAAATATGCACATCAGCAATGGATTGTTTGGCTTTCAACAGGTCATACATGTACTTGAGCTTCGGTCCGGTGACTTTTGGTGTCCCAGGTTGAAATGATGTCATCAGTCTGCTGAAGGCAGAAGAAAGGATTTCTTCAATATCCTCTCCCCCAGTGACCAGACTGCAATATTGTAGCAAGTGACAATGTGGGAGGTTTCAGCAGGAGTTGATCTGTGTCATAAATAAATATACAGGCACCAGGAACTATATAAATATGTAATCTCTGAGCCACCATCTTGGGCCAGCTTACCTATAATTTTGTGTCTGTTACCCCTCTTTGACAATCCCTTCACTAGTTTTTTCTCACCAAACAAAATAAAAAATACTGACAACAATCTACAAATCCATCCACAGCTCTGCCTCCTGCTACACCACCAACTTCATCTCAAAATACCAACTAACCCATTCTCTTTACTTCTCCCAAGAACCCCTGCTCTCTAACTCCCTTGTTACCTCCTCCCATGCTCCCCTCCCCCAGGACTAATCCAGAGCCTCTACCATCCTCTGAAACTCTTTACCCAAATCTGTCTGACTATCTCCTACTCTATCAACCTAAAGAAAATGCCTGGAAACCCATCTCTAGGCCTTTCCCTCCCTGCACCAAATAATCTGTACTTTCTCCATCAGCTCATCCCCCACATTTATTACCTTTTGTATCACTTGACCTTTCCTTTTAGATTGTAAGCTCTGCAAAGAGCAAACTGTTGGTACTATATAAATCCTGAATAGTAATATTAATGCCATAGACATCTCCCTATAATCTGGCTTTTTGTTTATCAAAGTCTCAATCGAGATACTGTTTGTATTGTCCCAATTTAAATAGTCAGGTTCAAAATGTCATTCTCTAATTATGCACTACTGAGAATAGTGACATAGAGAATTTTTGTAAGTTCTTGATAAAGACAAAACATCCAAAATTCTGCATGCACATAAAAATAGATATGTGTTATTAATGACAAGCACATTTTCAAATATGCGCTTCTATGTCAGTCTGCAAGAGGATTTGCCTGGTCCAATATCTGCTATTTTGGTTCTTTTTGTAAATTCTCTCTACAGTTAAATACAAAAAATCTCTTATCCCCAAAAGTGTGACCTCCCTTCCAGTCAGGTAGTGAGAAATGCAAAAGGATCCCTGTTTAGAGTGATACTAAAGGTTCACTTTTTTTTTTTAACAACAAGCATATCATACTTACCTGCTCTGTGTAATGGCTTTGCACAGAGCAGCCCTGATACTCCTTTTCTCGTGTCCCCCAACGGTGCTCCTGGCTCCTCCCCTCTGCTGAGATCTCTGGGGCAACTCATGCGTGCTTGCTCCTGAGCCACCTTTGTGTGTCTATGAGACACACAGTGCATGGTTTTTCCCTGCCCCCCATTCCCTCCTCACTGGCTGTAATTGACAGCAGCTAGGGATGGGGCAATGGAGAGACCAGGGAGAGTCGAGGCTCCCGTGCACAGTGCTGGATTGAAGGCTCAGGTAAGTATTAGGGAGGCTGAGGGGGGGGGGGTTGCACACTGAAGGTTTTTTACCTTCATGCTATAATGCTATAATCCTTCAGCCTTTAGAACCACTGTACATTTTTAATAGTGCAAAAATAATGGCACCCTGCCCCTGTCCCAACCCCCTCAAACACACACACACGCACGCCACCATCAATTGTCAATCATAATTGGAAACAATTGGACATAATCTCCTCTAATTTATGCTTTTCTAAGCAACGTAATTCTGAAATGGGAGTTAAGGAAGTTTTCCTCTTTATTCTTGCACTGTAATTCAATTAAACAAATGGCTATTGAGGTGAGGTGACTGGTGTAGCAAGATGACAACATGGGGTTTATTTACTAAAGCTGGAGAGTCCAAAATCAGACTCCCTTCTGCATAGAAACCAATCAGCTTCTAACCTCAGCTTGTTCAATGAAGCTTTGGCAATGAAACCTGGAAGCTGATTGGTTTCTATGCAGAAGGGAGTCTGATTTTGGACTCTCCAGCTTTAGTAAATAAACCCCCATATGTCCATTTTACTTAAAGCAAAACTAAAGGCAAAACATATTTTTAGTTTTGGACAAAGTGGAGAGGGATTAGACCACCTGTCAGTTTTTACTGATGTCAGGGAGATTTACCCTACCTGTCCTATTTACCATTATCATTAAAAGTGAAAGTAAAAGAAAATCCCAAATTTTGGGTTGTTTCCAGAAATGTAATACAGGGGAAATCTTCTGATGGAGGCACTAGTTCTGGTGACCTGGGAGTCCCCAAAGGATTCCCATAATTTTCAGGGCTTTCCTCTCACTTCCTGTTTTGGCTATGGGGCAGGATGCAAAGGTAAATCTCCCCAGTAGGACACAGATGGAAAAAAAAATTGAGGAGGGTTATAACCCTCCCTTACTGTATCCAAAATGAAAAAAAAAGCTTAATTAATTCATTTATCTAGAAAACGGTGATTAACGATGAACAGCCCTAATTAGTGAGGCCCCTTCCCAAAATGAGTGATAGCGAGCAACCCCTACTCTTGGAGATAATGAACTGCTAAGGGGTCCAAATGATCCTTGTACCAGTTAAGAAAACAGAGGGAAACACTGGTGGGTCAACTTTCAGATTTCTACTCCCAGATTTTCCAAATCCCAGTGAAACCCTGCTAAGGCAAACCAATTCACTCATCTCTATCTGTAGTTAAGTACATTTATTACCCATCCCATTATAATAATTCCTAGATTTCACAATGCCTGAAATAAATTTTCACATCTCAAGGTTAAGGTATTAGTTGGGTGTCAGTGTTCAAACAATATAAAGCTATTTTATAATTGGAACAATTTCAGCTCTTGGTTATTTCCTAATTAAATATTTGTCACCAGGATTGTTATTGGTTCTGCAGAAATGAGGGTTGTAAAATAAATAAGGTGATGTCTTCTCACATTCCGGCTGCAGCACAGCACACAGCTCTGAATAATGAACTGGCTGACTTTTGAAGTCAGGATGTCCATCTTCAAGTGTTAATTCAGGCTGCCAATGCATTCTCACCAGCTCCTGGTGTCAAGAAATGCCTAACTTCAAATGCCAAAGGGTTAATAAAGCAACATATTGCCAGGATTTGTGTGAAATATTCCATTTTCTATTACAATTCTTTGCAAATGGAAAGGTTCACAGCTTGTGTTCAGGTACAGCTTCATGATGGTTACCCCTCCGAAGCATGGTGTGGAAACTGCAAAAATATCATGCAGAAAAATGGAATATATACAAAAGGAAGCACAGGATTCCATTAAAAAAAACATACAGTAACTGCTGGAAAAAGACTGCTAATACAAATTGAAAAATATGTGTCACTCTAATCCAACTAATAATAATAGACCAGGGGTTCTTCAACTTTTCAAACTTGGGACCCAAGTAAGAAAATTATTAACATACTGGGACCCAGATTTAGAATTATTACTAAAATATTAGCAAAGCCATAAAAATGTAGATAACAATAGCTGAAGAAAAACAAACAAATATCAAATGTATTTAATTATATTCAAGTATAGTTATAAATGTTTTCTCATTTAAGCAGAAAAGTATCTTATTTATCGGGCATATAAATATACATTTTTGTAACCCATGAAACTGGTATTAACAGTATCTAAATACAAAGAATTTTTTTGCATTTTAAAGTTTGGAATGGTACCAAAACCATTGTTTTAGACCAGTGGTTCTCAACCTTCCTAATGCCGTGACCCTTTAATACAGTTCCTCATGTTGTGGTGACCCCCATCCATAAAATTATTTACCTAGTAATTATAATTCATGAGTGTCGTTTTACCTCCAATACTGCTGCTTTCAACACAGTAGCTGCTTTTAACAGAGTAGCTGCTTTCAACACAGCAGCTGCTTTCTACACAGTAGCTGCTCTTTACACATCGGAAATATGTGTTTTCTGATGGTCTTAGGGGACCCCTGTGAAAGGGTCGTTGAACCCCAAAGGGGTCGCGACCCACAGGTTGAGAACCACTGTTTTAGACTAAAAAATGTTTTTGATGAGTTTGTTTGTACCATTCGAGATTCCCAGTTTAAAATGAAAAAACTCCTAAGCAGAAAAGTACCCAGTGGACTTATTATTATTATTATTATTATAAATAGATTCCTAAGCACCATTCCTATGTAAATGCTCTTACATATACGAAGGCAGAACTCTCAGCAGATATAAAAGGCATAGCTCTGTGTTCATTAGTACATCAGAAATGTATCTCTACATATACAGTATAATACAAGCAGCGTAAGAACATGAGCATGGCTGGGTATAAGCCTCTCATACTCCAGGTACAGCAGAGCTCAGACATTGACTGTGGAATTCCCTCAGCCCCCTTCTTTCCACACCTTCTAGTTCCCCTCACGTTTGTACTGTCAATCATAATCATTTTGATATATCACTCACCATTGATGCACTGATTATGCACTTGGAACGAACTAGACTGCAAAAGCCAAGTGGAGACCCATCGCATATACACCTGCAACACAATTTGGGTCCTAACTAGAGATGAGCGAATCGAACCAGGCGAACCGGAATTCGATACGAATTTCAGGAAAAATTCGATTCGCGTCGAATCCGAATATTTGCCTACTTCGGGTGCGCGAATCGGATTTTTCCCGATCAGCCGGCAAAAGTGTCCCTGCAGAGAGCTCCGCTATTTCTGACAGTTCTCTGACAGAAGGAACACATGTACAGCGGTTGAAACATTGTATCTATTAGTTTCCATTTAGGATACAGATGTTTCAACCGCTGTACATGTGAAGAAGCTGTCAGAGAACTGTCAGAAATAGAGGAACTCTGCAGATACACTTTTTGCCGGTTTGGAATTCTTATTTTCATCCTACTTCTTCTTCTTCTTCTTCTACTTCTTCATCCTCAGAAGAAGAAGAAGAGGATGAGGATGAAGAAGAAGAAGAAGAGGAAGAAGTAGGATGAAAATAAGAATAATTCCAAGCCGGCAAAAAGTGTATGTGCAGAGTTCCTCTATTCTGCAGATACACTTAGAGGAGCTCTGCAGATACACTTAGAGGAGCTCTGCACATACACTTTTTGCCAGCTTGGAATTAATCTTATTTTCATCCTACTTCTTCTTCTTCTTCTTCATCCTCATCCTCAGAAGAAGAAGAAGAGGATGAGGATGAAGAAGAAGAAGTAGGATGAAAATAAGAATAATTCCAAGCCGGCAAAAAGTGTATCTGCAGAGCTCCTCTAAGTGTATCTGCAGAATGTCATTTATGGAAACAAATAGATACAATGTTTCAACCGCTGTATGGAGTGAATGTCCCAGAACTGTCAGAAATAGACTATTTATGACAGTTCTGGGACATTCCCTCCATACAGCGGTTGAAACCGCTGTATGGAGGGAATGTCCCACAACTGTCAGAAATAGACTATTTCTGACAGTTCTGGGACATTCCCTCCATACAGCGGTTGAAACATTGTATCTATTTGTTTCCATAAATGGATCCATTTATGGAAACAAATAGATACAATGTTTCAACCGCTGTATGGAGTGAATGTCCCAGAACTGTCAGAAATAGACTATTTATGACAGTTCTGGGACATTCCCTCCATACAGCGGTTGAAACCGCTGTATGGAGTGAATGTCCCACAACTGTCAGAAATAGACTATTTATGACAGTTCTGGGACATTCCCTCCATACAGCGGTTGAAACCGCTGTATGGAGTGAATGTCCCACAACTGTCAGAAATAGACTATTTATGACAGTTCTGGGACATTCCCTCCATACAGCGGTTGAAACCGCTGTATGGAGGGAATGTCCCACAACTGTCAGAAATAGACTATTTCTGACAGTTCTGGGACATTCACTCCATACATGTCCCAGAACTGTCAGAAATAGACTATTTCTGACAGTTCTGGGACATTCCCTCCATACAGCGGTTGAAACCGCTGTATGGAGTGAATGTCACAGAACTGTCAGAAATAGACAGAAACTGTCACAGAACTGTCCTTCTTCTCATCCTTCTCCTTCTTCTCATCCTTCTTCTCATCCTTCTTCTCATCCTTCTCCTTCTTCTCATCCTTCTCCTTCTTCTCATCCTTCTTCTCATCCTTCTCCTTCTTCTCATCCTTCTTCTCATCCTTATCCTTCTCCTCCTTCTCCTTCTCCTTCTCCTTCTTCTCATCCTTCTCCTCCTTCTCCTTCTCCTTCTTCTCATCCTTCTCCTTCTTCTCATCCTTCTCCTTCTTCTCATCCTTCTCCTTCTTCTCATCCTTCTCCTTCTCCTTCCTCATCTCCAAGGGCATTTAAATTAAAGGTACAGTGTTCTGCACTAATTTAAAGGCTCTCTGAAGCCTAGAAACCCTTTTTATAAGTTAACTTCGTAGCGAATTAATTCGCATCGAATCGAATTTCTTCCTGGAATTCGCCGAATCAGCCGAATCGAATTTTTGAAAAATTCGCTCATCTCTAGTCCTAACCCATAGCTTAAAGCCCAATTGAATATTCAGTCAAATTTAATAAATAAATTCCAAGTTCATCAACATAAAAGGTATACAAAGCCTTGCAATTTGTTTTCAGAAAATTAAAAAACAGCATACTACAGAGTGGGAATCTTGCTCTCTGTGGGAAAGCAATGATCTCTCTGCATAGATCCAACACATTCTCTATCAACAGATCTTCAATCAACAGGCAGCATAGCTTTGCTGCTTCGGGGGCTATAAGTGTGACTCAGCAGGGGACATGTTGGACCTCTGCAATTAGACCATTGCATCCCCACGGACAGTAAGGATCCCTCGCTGCAGCTGCTGGCAGGGGACTGGCTTTTCTACTCAGGTTGTAGATGATTTAATAAGAAAAGAAACGCTACAACATAGAATATTTTTTATTTTAACGTATTTGCTGAAGGTTAACTGAAGCTTCAATTGGGTTTTAATAAACACTTAATTACAGTAAAACATTTAAAGGGGAAATATAGGTTTTTCTAACCTGTTTTAAAAAAGAGAAAACAAGAACGACGAACTCGCAGATGTCTTGATATACCTAGTGACGAATGGAGTGATTTCTTATGCTACTAAATTACTGATTTCACTATTCTGCAAATCTTAGTAGTTTTTCTCCTTCTGTGCCCCTTTTTTAGTCATTTAAAGTGCATTGTACCATTAAAACACCATAAAGCACCCTAACCTAGGCATTCTCCTGTATATAATTATTGGTAACCTTAGATCAAAAATATTGGTTTGTGCTGTGAATATACTACAGGGCCCACTCAATACAAATGTGTCACTTTCAAAAAAATGCTAGCCACCAGGTTATGATATCCCTTGGGGATTCTGGTATCAATATGCTCAATTTCCGAAGTAAATTCTCTGGCAGGAGGGGCTCTACTACTAAGGAGGCAGACTCACCAACTGCAACAGGGAGCCACTGACACTTCTCAGTAAATAAGATGACAATGGATGACATTTCAACCACAGCTGAAATATAGGTTCCAAATGTGTTTATAACCGAAATGTTATTCTCCCAATTTTAAATGTAGTAGTGAAAACTTAAAACCTCATATATACTTTTTGCTGTGTTCCGCTGGGGGAATTTACCTTCACTTCCTGCCCCAGAGGCAAAAAAGGAGATGGGAGGAAATTTCCCCCAAAGTAAATGGAAATTCCTATTTTAGAGAGTTATCACAGAAAAGGTGCCCCCAATATTTTCCATCTCAGGGACAATAAGGTTGGTTTACTAAAACTGGAAAGTGTAAAATCTGGTGCAACTCTGCATGGAAACCAATCAGCTTCCAGTTTTTTTTTTTGTCAAAGCTTAATTGAACAAGCTGAAGTTAAAAGCTGTTTGGCTACCATGCACAGCTGCACCAGATTTTGCACTCCCCAGTTTTAGGACAAACAGACAAGTAAAACTCTTTGCAGGAGACACAGACAGTAATAAAAAGTTGACAAAGGATTTACCCCTTTCATGCTCCATTCTCCTAGAAGTTATATCTTAGCTATAGATGAAGCCTGGTGAACCGAAGAAGCTTCTACCTTCTTACGTGTCTTGTTCCACCAGAGAGCTCTCTGTTCCACTTCTGTTCCTGTCCATTTGGGAGATTTGAGTATTCTCAACTACTTTTCCTTGTTCTAGTTCCTTCTGTTGCATTCTGTGCAACAATTAATAGGGAATCCAAAAGGAAGAGTGGGAATACGTGGCCCAAGAAATGAATTAAATTATCTGGTGAAAAGATAGGTCAGTGCTGTCCAAAAGGATTTGAGCCATCATCATTTCCTCTGCAGTTTGTCTTAAGAGAATCGACATAAAACTGCCTGGTAAAATCAACACAAAATATACTTTTTTCTTCCTAGTTCAATAAACTAACCCTATACTAGTTTAAATTAAAAGGTTTAGGTTGAAAACTGAACATACTGTATATGTAAAAGAACTGGGAACCATTGGTTATAAATTGCATTTCTAACCATTTATATAAAAGCAGAAGTCTTTTGAAGAGGCCACGGAGCACCAGAGAAAGTACTGAATTCTTTCATTTTCATGTAAGTAAAATGTATATAAATATTTATACAGTATATTTAATATGTGTTTTTGTGTGTGTATACAATATATATATACACTCACTTAATTAGGTGCACTTGTTCAATTGCTTGTTAACATAAATTGGTAATCAGCCAATCACATGGCAGCAACTCAATGCATTTAGGCATCTAGACATAGTGAAGTTCAAACTGAGCATCAGATTTGGGAAGAAAGGGAATTTAAGTGCCTTTGAATGTGTTCTTGGTGCCAGAAGGGCTGGTCTGAGTATTTAAAAAGCTGCTGATCTACTGAGATTTTCATGCACAGTCATCTCTAGGGTTTACAGAGAATGGTCTGAAAATGAGAAAATAGGAATGTTTCCAGGCGAAAGGGGGTCCAACCCCATACTAGCAAGGTGTACGTAATAAAGTAGCCAGTGAGTATATATATATATATATATATATATATATATATATATGTGTGTGTGTGTGTGTGTGGTCTTCAAAAAGTTTCTGCACTTTGAAGTACATATATATATATATATATATATATATATATATATATATACCGTATTTGCCGGCGTATAAGACGACTGGGCGTATAAGACGACCCCCTACTTTTCCTGCTAAAATGTAGTGTTTGGGCTATACTCGCCGTATAAGACTACCCCTCTTCCAATGCACACCAGTGGGAGGAATAGTGCCCCATCATCGGTGTCAGTGGGAGGAATAGTGCCCCATCATTGGTGTCAGTGGGAGGAATAGTGCCCCATCATTGGCATTAGTGGCAGGAATAGTGCCCCATCATTAGTATCAGTGGGGGGAATAGGTGCCCCATCATTGGTATCAGTGGCAGGAATAGTGCCCCATCATTAGTATCAGTGGGGGGAATAGTGCCCCATCATTGGTATCAGTGGCAGGAATAGTGCCCCATCACTGGTATCAGTGGGAGGAATAGTGCCCCATCATTGGTATCAGTGGGAGGAATAGTGCCCCATCATTGGTATCAGTGGCAGGAATAGTGCCCCATCATTAGTATCAGTGGGGGGAATAGTGCCCCATCATTGGTGTCAGTGGGAGGAATAGTGTCCCAACATTGGTGTCAGTGGGAGGAATGGTGTCCCATCATTGGTGTCAGTGGGGGGTGGAATAGTGCTCCATCATTGGTGTCAGTGGGGGGTGGAATAGTGCCCCATCACTGGTGTCAGTGGGGGGGGGAATAGTGCCCCATCGTTGGTGTCAGTGGGGGGGAGGAATAGTGCCCCATCGTTGGTGTCAGTGGGAGGAATAGTGCCCCATCATTGGTGTCAATGGGAGGAATAGTGCTCCATCATTGGTATCAGTGACACCAATGATGGGGCACTATTCCTCCCACTGACACCAATTACACTTGCTGACCCTGTTCTAGTATGGTGCTGCTGCAGCCAGCATATGTGGTTGCAGCAGCACCTCTACACTGAACACTTACCTGCTGCTCCTGCACTCGATTTTCGCCCACCCCTGTACTTAGTGTCCCTTCCGTTGGAAGGGGGGGGCGGTGGCGGCACCGCGCCGCCCCCCTAAAAAGTGTCAGAATGCCGTATACCGGCGTATAAGACGACCCCCGACTTTTGAGAAGATTTTCAAGGGGTAAAAAGTTGTCTTATACGCCGGCAAATACGGTATATATATATATATATATATATATATATATATATATATATATATATATATATATATAAAACAAAACATGAGTGGGAAGGCAAAACACATTTCTTTTATTTCTTATGAGATGCATATTCAACTGTAGGTCATAACAGAATGGCACTATCATAAAACAAAACATGGCAACAAGTAAACAAATGAAATGACCCCTGTTCAAAATTCTGCATGCCTTTAGTTCTTGATACTGGGTATTGCCTTCTTTAGTATCAATGACAGCCTGCAGTCTTTTGTAATAGTTATCTATGAGACCCGGAATTCTTGCAAGTGGCATAGCTGTCTATTCCTCTTGGCAAAATGCCTCCAGGCCATGCAAAGTCTTTTGTCATCTTGACTGAAGTGCACATTTTATATCTCCCCAGAGTGGCTCAATGATATTAAGGTCAGGAGATTGTGATGGCCACCCCAGAACCTTCAACTTTTGCTGTGACCATTGGAGGTCAACTTGGTCATGTGCTTAAGGTCATTGTCATATTGGAAAGTCCAAGAGCATCCCATGAGCAGCATTTATGCAGAACAGTACACATTTTCTGCCAGTATTTTCGGATAACATGCTGCATTCATTCTGCCATCAATTTTCACAAAATTCCCCAAACCTTTAGAACTCACACACCCTCAGAACATCAGTGAGCCACCACCATGTTTCAAAGTGGGGATGGTAATACTGTTGCATCAAACATAGCGCTTATGTTTGTGACCATAAAGCTCTATTCAGGTCTCGTGAGGTTACCTGTGGGATTTTCTTTGTATCCTGAACAATTCTTCTGGTTGTTGTGGCTACAATCTTTCTTGGTCTACCTGACATTGGCTTGGTATCAACAGATCCCCAAATGTTCCACTTCTTAATAAGTTATTGAACAGCACTGACTGGCATATTCAAGGCTTTGGATATCTTTTTATATCATTTTCCATCTCTATAAATTTCCATTACCTTGTTATGCAGGTCTTTTGGCAGTTCTTTTCTGCTCCCCATGGCTCAGTATCTAGCCTGTAAGAGCTAACACACTCATTAACTATTTATACAAAGACACTAATTGCAATTTAAAAAGCCACAGATATAGGAAATGAACCTTTAATTGCCATTTTAACCTGTGTGTGTCTGTACCAAGGCCAAACATTCCAGGTTATGTAAACTTTTGAACAGAGCCATGTGGATGATTTCTGTTATCACTGGGATTTAAAAAGGAGCCGAACAACTATGTGATAGTAAATGGATTCAAATGATCACTATCCTTAAATAAACACAGTTTTTGTCATGATCAGTCATATTTTCAATATCAATGCAAAAATTTCATGATTTTGCCAGGGTATGCAAACTTTTGAGCACAACTGTATATAGAGAGATCCCTTAGAAACCACATTTGTTCTATCATTGAATACTTGAACACTGAGTCATGTGACACACGTCATCTAAATTAAAGTGAGATCGTTGGGTTTTTTTTTTGGCAGGATCTGATAGCCTGTAATAAATACACAAAAAATGCGTAATTATAAATGTCTCTCATGACCAGTGAAAGACATGAAAGCACCTTGGGTGGTCTTTGGACCACCATTAAAGAATCCTTTACTCTGTGCGTTAGCGAGGTTTTATGAGCAATATTTTTGCCAGTTGGAATTTGTGTTAACCAAAGGGAAATTGTTTACCAAAGAGAAAAAAAACATGTTTTATGCAAAACCATTGTGCTGCTCATTAACTTCCCATCATTAACAGTGTAACTATTTAAGGCCCGTTAACTTTCCCAAATACATAATTTACTGCCCTTACACTTAGCAGACGGGTTGCAAAAGTAATTATCATGAGATATATAAAACTGGAGATAAAAACATGCAATGTAAGTGTAGTATTAACCTTGCATAAATCAATTGTAAGACCACATATTAAGTATTAAGTATATGGGGCCCTCTCTGTAAGAAGGAGAATTGGAACAAAAGCAAGAAACCAGAGAGATACATTGGATGTATGTTCTGATATAAAATAAAATACTAAAGTGCTTGATCAATCTATGCCTGATTATATAAATATGCCTCACAGGCAATATTTTAAATTAATATGTATAAAAATGCAAAAAGTCAATGGTAGGTTTTTGCATTTTAAATTTTCAAACCACAGACATAAGGTTGTTTTTTTTAAATAGAGGTTAGTGCCAATTCACAAAAGCACAGGTATTTTCATCACATGCATTTTTTGTTGACTGTAACAATAAAATGCATTTTCAGGTCACTAAGAGGCTCATTTATAACAAAGAATGGATATTGCTACCCACCATCTGCTCTAAGCCACCAGGATATGCCACATTGTTGCTTGCACTTAGTGGCCCATTCATAACATACAAGCCTGTAGTGGTGTGGTAGAGTAATGGCCAAAAATATTGGCAACCCTGCATTTCTGTCAGATAATGTACCCTTCGCCTAGAAAATTTTTGCAATTACAAATGTTTGCATTCTCATGTTTATTTATTTTGTTTGTATTGGTATGACACAAAAAAGTGGTGAAAAAAATTCCAAATCTGACACATTCCACCCAAAACCCCAAAAATGGACTGGACAAAATTATTGGCACCCTCAATTTAATATTTGGTAGCTCACCCCTTGGAAAAAATAACTGAAATCAATCGCTTCCTGTAAACGTCAGTGAGTTTCTTACACCTCTCTACTGCTCCAGGTCTCTCAGATTGGAAAGGTTCCTTTTCCCAACTGTTGTTTTTAGATCTCTCCACAGGTGCTCTATGAGATTGAGATTTGGACTCATTGCTGACCAGTTTAACACTTTGCCTGACTCTCCAGCACTTTGTCTGAAACCATTTCTGGGTACTTTTTGACACGTGCTTCGGGCAATTGTCCTACTGTAAGACCCATGACCTCTGGCATAGACCCAATTCTCTGACACTGGGACCTACATTGCACCCCAGAATCCTTTGGTAGTCTTCAGATTTCATAATGCCATGCACACGGTCAAGACATCCAGTGCCTGAAGTAGCAAAGCAACACCAAAACATCAGTGACCACCCACCATGTATGACTGTAGGAACTGTATTATTTTCTTTAAAGGCCTAATTTCTTTTGCTGAAAACAGTAGAATGATGGGCTTTACCAAAAAGCTGTAATTTTGTTTCGTCTTTATACAGCACATTCTCCCAAAGGATTTTGGCTACCTCAAGTAAGTTTTGGCAAACTCCAATCTGTCTTTCTTATAATTCTGTGACAGCTGTGGGGTCCTCCTGGATCTCCTACCATAGTGTCCCTTTTCATTCAGATGGCAACGTATAGCGTGAGCTGACACACTTGTACTTGAAGGTGAGCTTGAATTTGTCTGGAAGTTGATCAAGGTTCTTTAACCACCATTCGAACAATCCTTCATTGCAATATTTAATCAAGTTTTCTCATTCTTCCACATCCAGGGAGATTAACTACAGTGCCATGGACTGTAAACTTCTTGACAATGCTGTGCACAGTGGACACAGAAAAATTAAGTTCTGTTAGTTGATACACCTGAGTTTAATTACAAATTACAGGAGCATGACAAACTTGGAATGCAAGTATTTCTTACAATTTTGAGAAGGTGCCAATAAATTTGTCCAGTCCATTTTTGGGGTTTTGCTTGGAATGTGTCAGATGTGGCTTTTTGTTTCTCCACGTTTTTGTGTCATACTAATACAAACAAAATAAATAAACATGAGAATGCTTAAACATTTGTAATTGCAGCAATTTTCTGGGAGAAGTGGTGCATTATCTGACTGATATACAGGGGTGCAGGGGCGGACTGACCATTCGAGCACTCGGGCACTGTTCGAGGGCTCATGGTTAGTAGGGGACCCCATGAGATGGTACCTTTCATTGGCTTTTTCATAGGCTTTTTTGGGTGTTGGCGAGGACAAAGGGGCCCCATGATCCCCTATTGCCCGGGGGTCTCATGAGTTGTCAGTCCGCCCCTGCGGGTTGCCAATATTTTTGGCCATGACTGTATCTTACAATGCTTTCTCTATGATTGCAGAAGGGGGCAGTCACTTGACTTTGAGAGGTCATGTGACCAGCCTCTCCTCCTGTTTTCAGATGTTGTTTTCCTCATTAATATTTGTGCTTCTCTTGTAATGGAGTGACCATGATAAGGCCATAACATTGCTTTATATATAGACCCTTAAAGGTTATATCACATCTCCTGAATTTAGTGCATTCAAATTTTGTTATCCATTGTTTTCACATCCTATTCTTCATGCTTGCATAGCCACCATGCCCTAGGCAGGAGTGGATTTTTAAATATATTGAAATGTAAACAACCTAAGCTGAATTGATAGTTCTGTATTCACTAGATCTCCGATAAGCCCAATGTTATTGTGTGCTTCTGCTTGCTTCTGTGCTATGTCCTGGCAATAGTGCAAAATTCTTTAATAAGACTGGGTCATGAATTTTTTATGTCCACCTGGCCAACCAGTAGGAGGTTTACTGCTGGTGGCGCAGGCTGGGAGAAGTCTGGTGTTTTACCAGGGAGACTGTGCTTAATCTACTCTTTAGCCAAATGCTTTCAGTATGCCAGTGAATTACAGGATGCCAGTCTGGCTTAAAGGTAATTTTACCTGTGAAGGCAGTGAGAATATTTGTTTCCTGGAGTCTGCCATGTCCTTTGGGTGTTCTGTGCCCTAACCCTCTCTCCCTGAGTTCATGGTGGAAAATAAATTCTATGGCTGGCAGGAATCAGTTCACAACCTTGGACCCGCGCACTCCATGCTGAGGTGAAATGTAAGCCCACCCAACTACTGGGGGGTTCATAATTGCCTCTAGTGGTAAGGGAGTTTTATGCTTACTTAAGGCAGTGATGGAGGAAGTACTGAAGCCAAAGTGTCAACATGATAGCCATAGAAAGCAGGCGTATATTAGGTGGATGTTGCCTTCATTAGTGAGATATGAACCTTAGTTCCTTGGTCTGCACACCTACAGTGGCCATTATGAGGATGTCCTACTCTCTCTGTTGGATTTTTTGTATGTTTTGTACTATGGAGAATGCAACAGGAGGAGTTTATAAAAGGTGGGTGGGAACACTCCAAACTGTTAAGTAAACAGAAACAGTCAGGAATTACTGCAGAGAGATGTTGGTTTTAGAGTATCCAACAGTATAATAAGCCAGGGGCTATAAATAAAATATGACTTTACCATGGAAAGACCCTCAGGGGAAATTTTATAAAGTAATCATTCTGACATTAACCAAACATTCACTGCAGGTAAATATTCCTGGTGCATGTGTTTAAACAACAGTGATTGATTCACCACCAGTGAATGTTTAGCGGAAGTCACCTTCACTGCTTTATAAATTTGCCCCTGTCCTTTTAGTAAACTTTGTATACTGACATACTGAGGCCAGCTCCCAATTATAAATAGAGATTAATTGGCTATGCCTTTTACAAATAAAAAAGCAGCTTTTCTCTGCAATACTAACCCTATTTCTGGCACTACCCTCCACAGACTCACTGCTCTGCAACCCAGCTCTGGTCCCCTTTTGGGACAAATGGAGTGGGCTGACAAGAGCATGCTGATGAGGACACATCATTATGCGGGGTTGTTCTCTGCAACATTAAGGGCCTAATCACCTTTAGGGAAAGAAGAGAGATCCATGATGTCATGTGACCAGACCAAAGATCCATGGAAGAAAATGTACGTATGTATATAAAAATGTTAAATGTTAAAGAATTTTTTTTTAAAAGTCTTAATGTTTCACAGCAACCTAGAAGCCCTCAAACCCAGAATGCTCAGTATGGGAATATTGATTTCATACTCCCAACAGTCATTCTGGCACACCCCAACAATGTTTGCCTTCCTCTTGATTAGTGAGGCTCATTGCCTGACACTGAGGGAACGATACGGGGTGTACCAAAGCTCCAACTCAAAAACCGGCAGCTACCGTATATTCAACTAATGCCTAGAATGGGGGAACATGAGAAATTAAGTTTAGTTGAAAAAGTTTTTGGGAATATGGCACCAGGAACATACCACTAATGAAGTGTATCTAAATCTGCTAGTAACATCTAACATCCCACCCCCCTGCCCCAGACTGACAATGCTACTGCCCAAAGGTGTCCCCTGTGCTCCTTTTTCCAGAGTGGAGGCACTCTAGTACAGGAGGTGTGTTACTGGCCAGATCGCCAGGTCAAAACAGAGGGAAAAGCCTAAAACCAAAAGAAAACTAATGCAGACACCACATCTAATGATTAGTAAGCTGCAATGTATTAAATGTTTGTATTGGGATTATATAACACTTGAAGTCTGCTATATGCAAACACCTGTAGATGATTTTAATCTTTACATCAACTTGAGAAAGTTACCAAGAAAAACAGACCATCACTGTAGTACATGGAAAATGAAGTCAGCTATTTTGTCTTTTTTTGGTTGGAGGTAAATCCTCTGCCTATTTTTTTTTTTAACCCAGCAACTGAATTTTCTTCAATTTTCAAAGCTACATTCAGATTTTGCTTACATAAACTTATGTAAACGCAGCACACATAAAAATGTGAAAATGCAAGTACAAATAAATCTGTTTACACCCTTAAAAAAATGCATCTATCCAATGCCCATGTGTATGCGCTCTTATTAGGTAATATCATACATTTAAAAAACAAAACAAAACAAAAAGCACTGTCAAACCGTTACATAAACATGAAACTGAAAATTTTGCTTTCCAAATGTGCAAGCACTGGGCTAAGTAAATGATTAAATATTGTTCAAACGCACAAGCAAGTGACTCATTTTGCGGTGCAGTCTACTCCTGAGCGCCGTGCGTTATTTATTACATACTCTGCCTTCATACAAAGGCTTTAATTAGAGACAGTAAAGAGGATTTCAGCAATGAAGAGAAGAGGCTTTCATTTGCATTAAACTGATTATAAACAGACTCATTTCAAGAAAGGGCAGAGGGAGAAAAACAATAAGGACATCATAACTATGTTTATCAATTCCGTGCTATTAATGGCATGTCTACACCAGCATGAGGAATAACCTCAACACGATAAAAATGCTGATAGGCGCATGGATTCATTATGCTATCACAAGTAATTGCCATCAATCCCTATTTGCTTCACTTTTTTTTTTCTGTTTCATACAAAATTGATGCTTATACAGAGCAGTGGGGAGGAGGTTGAGGGTTAAATAGATTTGTGCATATGTAAAGGGAACAGTTTATTATGCTCTTTTGCCACTTTCATTTTGTCCAAGGCTTTATTGCTCCCTCCAAATAACTGTTATTACATTACCTTGGTCTGATTCTCCAGGTACTTTGGTTCAATGCTAGATTAACGTAGTAGCGACAAGTAATGCGTCGAGGAAGCAGACATGGTTGTTACAGTTATTTGATACCATCATTGCACTCTCAGACGTCGCAGCTTGTGATCCATTTAGGTATGAGCCGTCTCAAACGAGCGATTCATCATCCATTAAAGTGGAACTTCACCTAAAAAGGGAAGTCCCACTTTATGTCCTCCTATCCCCTCTCCTCCTCCAGATTGGAACATTTTTTATTTTGGGGTGTGGGTACCTAGTTTTCTCAGGAACCTCTCCCACTCCCACTGGAATTGCCTAGGTGATTCCACTGGAAGTACTCATTCATAACTGACTTGGAGCGCATGCGGCCCACGAGCTGCCAGCTGGATAAGCGTGATTTAGTCACAAAACACAATGGTGCTCTATAAGAGCAATTGTATTTTAATGGCTGAATTCCAGTTCCTGAAATGCTGTAAGAAAAAAGCAGGGACCTCTCCAACGGACATGGAAAGGCCTAAACCAATTGGGGAATTTAATGTTTTCCATAAAAAACGTTGCCAACATTTAGATAATATCCAACCAATAAGAATACATTTAGATTTGTATGAGAAATGTAAAATGTGTAGGAGCATATCAGATCAAAGAGAATCAAAATTATTAGTTTAGGCAGTGTTAAGAAATTACTGGAATGTTTTTCATTAGGTTAAACTGGAAATTATAGTGTCTGCTGAATTGAGTTAAAAAAAAGTCTAGCTTGTTTATTTTTATTTTCTTATTTTTTTTTAGCAGTCATCCAGCAAGGAGGCTAATTTCAGTGTCTCATATATTTCAACAGCAGATGCACTCTGAAAGGTTCATATACTCCCTTCTCTATAAGCATGTCTGCCTGCACAGGCCAATGTGACTATCCAGCTGAATGTATTATCTGATGCCTATTGTCTCTCCAGCAGTTACAATATATAAAAGCAAATGCCTTATGTGGAAAAAAACATTGCTGTTTCCAGAGGGGAGTCAAGGGACCAATGATTTAACAACATGATTTCATCTTCTCCAACCACGCCTGATATATAATTTATTTCCCTTTGAATATAATTATTTGCATTCCCTTTGCTTTCGCTACAAGTCTTTGTAGAGCATCCTGGCTGCATAACAAACATTTGCCTCAGCTACGCCTGTATGGGTTAAATGCTCAGTTGACTGGTATGATTACACTTGTTCATATTAATCTATATCGTGTTGTTACTGTACACATAATACTGACATGATATAGGTCAATATAAACCTTTAACGTAAAAAAAAAAAAAATTCAGGACTACATTTTGGAAAATAAAATATATCATCTTGATTCCTTAAAGGGGACTGCAATATAGCTAAAAAGAGGAACACACCTCAATTTATGGCCAGTGGTCAGCACTGGTGGCCCATCTGTTCTATTCTTTTTAGTTGTATTTACCTAAATGTTGGGTCAAAGTTAAATGGCTCTGGAACAGTTAATGTACTTTTACTTTCGTCAGCTATAGAGAAAGGCAACACAACATCAATTAAATATATTGCCCACTCATTGAAAGGGCATTTTTCATCTCTGGATTTATGAAATGTGGTATATTTGACAATTGGTGGTGACATTCCACTGAAACAGAAACTTAATTTCAGTCATTGAACTGTGTACACCAAATTTTGCTTGAAAATAAATATTTGATCTTTTTCTTTTCTTTATTTAGAGGGTTTTTTTTCAGGGCGAGTTGTATTTATGATGTTGTAGTTTATTTCATTTACTATTCTTTATCCTTTTTGTTTATTTGATTGTTATTTGTGTACTGCTGCTTTGCCCTTTTTTGTCAATTTTATCTCTTTCTGTGAAAAAAACATTATAATGAAGCTAATAAAGGGCCATTTTTAGGACCAGGATCGGAATAAATGAAAGGAGCTTCTGTAAGGAGATTCCCATCCCAGGAGCCATTTAGGTGCCATTGCATGCCTAAAAACAGCCAACATTTTTACCAGAATTGTTGGGGAATCAAAGCTCTCAATTTCGGTCAACCCTACTAGTAAAAGATGTGGAAAATAATACAAGCACCTGCTCTACTTAAACAGTAAAGAATTGGGGGGGGGCATAGCAGCAGAAGTCTATTCAGTGGAGGACAGGCAAGCTATTCTGCTAGCATAGCCAGAAAACTGGACATGCTGGGATGGATGTGCGCTAAGGACTAGCATGGTCAGTTTGAAATAGAAAAACAGGGGACTGGCAGGAACTCCGGGTATTTCACACAAAGGAAGCAATGCAAAGAAAATAGGATATTTATTAACACAAGTACATGGTACAAAAGGCACGTATCGGGGGCGCTCATGAGCAGCACCCTTGATGGCCGCTCGGTAGGCGTGCTCCTCACACACCGGCCAATTTGTCGGCTTTCAGGGGGGTCAGCCAGCTACCCGCTGACCCTCCCCAGATCGCAGCCTCCCCAGCCACCCTGATGGGGAAGAAAACGGCAGGCTGCCTCAGAATTTGAAACCTACCCACTGGAGGCTGCAACTGGATCGCTGTCCTTGATTTTGGGCTCAACGCCGCCTGCACACCGGATCCTGCAGATGAGATGGGCACTGAGCCAGGGGCACCCCTGCAATCCCCTGCACTGACCCTGCGAGATGTGGTGCTCTTAGATTGCTTCAAGTTGATGCTGCAGACCGAGTTGTCCTCCACTACTGCCAAGCTGAGAAATTAGGGAGCTGGGCAACCGGACAAAGGATCTCGTGGATAAAATGGATGTTGCGGCCACGGGCATTGAAAGCCATAAGCAAGATCTGTGCAACCTTAAGAAAAAATTGGCAGGCACGCTGCTCGGGAATGAAGATTTCAAGATCCGCTACCGCTGCGGCAACTTAAGCTTACGGGGTATTCTGGAATCTGTCACGGATCTCATATCAACCGCAATTGGTCTGTTTCAGAAGCTAACCCCCACCATTCCCATTGACCATCTCGAATATGACCGCATACACCATGCATTATCACCAAATTCACCTATTACCGCACTAAAAAAACTTTCTCTTGTCGGCCAGGAAAAACCCAGACCTCAATTTCCAGGAGCATCGTTATCAGCTCGGACCTTTCCCAGATCACTCTGCAGAAGTGCCGCCAGGGGCGGACTGACCATTTGGAAACTCGGGCACTGCCCGAGGGCCTGGGGTCAGTAGGGGGCCCCATGAGATGCCCCTGGCACCTTTTTCATAGGCTTTTTTGAGTTTGGGTGAGGACACAGGGGCCCCATGATCCCCTATTTTCCGGGGGCCCCATGAGTTGTCAGTCCGCCCTTGATTCTTCCCCCTCGGTATTTCTCAGACCCCTTTCCCATTTGGCGAGGGATGAGACAGGAATGCCCCTTGTCTCCAGTGCTCTTTGTCCTGGCGCTTGAGCAGCCGGGCGGATTGTACTAAATCGGGTGTCCCTTATGCGGGACAGGAATTAAGGTTTTTGTGGATGATGCCCTCTTGACTCTCACTACTCCATTGATGATGCTCCCAAACTTACAAAAGGCCCTTGCGCGTTTTTCATTGATTTCGGATCTTCGTATTAATTTGGATAAGACTGTTGCTCTCAATATCACTTTGGCCTCAGATTTGGTATCACGGCTGCAATCCCACTTCCCTTACAAATGGGCTTCCTCTTCCCTGGAATACTTGGGTATTCACCTGACCCCCACCCCATCTTTGTTTACTGCGGATTATTATCCATTGCTTTGCTCTGTGTTCTCCCTTATGACTCTTGGCAATTTCCGCACCTGTCTTAGATAGGACGGGTTAATTTGGTGAATATGACTATCATGCTTAAATTGTTGTATTATTTTCACACCCTCCAATTGCGGGTTCAAGCTCATTTTATTCGGTTACTAGGATTATGCGATTTATCTGAGCTGACAGACACCCCAGAGTCTCCAGAAACATACTTTTCACCCATAGACTGCAGAGAGGTCTAGGAGTGCCTAATGTAGCTAAGTATTATCAGGTGAGCCAGATTGCCCCCTTGTCTATGTTGCATGCTTCCTCTGATGTCCCTCACTGGGTCCTTTTGGAACTGCCTAACTGTGCCCCCATTGCCACATCAACGCTTTTATGGCTTTTATGGCTCCTCCCGGCCCAACGCCTGACAATATTGAGCCCCATTTTGTCGCCCTTTCTGCCCTTGCTTCCAATTATCAATAATCCTCTTTTTCCACTGGGTTTAGATCAGCCAAGGGTGTTCTCTTGGTGGGTGGCCAATGGTTTTTCATAAGTGCAACACTTTTTGACCTCTCGATCCTTCCCCACCTGGAACTCTCTGGAATCACGGGATATCCCTCAAGCTTGTTTCCCTACTCTATGCATTCTCGCTCAATGCGTAATTCTTTATCATATGTTGTCCAGTCGGAGCGTGACCTGGGGACGGTCGTGGATCTGGAGGACTGGAATAAGGCCTGGTTGTTTGTAGCTAAATATTCATTTAATACAGCCACTCTGGAGGCTGCATACAAAGTACTGTTTCATTGGTATTGGGTCCCTGCTCGTATAGCCCAGGCGAACCTTGCCTATAGCGATCGCTGCTTTCAGGGTTGCGGCCATTGTGGAGATGTGTTGCACATATGGTGGTCATGCCCGAGACTGATTTGTTTTTTGTTTTGTGTCTTTGGCCTTCTTTACACCTTGTTCCATCTCTCCATACTCTGAGAGTCTTGGTGTGCTTTGCTTCATTTTCCCTTACCGAGCCTGTTGGCTCATCAGCAGAAGTTTGCTTCCTATCTGTCCCTGTCGGCCACTAGAACAATTACTCAGACATGGAAGAGCCTAGCTGTCCCTCTTCAGGAGCTGCGGGACCATATTACCACTCTAATGCTCAATGAACAGATGTCGAATATCCTTAATGACTCCCAACGAAAATTTTTGAAAATATGGGAGCAGTGGTTGACATATGCTTTTCTGACGCTCCCCCCGGCTAATCTGAGTTTATGATGCTGCATGGTATTGGCGTTCCCGGATCCCTGCTTCTGGTCTTGTTTACTTCTTCCTTCTTTACTCTTTTTTCCTCTTTCTTTTCTGTTTGATTATGTGAGGCGATAGATATTTGCCTTTGGCTAGAAATTTTTGTTGGTGTTATATCACTGTTTCTGTATTTTATGTACTATTGATGGCCCCTACATGGGCGAGCCTCTTGCATTGTTGGAGTTACAGTACTGTTTTCTTTTTTTTTATGTACCATTGATAGCCCCTGCATGGGTGTGTCTTTTGCTCTAATCCTTCTTGTCAAAATTGTTTACAAAAGTTAAAAAAAAACATTGAAATACAAAAGGCACATATCAGGAATATGAAATGTTGGGGTAAAGAAAGTACTGAAGGCTGATTAGCATCAAGAAAGCCAAGAAACCAGCATTTTCATAGTAAATAGAGCAAAGGCAATCTATGCTTTTCTACCATGATGAGTTTCCTTTATTTTAAGAAGCAACACCTTTCTGTCAAAGGTCTGTCAATGTTCATTTTAAAGCGGTTGTAAAGGCTCAAAGTTTTTTACCTTCATGTATTCTATGCATGAAAGTAAAAAACCTTCTGTGTGCAGCAGTGCCACCAGCCCCTCAATACTTACCTGAGCCCCATCATGATCCAGCAATGTGCACAACAGCTTCGGCTGTCTTGGGTCTCTTTCTCCTCATTGGCTGAGACAGCAAGTGGGAGCCATCGGCTCCCACTGCTGTCAATCAAAGCCATTCAGCCAATGAGAAGAGAGAGGGGGTGGGGCACAGCCATGGCTCCATGTGTGAATGGATACATGGAGCAGCGGGTGCCCCCATAGCAAGCTACTTGCTATAGGGGAACCTGACAGAAAGGAAGAGCCAGGAGAGCCTGCAAGGGACCCAAGCATCCAGACGTCTCTGTGTAAAACCACTGCACACAGGAGGTAAGTATAGACGTGTTTGTTATTTTAAAAAAAGTGAACCTTTAGTATCGTTTTAATGTTATTAAATACTGGCATCTTTGAACCTTAGTTTAGGAACACTAGTATGATTCCCAGCAGATTCAGTACGCCTTTACAAAGCTGTCTTGCTTATCCAATGGTTTCAACCCATTCTGGGTATGCAGATCATGAGATTTGACTTTTCCTTGTCTTTCCTGATCTGCTTTAGTGATGAGCTTAAATCTAAGCTTGGGTTCAGTTTGAATCCATGTTTGTCCAAACCTAGAATTTAGTTGTCATTGCTGGACCATTGAGCATGGTCAAATGGTGGAAGATTCCCAAACAAAGGCGTGAGAATGCTTGTGACATTACTGACCTAATATTGCTATGTGACCCCAGTAGGTCAATGGTGTTATGAGCATCTCCTCCCCTTTGTGTATTGGGAGATACATTCCCCTATTTTCCTGGTGACCGATTTCATTGAGACAGAAAGTGAGATCCAAAATTTTAAGTTGTCTGTGGAACAGAAAATGGAGAGGAAATCTTCCAATTGTGACACTTGTTCAATCGACAAAAAAATAGAATTTTCCATCCTTAGGAGAGATTTCCTTTCTCTTCTTGGTATGTCTCTAGGCAAGAATTTAAGTATTTTTGACAATTCTTCACCCTATACAAAACTAAAAAAATTGCCCCGGTTAACATCAAATGCAGCTTTGAAATCATGCTACCTCAGCGGGATTTCAAAACCATCAGTCAGTGCAGCTGTGCGGCTTGCTGACATCTGTGCGACTTCATGCACAGATGTCAATGCCAGTCGCACATTGAAGCACAAAAAATAGTACAGGAACCTTTTTTAAAGTCGGTGTAAATAGGAGTCACATGGATTTGAATGGTTCCATAGCTGGCAATAGGCTGTGACTTTTCATATGACTTTGATCAAGTTGCATGACAAGTCGCACGGGTGAGAACCGGAGCTAAGGGACTGGGTTGACAGCAGCACAGCAAGAACCTTCAAAATATTCCACAATGACACTTCTTCTGGTTTCTTCTAAAGCAACATTCCGTTCCAGCGTGGAAGGGCTAAATGCAAACTCTTGGGTATAGCTTTAAACAAGTTCTTTCCTAAAGCTGAGCTCATGGCAAACAGCCACATATGCATAGAAACTTTATATAAGGAAGCTGTTTTATTGAAAAAAGAATTGTACTTCTATCCATCCAATCCAGAGCTTTACACAGCTATGGCAGGAGAGGGGACTTGAGTTATCTCAAGTTAATCACACCTAAAGGAATTGTCCCTCCTCCACCCTATGAATCAACAGTGAAAAGAGAAGCTGAAGTAGAAGTCGGATGAGCTCATCTCTTTGTCACTCTGATCTCTACTACTATCAGCAGTTGTCTTGTTATTACATGAGAACTGCAGCATTACTGACTGGCTCCTACCTCTCCCACTGTGAGCTCTGTACAAGGGATTACAGTAGGCTGATGTAAAGTCAAATTCAGTTACCTAAACTGCTTGCATTAAAAAAGAAAAATAATGGTATATTAAAGTGGTTTTAAAGCCTGGCAATTTTTTTCCGTAATGCAGGGAATGTTCCAGTGCTTGTATCACCCCTTCACCCCCCTTTATACTTACTTGAGTCATACTTCGATCCAGCGCTGTGCACGTTTCCAGAGGTTCTCTTACTGCTCTCATTGGCTCCTGCTGCTGACAATCAAATCCTGTGAGCAGAGATCAAGGGGCACAGATGAGCCACGCTGTGTGTGTCAATAGATGCACACAGCCCAACTAGGGTTTGAGTCCTCACGTCTGCCCCCTATAGCAAGCAGTTTCCTATGGGGGTAGACACAGAAGAGGAGGAGCAGAGATAGCAAGGAAGGTTGGGGCCACTCTGTTCAAAACTATTGCACAGATCAGATAAGTATAACATATTTGTCAATTTAATGTTTAAAAAATTACTTTAATAAATGCTTTAAGGAAAATAAAACAGTTTTTAGTTCAGCTTTAAAGTTTGTTTTTTTTAATTTCATTAAATATGAAAATATTGAATTTGAAAAATAAAACCTTTTGTATAATGTAAGAGCCACAAAGTACACCAGAGATCATTTTGCTATCACATTTTTTTTAATAAGCGGTGAAAATTCCAAAAGCTTAAATCTGCATTGTAAAGTATTAGTAGAACAGAGTGAAATATATGTTTGTGTTCTTTGTTTCTTGTGACGGGCATAAACACAGAATAACCATGTGTTCGGGGAATGACTTGATCTCTTAACATAATAAAAGTAAGAGAGCACTGGGGCTGTGGGGAGACAACATGGAGTGTTTCTACTTCCCTCTACTGTGACCAATGAGCAGGAAGAGGCTTCTCAATTAGCTCAAGGTTGTAGAAAATACCGAATATCTGTCCCAGATATTGTTACAGCTTGCTGTCATTGATTTATGAACATAGCATAAAGAGGACTCCTGGAAGCAGTGTAGTAGAAAAAAATCTAGCATATAAAAATAAAAAAAAATCAGCCTTTCCACTCATCACAAAGGCAATTTATTAGACTCGAGGCACAAATATAAACTACACATGTAAAAGAGAGAAAAGTACCTTAATTTAATGTGTTCAGGTAAAATATTTAACTGTAAAACAAGTGAGGCGCTTCAATTATTTTTAGATCTAACAAGCATTAGTATATTTTATTGTATGACCTTATTGTTTTTGTATTGTTTTGTTTTTTTTATTCTATGTGTTGTATATTTTCCTCTCTTTTATAGTAGGACACCCTTACAATATATGATCAAATACGTTTTTATTGTATAGGAAAACAGCTCATTTTTATGAGCAGATTCTTGAATTGTTGATGTTTTCTTAACCATGCATCCTAAAATGCACAAAGTTTAGGCATATTTAAATATTATGTAGAGAATCTAAAATTGCTATTAGCTTTTATTACTATAGCAAGGGTAAATATAGATATAAAATAATATTTAGTTACATTCATCTATCCTACAGACTGTTGCTCCAGGTCCCCCCCTCCCTCAACACCTGACCATAAAATCTTAGCTGTAGGGGGATTGGGGTGGGATGCTTATTGGTTGTCTTTGTCTGATTGTCACCCCCAAAGGTTCTTCTTGTGAGATCAGACCAAACTCCCTCATTCAGTCTCAAGACTGACCACAGTGGGAGCTCAGGACAGCAGTTTCTTCAGGATAGGTTTTTACACTATCTACAGTATTTCAGTAAGACTGGTGACATCCATTAAATGTAACATTAGGCTAGAGATCAACTTTAAGTGATATTTATTTGGTGTTGATGGAAAGGATGTCTTTATTCAGCATAGCTGTAGTCTGGGTTTTGCAAAAAAAAATTTCATTTCATTTCGGATGCATTTGTTAGGTTGATAATTTTGTTTATTCCTTTTTGTTGTGTTGGTCCAGTTCCTTTTCAGGATTCGTTTTGCAAAATGTAAAAAAAGGAAGTGCCAGTTTAAAACAACAAAAAACAGCATTGGGTCTGGTATGGATTTTGAATGGAACCCCACTACAAAATATAAAAAAAATGGCATGGGGTCCCCACCACAATGCATGGTTATCTGAGCATGCAGCCTGGCAGGCCAGAAAAGGGAAGAACTAGCAACTACCCCCACCCCAACCATATCAGGGCACATGCCCTCAACATGGGAGGGTGGTTTGAGGGAGGAGAGATCCCCTCCTGAATGCCATTTAAACATAAGGGTGAACCCCCCCATGTTTACCTGTCATTTGATTGGTGTCCCTAGACGAGACACGTGTTTGGTGGATGGCAGGGTTTAACATACATTGTAATTGGCATTGGATCTACTTTGGTGAACATTTTTTGTGGGGGGTGGTTGAGAAAAGGACTGAATTTTTATATTTTTTTTGTATGGTCTTTGTATTTTTTTTTACCTTGCACTTTTTGTTGGTGAACAAGTAGAGGTACTATGTACCCCATATGCATTCACATGGGGGGGGCCAGAATCTGGGGGCCCACTTGTTAAAGGGGGCTTCCAGATTCCAATGAGCCTCCCGCCCACAGACCCTCACAACCACTGCCAAGGGTTGTGGGGAAGAGGCCCTTGTCCCTGTCCACATGGGGACAAGGTGCTTTGGAAGAAGGGGCTCTGTTGATGGCATGTGGCCTGGTATGGTTCAGGAGGGGGAGGGCGCTTGCTCGTCCCCCATTTTCCTGGACCACATGCACGAATAAAGGTCTGGTATAGATTTTGACGGGGATCCAAAGCCTTTTTTTAAATTTGTCATGGGGTTCCTTTAAAATCCATGTCAGACCTAAGGCTCTGGTATGGATTTTGGGGGGACATCATATATTTTGTTTTTTAAGTTTGGCATGGGGTTCCCTATACTATACCAGGCTTGGGTGGATTCCCTTGCTGTGTTATTTGTTTTTTGTCTAAATATTTTTAATTGGCTTCTTTTCTTACATCCTGCTGGAAAAAAGGGAATCCCGCTGACAGCAGATGAGTCATGGTTGTTAAGGATGTGCAGACTGCCAGCTCCTTAACAACCACAGCTATTCACAATGAGTATAGGCCATTATCAAATGAATTTGGAAATGACTTTATCCGAATGAAACAAATGAATGTATGCATTCTTTGTAACTTTTTTCAGATTCGTTTCCATCTCTGTTTGAAAATTCGGATGCATCTGAATCTCCAATAGTAAAATTTTCATCTGAAAAATGAATGGAAAAGAACCGAGTCAAGTCTGGGTATGGGACAGCTCACAGACGTTAAAAGCTAATTTCCAAGGTGATTGAAATCCCCTTCCTGTTTCAGATCCATCCCTTTAGGAGTGACTATTTACACCCTCCATAAACTGCAGCGAAAAACCCTTCCAGCTACTTCTTATGCTATTTAGTGGACAGGAGTCAGACAACTGAAAGGCAATGATTCCTATAGCCCAGCCTTTCCCATCCTTTTTGCCCCAAAGAAACCAATGAAATAATTTAAGGTCTTACGGAATTCCTGCTAAAAATGAATTCATCGGTGATCAGAAAGAAAGCCCTCCCACAGTGGTGGTCAGAATTCCACAATTATAGATAGCTAAAATAAAATTGGTGTCATGCCACTGGCTATACCAAGTAATGTAATGAACCTAGAATCATGCAGATGCCATTAAATGGAAGGTCAATCAGCCTCAGCTCAAGGAATTCCTAGCAACCTGTGGAGGATCACCAGGGTTCTACAGAACCCTAGCTGAGAATGACTGTTATAAATAATCTGTGAATTTGTATGGCAACATCACAATATCAGATTTCACTTGCAGAAGAAGATACAATCACATCACATGACCAGCAAAATACAAACAATATGGTTGGTTGGAGAACCCAAAGCATGCATAAACTCCTCATCTACCCTCAACGCTTTACAATACTGTGAACAATATTTAAAATGACACTTTTTTCGCTCCTGGTGCAGCCCTTTTATAAGTGAAACATGTTGCGTTTTGGGGTTGAGGTGCTCACATTTTGATGTGCTTTATATTATCAGGGGATGCACGGTAAAATTGAAAAATAGTCTGGTATGGGAGGCACTCATTAGTATGATCAGCTTTTGGACATAAGCAAGAGAATGTTTCCCTTCATGGAAAACTCATTTTGAATACTCCTACCAGATTTTTTTACCCCCTGCATCCACCTGCAGGTTCTTC
The DNA here is from genome assembly GCF_062004578.1 of Staurois parvus. Taxonomy (NCBI): domain Eukaryota; kingdom Metazoa; phylum Chordata; class Amphibia; order Anura; family Ranidae; genus Staurois; species Staurois parvus. Next base: position 7,451,044 of record NW_028317805.1, on the reverse strand, counting down.
ATTTTTAAACCTTTGCCAACATAAGTTATTTGTAGCTGTGCAGGATTAAAAGTTATGTTATAGGGCTTAGAGAGAAATTGACGCACAGCTCTCATATTGGTTTATCAGTTGTGATTCTCAAACAGTAGCCTGTAATTCATTTGGTTCTGGATAGTCATGTGAATATTTTGGTTTATAGTTCTGATTCATCAAGTAGTTTTAGGTGCTAAAGTGGGTGTTTGACTTTTAGCTGTGAGATCTAGCTTTTACTGAGATAGTTGATTTTGGCCGAATCATTGGTATATTGTGCTTGTTTTCCAACACAAATTCACTACTAGATTATAAAAGTGTTTTAAATTATCCTAAAATAAGTGTAACTTACTCAAAAATATTTAGGGTGTTATATTTGATGTAATACAAGCTAAACAAGGTGGTCTATGGGGCATGAATATATTATTAGCATGACAACTGTCATCAAAGGTCAGCCATCACCCTCCAGGAACACTCTCCTCCTTGTTATTGATTGGCTTTGCGTGCTTACTGGCATTCCACACCATACAGTATATCACCAGCACGCCATGTATTTTCAAAATAATGTACAAGAATGTAATTAAGTGACCACATCACAGCAGTAAATTGCAATTTAATAATAGCAATTTACTGCTGTGATGTGATCCTTTTAATACATTTTTGAATATAATGTTGAAGATCTGTGTGTACTGTGATATATGCTTTGACTGGTGTTGATACCACTTCACAGCTGGTGGCTACTAGAGCACCCACTTGCTTCAAGCCCTCTCCAGGAACGTGTGTGATGGGAATATTCCATTTGATTTTTTGGCATTCCACCACAAAATGTGTGTGCACAGCTCAGCTTGCATGAGAAAATGTTGACCCGCAAAAAGGAATGCGTACTGGTTCAAATTTTATTCATGTCCCAAAAAATGTATTAGAACCAGTCCTGCGGTCAAGCGATTTTTTTAACACGTACAAACTTTTGGCCTTGCAATTTAGTAAATTGGGGCCTATATTTTATTCCAAATAACTCCTCCAAAAACAAAATGCAAGAATCAATGTATCTCTTTATCTCTCATCAGTTTCTGTGTATCTCTTTATCTGTTATTGAATTTTGTGCTTTTCTTGAGTCTTGATTATAGTTGAGCCCTGTATTGGCTTCCATTCTAGTTTTATACTACAGTATCCGAGTCTGGGGGGAAAAAATGAACATGCAGATAATTCCTCGTTAGAAGTTTTCTGCCAGCAGCGGAAGTGTTATGTGATGAAAAATTAAATGGAAGCGGGAGAAGATTCACCTGCTGTCACAATGCCTTATTAATTTCGTGTAATGCCCTGCTTTTGATCCATTTAACGACACCTCTACCTTCTACAGGTAAGGACGCCTCTGGAGGGAATGCACTTCCTGACATTCCCCGGCTGCTGGGACTTCCAGCATCACCAATGTATATGTTTTCCTGCTAATCTGCATTCAGTCAGTTTGTGATATGTAAGCTGTTTAGGTTCAATGGTGTTTCGCAAGCACGGCTTATTGGGGACTAGAATTTTCTCAAGGGTAAAACGCAAGCTCTACATCAAAGCCTGATTGAGCAGAAAATATGTGCTAATGTTCACAGCGGTGCTCTATTATAATATAAGTATGCTTGTAAATATTCACTACGTGTTATCCTACCATTTGAACCAAGAATATTGCAGGGTCAAAGGTCACCCCTAATGCTCTCTCCAGAGGCAGCGGTTTTGAATATAACCAAATGGGATAATAGTGAGGGAGGCCCAGAGGGAGCTGTGCAGCACATTATAACGAAGTGTGCTGCGAGTTTTAAGGGGTTTTTTTTTCTTCTTCTTCTTTTTAAAACAACAAAGAGGGCAAGAAAATGACTCCTGTGCAATCATTATTAATGGAACGACATGCCTAATGTTGAGGACGATATCCTTGCTGCAATAAATCTTATCGTTGTGCCATTACAAGGCCTGACATTGCAGACGGAAGCTGGGATAGAACTCAGCAACATGGCAGGTGGAATGCTCTCAGTCTCTAATGCACATTATGAGGTTGTCATTTTCTTTTATGTATTGAACACCAACATGCTTCACAAAGCTGTACAGTCAGACAGTTCTATTGAGCTGCTGTCCCCAAGCTAGAGGATCTTTACAAGCTCATTTCTAAAAGCGCAAGCACAAACCCATATGCACCAAGGCAAGGTACGAAAGAAGTGGCTATGGGCATAAAGGTCCTTGTTATGTGTTTTCAAAGATTACCCTTTTAAGTCAATGAGGACAACGTGAAGGTCTGACTGAATGTATGAACACAAAGAGTGACAAGGAGTGATCACTGGAGCACATGACAGAATAGAAGCTGCAGAATAAGGCCGTGAGAGTGAACATCATTTTTCTCAAGGCGTCACCTTTTTTCCCAAATCGAAATTTAGGTCAAACTTGTATTTGAGTCTTGTATGGACTTTTGTATGAAGAGCTTTTCAGGAACTTTGTCTACGCAGAAGATGTATATTTTAGGGCTTCTGCCCAGTTTTATTCATCAATGAAAGTACCTTTACACACAGTTTGCTCTCATAAGATTTCTCAGCTTCACACATATAGAAAATAAAGCTTCATCCTCCTGGCTAGTGGCCTATTTAGACCCCAAGCCTGCTTTAGCAGAGACTAAACATTTCCATAGGAACCGGCCTGGTCAGAGTGTTTGTTTTCAAAATCTCTTTCACACAGGCAACCGGGAGGTGGTAAAAACAGGCAGCCAGACAGGAATATATGCCACATCTGTGATGATTTTCTTCATGGCTGTGGCAGTTGTAACTTGGCCTGCAGAGTTTGACAAGTGCCACCATCAGTCCAACTCGCCCATTGAAGTCAAAGAGAGTGTACCGTAACTGCAAGCCAAATGCTTGGCTCTTCCAGATTGAGGTCTGGGATTAAAAAAACATATTCAAGAGGTAGAAGGATTTCCTCCTAAATGGGAGGGCATGAGCACTGACACTCACATGGAGGAGCACTAAGGCGGCATGGACACATGCTCCTTGGGTGTCTGTCTACTGCAGCAATCTGTCTCCTGGGATGGGAGTAATTACTAACTAAACTGATTCCGTTTTGTGGGGCAATACCTACCTGTGTCCGAGGTACACGGCCAGTGACAGATCGTGCCGCTGTGCAGCTCTGCAACCGCGCGAACTGCGCATGTGCGGGAGGACGCCAAATGGCGTACACCCTGGAAAGCTAATGCATTTTTGCGGCCGCCAAACGGCTATAGGCCGGGCGGCAAATGGTTAATTGGTGTACTCAAATACTTCAAAGGTTGTAGACATTAGGAAACAGCATGTGGATTATGGGGTATATTGGCAATGAATTAATAAATACTGGTACTGGCAACACTGGTATTTGCCAGAAGGGCCAATAGACATAAACTGTGTATTTTATTTTCACTACGGCCTTGAAGCTGAACAGAAACCATAGTGTGTTTCGCTGGATACATATTTTACATTATTATTATAATTTTCACCTGAATTTTTTTTCACATTTTACAAGCTTGCTGTGCCATATATTCATGACTGTTTTTCATGCTCAGATTTGTAGCTTCTACCTATAGTGGTTTTCTGGGTCATTTTGTATATCAGATATCGCTGTCAGCTGAACAACTGCTGACAAAACACACATTACACTACACAGTAAGTAGTAGAGAGAATGTTTTTTTTATTTTGTTTTCTTTTAAAGGGAAGTGATAATAGCTTTGCTTAAATCTATTTCAAGTTTACACATTTTTAAAATGGTGTTTTGAATCTTTAAACAAATATTTAAAGTGTTTCTGTTATTACTATAGGAAAACTAAAATAGTACCCCCAGTAAATAAAAGAAAGTTCAGTTGGCAGTGTGTCAAATCTTCACTCTCTTTTAGAGTTCTGGCTATCATTTCTATCCGACACTTCCAGGTGTGTTGGATAGCGTGCCCACCACCAGGCACTGTGGTTCCTCCCACTGGCCACCATGTCATTATTACTGTTTTCTGGTCTGGGGAAGGATCTTTTTATCTCCCTGAAGATCTACCTATGGATGCTGAGTGGCAGACAGCTTCTGGGACACTGTGAATAAAGACCTTGCTGTGGACGTAAAGTTGCGCAAATGTCAAAAGGAAATGAAGGGTCAGAAGTTGCTTTATGGACTGGAGTTGATAATATGGGGTCCTAGATGTACTGATCATTCCCTATTACCTGAAGGCAAGGTGGCCATAGAGAAGATTGGCGGTAAATTTGTCATCTCTTTCTTGCTATTGATCATTTTGGAGTATCCTGTGACTCTAAACCTCTATCCTGTTAAAGTTATTTTGCAATAAAACACTAAAAAGTTATCCCCTAGAGCAGCCTTTCTCAACCTTTTCAACAGAGAGGAAACCTTGAAATAACTTTCCAGTCTCCAGGAATTCCTGCTAAAAATTACTATAACCACAGCTCATGATAAAATAGTATGATTGTCAGTGGGAAAAAAGCTCCTTACACTTGTGGTCATTGGGGAGAATGATCCTCTTACAAATAGCTAAAAAGATCAATGGAACTTATCTGAGAGGTAGAAATTCTCATTGCTCAGGGAACCCCTAGCAACCTCTGGAGGAACCCCAGGGTTCCATGGAACCTTGGTTGAGAAACGCTGCCTAGACTGAGCCCGAACTGTCAGTGTGCAAGGGGCTTGCTTGTGTGACTGGTGGCCTCTGTACTATGTTTGGAGACCTTGGTATATTCTCAGCATCCCCTTCGAGGGTAAGCGGCACATATACTACACGTATTTCATGTTTTTTTTTTATTATTATTTCATAATTTATAATGAAGACTATTGATATCTATTAGATTGTAAGCTCTTATGAGCACGACCTTCTTAACCCTCTTGTATTTTATTGTATTGTAACTGTACTGTTTCCCTTTAGATTGTGAAGCACTGCGCAAACTGTTGGCGCTATATAAATCCGGTATAATAATAATATACAGTCAGGTCCGAAAATATTGGGACATCAACACAATTCTAAAATTTTTGGCTCTATACACCACCACAATGGATTTGAAATGAAACAAACAAAATGTGCTTTAACTGCAGACTGTCAGCTTTAATTTGAGGGTATTTACATCCAAATCAGGTGAACGGTGTAGGAATTACAACAGTTTGCATATGTGCCTCCCACTTGTTAAGGGACCAAAAGTAATGGAACAATTGGCTTCTCAGCTGTTCCATGGCCAGGTGTGTGTTATTCCCTGATTATCCCAATTACAATGAGCAGATAAAAGGTGCAGAGTTCATTTCGAGTGTGCTATTTGCATTTAGAATCTGTTGCTGTCAACTCTCAAGATGAGATCCAAAGAGCTGTCACTATCAGTGAAGCAAGCCATCATTAGGCTGAAAAAACAAAACAAACCCATCAGAGAGATAGCAAAAATATTAGGCGTGGCCAAAACAACTGTTTGGAACATTCTTAAAAAGAAGGAACACACCGGTGAGCTTAGCAACACCAAAAGACCTGGAAGACCATGGAAAACAACTGTGGTGGATGACCGAAGAATTCTTACCCTGGTGAAGAAAACACCCTTCACAACAGTTGGCCAGATCAAGAACACTCTCCAGGAGGTAGGTGTATGTGTGTCAAAGTCAACAATCAAGAGAAGACTTCACCAGAGTGAATACAGAGGGTTCACCACAAGATGTAAACCATTGGTGAGCCTCAAAAACCGGAAGGCCAGATTAGAGTTTGCCAAACGACATCTAAAAAAGCCTTCACAGTTCTGGAACAACATTTTATGGACAGATGAGACCGAGATCAACTTGTACCAGAGTGATGGGAAGAGAAGAGTATGGAGAAGGAAAGGAACTGCTCATGATCCTAAGCATACCACCTCATCAGTGAAGCATGGTGGTGGTAGTGTCATGGCGTGGGCATGTATGGCTGCCAATGGAACTGGTTCTCTTGTATTTATTGATGATGTGACTGCTGACAAAAGCAGCAGGATGAATTCTGAAGTGTTTCGGCCAATATTATCTGCTCATATTCAGCCAAATGCTTCAGAACTCATGGGACGCCGCTTCACAGTGCAGATGGACAATGACCCAAAGCATACTGCAAAAGCAACCAAAGAGTTTTTTAAGGGAAAGAAGTGGAATGTTATGCAATGGCCAAGTCAATCACCTGACCTGAATCCGATTGAGCATGCATTTCACTTGCTGAAGACAAAACTGAAGGGAGAATGCCCCAAGAACAAGCAGGAACTGAAGACATTTGCAGTAGAGGCCTGGCAGAGCATCACCAGGGATGAAACCCAGCGTCTGGTGATGTCTATGTGTTCCAGACTTCAGGCTGTAATTGACTGCAAAGAATTTGCAACCAAGTATTAAACAGTGAAAGTTTGATTTATGATTATTATTCTGTCCCATTACTTTTGGTCCCTTAACAAGTAGGAGGCACATATGCAAACTGTTGTAATTCCTACACCGTTCACCTGATTTGGATGTAAATACTCTCAAATTAAAGCTGACAGTCTGCAGTTAAAGCACATCTTGTTTGTTTTATTTCAAATCCATTGTGGTGGTGTATAGAGACAAAAATGTTAGAATTGTGTCGATGTCCCAATATTTATGGACCTGACTGTATATTAATAATAATATTGAAATTTTCCAGAGCACTGAAGAAAAATGGAACATTAGTGTTTTAACATTAGTAATAATTAGTTATATTTACATCAGTTGTGTTTTACAGTATTTCTAAGTGACAAATATAATCTAGTACTGTATTATATAGTATAATAAGATGTGGCAGCTTTCCTTAAACAGTTTTTAATGAATACATATTTTTTTCTGCCTGGAGTTCACTTTTCAAGCTGGTTTAATGTTAAGTTTTAGTTTAGGGGTTAGGGTACGGCTTGGGTTTACTTTTGGTAGGTAAACAGTTAGTACAAGTAATGCATTTAGTTAACATGTTAAGGTTGGGTACATTGAGATTAAAAGTATAGCATAAATTCTCAGCCAAGGTTTCATGAAACTGTAGAGTTCCTCTGGAGGATGTTAGGGGTTATTTGAGAAGTAGCTGACTAATCTCCAGCTTGATGGTCCTGCACTTAGTCAGAGCCATCTAGTTAAGACTACTGAAGCATCTCCTCAAGTAAGTAAACACTGAGCCAATTATCTTTTAGGGCTCATTCACACTTGACTGTTTTCCAACTCTTGCCAAACGCCCCTATAGCGAGACAGACGTTGGTCCTGCGTTTGCGTAGCATTTTTAACGCTCCGCAAACGCCGCATGCACGGTTTAGCAGCGGTTGCTAGGCACTTGGCAAGAGTTAAAAACGCCCCACAAACGCCTAAAATAAAGTTTGAATGGTGTTAACGCTCCGCAACCGCACCGCAAACGCTGGCAGGGCGTTTGCAGAGCGGCACCTTAGACTTGAATAGGAGGCTTCAACTCCTTTTGCCTCGACCAGAGGCGTCCGTTTTGTCGCGACGCTAACGCTCTCGTTTGAACAGCACCATGTGCTGCAATGTGCAGAATTTTCCCAGGCGTTTGGGAAACGGTAAAAACGCTTCCCAAATGCCTGTCTGCCGCTTGCTAACATGGCTAGTGTGAAAGCAGCCTTAGTTACCTGTATAAGGGGCATTCTTTCTACTGATGGGCAAGGTAAGAGTTCTTCACAAAAGCAACTCATAAGCTAAGATGGTCCTTCTGCATTGACTACCAGTTTCACTAACTACCAATGTAAGGGTACACTTTTCCACTGACCACTAAAGTAAGGAGGTATTTCATCACCTGCTATCAATGTAAAGGGACATTACAATTTTTACAATGTTTTTTCTCTGCATTTCTTTACTAGCCATTGTTTTTATTTATTTTGATGATTGATACTGAAATACAGATTCCTCCAGAGGATACTAGGGGGTTACTTGAACAGTGGCTGACTGATCTCATGCCTGACAGAGCCTTCATAGTTCTGGCACCAATGTATTTAATCAGTCAGTGGCATGGAATCAATAAACCATCTCCTCTATTTTCACTGATCCAATTATCTTTGCCTGTAAAAGGGGCACTCTTTCTATCGACTACCAATGTAAGGGTCAAGTTTAACACCAACCAAAAATCTAAAGTGGTCTCCATTGACTACTATTGCAGGGAGTCACTTTTTCACTGACCACCAAAATAAGAGGGCGCTTTTCCACTAACCACTAAAGTAAGGAGGCGTTTTACCACTGACCCCAATGTCAAGGAACATTAACATTTTGCATTGTCTGCATTCCTTTGCTGGCCATTACTTTTATTTGTTTTGATGATTATTAGTGAAAGAATTTTGTCATAATTTCTTGTACTTACTACTACAACCTTTTGATGTACCATAAGCTGTAGATTTAATCACTTTTAGAAGGGGTTCCCTGAGACCTAAAAATTATTTCAAGGGTTCCCCTGTGACAAAAAGCTTGAGAAAGGCTAATATAGGAAAGTTTATAGTATAACTTTTGAATGGAAAAATATTTCTTTAATGTAATCCAGGTTATCGGTTGCTTACTGTTTTCAGGTTTCATTGGTGCTCAAAGTGCCTGATTGATGATGTCATATACACATATAATTGCAGAAAAAACATAAACAGTTTTTTTTAAAGCAGCAACACACATAAATAAGAAAGTTTACATTGAGATCAGTCAGTTTAGACCAATCTTCAAGTACTATATGTTCTTCTAAATTATTTGTAGGCTTCAGATTTGCATGAATCTGGAAAAATCTATGGACACCCCAATGCTGTTAGTTTCCATACAAACTTTCAGTAAAAATGGTGTGCTTTCTCTTTAAAATAGAAATGACATTCGATTTTAATACACTCTGGACAACATCGGAATTCATTAAATATGGTTTCGGAATAATTGGTGACAAACTCATAGATTCTAGATTGGACATTCTAATAAAGGTTATGAGTGTGCATATGCCTCATCAATCTTAAAAATAATGTAGGGAGACAGGCAATTAATGCTGCATTGTTTACTTGGCAAAGGCCGTGTCTAATTAGTCGAAAGAATGTAATAATAACCAATGTTATAAAACTTATGCTGAAGGTTTTATTTTCTTCCTTTCGCTCTTGTTAACTTGGTGCAGGCTTGCACAGGGTGACATGGGCCTGACAAAGAGGAAAGGAATCTTGCTAAAGAGACCATGTGTATCGAAATAAAGCTCACTACTGAGTGAGGTCATTAAGGTCATGGAATGATGAGCATAATGAACCATAGCAACCAGTTAGATATCAGTTTTCAGAAGTTGGATCACTGAAACATGATTTGAATGATTTCTGAATCCATTAAGATTCATTACCTAAATATTATCAGTCAAGCTTAGCAAGATTTTCTAAATCTGACCATACGACCAGTTTAATGTTGATCAATTTGCATCTCTGCTTGACAAAAATTGATCTTTTGATCCACTTCTTTTGAAGAGACATGCTGGAAATTTTTCCGTGATCAGTGGCTGAATTCACTGATGATTTAATTCTGACAGTAGCAGCTACCACGGTTAGAATACAATCCTGACAGGGGAGGATTCCTCCATCCACTATGTTATAGTGGATGGAGGATTGAAAAAAAAGTAACACATTCCCCCATCCACTATGTTATAGCGGATGGGGGAATGTGTTACTTTTTTTTCAATAAGCCTGCTGGCTGAAGTAAAAAAAAAATAACCTTGTATGGCTGGTTTAAGTCCTCCACAATGCCTTGGGTCAGGGCTGTAGCCCTTTATCTCATAGTGCAGATTCTCTATTATGTTCCAATGCTTGTGCAAGGCTGCAGTGGGCACAGAGATGGAGGTTCTAGAACCAGTAAACATAACAGCCTGCATTTTTCAGATTTAGGGCCATCTAGAAGGTCAAAGTAACAGCGAGTATGGTCCGCTCAAGGAGAAACAGGGGCGGACTGACCATTTGGAAACTCTGGCACTGCCCGAGGGCCCGGGGTCAGTAGGGGGCCCCATGAGATGCCACTGGTACCTTTTTCATAGGCTTTTTTGAGTTTGGGCAACGACACAGGGGCCCCATGATCCCCTATTGCCTGGGGGCCCCATGAGTTGTCAGTCCGCCCCTGAGGAGAAATTATAAAAATTACAACACATTTATAAATATATGAAGTAAATAGCTGTTTATCTGCTGTGTCTCTTTGCAGGAATACTTAAGTCCAAATCCAGCCTCCATTGGTATCACCTTAGTAGAACACCCCACACTTTAGAAAACTCCAACACATATCTTTTCTCCAAGTGTCTTCCAATGACACCATAGGACCTCTTTATCCTCTTCTTCCTCCAGCAGTGGGCAGATCCTAAATGTGGTGCATCCACGCTCTGCAGCATTTCCCCTGTGAGTCCATTGTAAGGGGTAGAGCATTGATGCCCTGGGCTCACAGGAAGAGAGTTGAATAACATTGGACATCGTTTAACTTGAAAGAGAAGCAAGTTCCTATTACTGGATCAACAATTTTGCAGCATACAGAGGTGGAGATCAGGGTATTATAGTAGCAGCAGATGTTTTTTTATTTTCAGAAAGTTACGGGGACTGGTAACCTAAAAGCTTTGCCAAAGCTAGAGTTGGGCATTAAGCTATGAATAGGTACAAGCCTCAGACCTTCTACTGAGGGTCCCTGGTCTCTTTTAAGATTTATTGTAGGTCTTTGTATACCACTGACAATTTACACAGCACTTTACACATATATTATATGTTCACATACGTTTCTGCCCTCAAGGAATTTACAATCTGAGATCCTTCCCTCACATGCATACACAAACTGGGGCCAATTTAGATAGGAGCTAATTAACCTACCAGCATGTCTTTGAGGTGTGGGAGGAAACCCATGCCGTCACAGAGAGAACATGCAGGTAGTATCATAGTTAAGATTCAAATCAATAATCCTAGTGATGCAAGGCAGGAGTGCTAACCACTAAGTCATATAGTGATGAAACATTCTGCGCATGACACAGTTTTGAAACTTTGTATATTTTTACTACTTTTCAATTCATCTATCGTTTATTTTGACATCATAATGTAATTTTACTCTTTTTAGACCAATTCATGTATATTTAGTAAAAAAAATTGATTTGTCTAAGATTTGATTCAAAGTGGTAATTGTGGTATGTTACCAGCCCCTTAACATTTAACCTGTGTCACCAGAAGTGCCCATAGACTATTAGGACCCTAGAAACGTCCCTTGATATTTCACTAGAGATATCACCAGAGTTTTCGGCTAAAAGATCCTACCTCACCAAGGGCTTTAAAAGGTCATAGTATATAAACAATGGAAGTCCGGGAGCGTCAGCATAAGGAAAAGACTCCAGGCTACTTGGAGCTAGCATCACTTTAGCACATAGCCGGGATATTTCATCCCTGTGACAGAGAGCCTTGTATGATTGATCTGTGATCTTGTCTGTAATAAGATGCTGTAGCTACATTGAATCTTATCTTTTACAGTCTGGTGTGCCCTTAGAGAACCATATAAGAATCCATAGTTTGTTGGTAAGCTTAACCAATAAATATTCTTTGTTTAATAATAACTTCACTATACAGCTGTGCACAAGAGACCTTTATGAATCTATGCAACGACATGTAACAATAACAACAACAGCCCAGAAATAAAGCCTTACAATGCACACAACGTGCTTTTTTTTGCCATATTTGCTTTTATAGACTAAAAAAATGTGATGTGCACTGTATGACTATATTTTAGATGTGGTTTTAAACAAAGCTTAAAATGCTGGATTTGAAATACAAAGGTTCTTTTTTTAAAAGGGCCTTTTTAAAAATAAATTGTGAATTTAAGCAATTTCTCTTTGATAGAATTCACTCACATTTCAAACCTTCTTTTGCGATTTATGAAACAACAAAGTTAAACCCATTAGGATGAATTTTTGGTAAAGTCAAGCAAAACAAAGTGGAAAGAAAAATGGCTTTTTCTGTAGAAATTCACATTTTTCTTTAGAAGAAAATGGCTTGATGAAAAACACATGTATAAATTTTAAGAATACTGAATCCATTCCAATGATTGCCATTGAAGAGCTGCAGCCACCACTGGAATGGTGGCTTGGTGGGGTGCAGTCACAGCACTGAGCAGGAGACGCAGGCATTCTGAAGACCCAGAAGTTTCAGAAGCCGAAGGTTTCAGTGAAGGCTGTAGATCTGCAAGAGAACAAAGACTGGCTCTAATGAGGTCATTATTGATAACTAATACAAGTTTTTTAAAAATCTGGGTTTTTTTTCTTTTATTAAAGGTAAAGATTAGCTTTAAAATTGCTTTGGCCTTTCAAATTCTACAGAAAAGATATTCCATTGCATTGTCAATCACTGTTTTTTACAAAGCACTGTGGCACTTCAATATATATCAAAAGGATAGAAAAAAGATAGATAGCTCTCTGTCCTAGCATCACAACAGCTTAGAGACAGCAAGGGGTCCTGCACCCCTTGTCATGCTGATACCAGCCCACCAGCCTTTCAGCATTGAGGGAGGGGTGCTTTGAGAGGCCTTCCCAAAATAAAGGAGACAGAAGTCTGAGAACCAGAGAGGAATACATATGTTTCTGACTGTTAGATATGTAGATCCATTAAACTGGCTTTTTGTCCTAGAAAGAGCCTAAGATGCTGAAATTGCTCTGGGGCTATGTTACAGTATATGCTGGTTGTGCTCAGTTCTTCAAAAGGAGACATATGGGATTCTAAAAACAAACACACATACTCACATCCCTTCTGCAGCATTGGTGTGATGCTGCCGCTGTTCCCCATTGTCTATAAGCCAAAGGACCCTTTCACACGGGCGTTGCATATGTTCGTTTTTCACCTGTCTGTTTACGAATGAAGAATGGACACCCATTTATTTCTATGGACTAGCGGATGTAAACGGATGATCATTATGTTTACACCTGTTATCATCCTTTTTTTGAACGGTGAAAACCCCTACTTTTCTTCCGAAGACCCAGAACGGACGAAAAACTCATGTAAATGGACAAAAACGAAAGTAAATGGGTGAAAAACAGATGTAAACGGATGTAAGCGAATATACGATCCATTTTTGCTTTGGTAAAGGATGTAAAAAAACAGATGTAAACTGATAAAAAAAACTGACATAAACTGATAAAAAAAACTGACGTAAACTAATGAAAAACTGATGTGAACTGATCCGTTTATTCTTGGAAAAAACATGACTGAACTGATGAAAAAAAGCAGAATGTCCATGTGAAAGGGCCCAAAGGAATAAGAGGTTACACAACTACTGATTGCTCAATTCTTAGTTCACTCTGAGCAGAGAGCAGTGATTTTCAGTCATTGCTCTCTGCTCTGATCCTCCAGCATTCGCTGGAGCTCCAGGCTGGGGAATGGGCAGGAGAGGCTGGCTCAGGCTCTTAGTGGAGCACTGAGAGGCTCAGCCAGCTGCCAGTTAGGCTTCTGGGTGGATCCCTACATTATTGTCAGGATCCTTCTAAAGCCTAGAGTGGCTCTGTGACGTCAGCCAACAGCAAGCTTTAGCTTGACCTGATTCTGGGTCACAGGAGAGCACTAATAAGTGCACTCCTGTGACCCAAAAGAGCAGTATGACCAAAAAATCTTTGACTATACTTCTCTTTAAACATTTTTATTTTTTTTATTTTTTTAAATATTGTAAAAAAAAACACATTTATAATGTCTTTGATACCTTTTAATGTACGGTAAGTTGTCTTGTCAACCAGCATAGCACAATGGAAAAGGAAAGTGCAAATACAGAATAAAAAATGTATTGAGTAGCAAACCACAAAATAGAATCTAGTAATTTTAAAGATAATAAAGTCCTTTTGATTTTTTCAGTTATGTAAAAAAGATCAGCTAGATCTAAATAATCTGCTAATCAGTGTATAGAAATGTTTTAGGATCCTTGTTTCTGTTGTGACAAAAGCACTGGGTAACAATTGGCTAGAAAAGGGTGTTTTATGTTTTTGAGAAACTGGAGGAAGGGGCAGTTTGGGCTCTGCTGGGCTCATTATTTATAGGGGAAGAAGCTGCCTTCGAATGACTCTCTCAAATTCTGCAAACATTGTTGTGCTGCAGAGAGACCCTGAGTGGCAAAAGCTTTGGTAAGCAACTATAATTTTATGGGATTTTGACACAGAGTCCATTTTACTGCTGGACAAGGATTTTTTTCCTCCATGTGGCGGATGGACTATGTTTTTTTCGAATGCATTATGTTTACATCAGGCAGCCATATCTGCTTATTACGTAAAGAGGCTCTGCTTCCAGCTTTATAGTGTACACAGTGGTTCTTCTTTAATGTTGCTTCTAACAATGCAATGCAAGAGTTCTCAGACCCACTGTAAAAAATGTATTCTATGGGATTGATTTACTAAAAGCATAGAGGTGGTTTACTTTGCAAGGGAAGCTGAACATTGCATGGGAATTTGCCTCAGAGCTTAGTGAATGAGGTGAAACTCTGCTGACTTCTATCATCCAATCATGTGCAAGCAAAAATGATTTTTTTTTCTTTTCTTTGCATGTGAATGGGTATTCTTTGCAAAGTTCACCATACTACAATCACTAAGCTCAAGTTCCATTACAAAATGCAACTTCGCCTTTAGTAAATCAACCCCTATGTGTGGCTGATACTTAAACAGTTGTTAAGTAGAGAGTCAGCATTTTTGCAATTGTGAATTAACCCCACCTCTGTTGTCAAATGTACACATTAAATACAACAACAAAAATATTGCAAATCACATGAAAGTCATATCAAAGATTGCTTGAAGTTAAACACTGCAATTATGACTCAGTCAAGCCAAAGTCAATTTAAAAAAAGAAACATTTTCCTCTTTCTTATCTTAAAGAACAACCTTTTTCTAGGTTATTAGATCTACAGTATGTGTGAATGTGATCAGCTTGAAAATGCAATGTCCACCTCTTTTGTAATCAGCAAAAGCCCATTAAAGATGCAATGCACAAAAAATTAAACGTAAAAAAGTACAAGTTACTCACATTACATCTCAGCTTTTACCTGCTCCCTGTAGGCAAGGAGAGCATCATTGGGCTTCTCCTAGGAACCTGTGAATGTGGCCAAACCTCTCAAGAAGTCACTCCAGAAGTTGTTTCTTGTGAAATTTGAGCTCCTTGGCATTCCCATTTTTGAGTAAGCCCAGTGGCATCATTTCTTCTACTTCTTCAACTCCTCTATGGTATTGTATCTAACATTCAGGAAAAATCACATCGTTCTTATGGGTGATATAAGACCAGCTAAACTTATTTTGGTAATGATTATAGAGGACCTGTACTCAGGGCTAGTGCTAGACTATTTTGCGCCCTAGGCAAGACCAGCTGCTTGCGCCCCCCCCCAAAAAAAAAGAAACTTAAGAAAATTTTTTAAAAACAGTAGAAAATATTAAATCAAGAAAACATGAAACTGCTACATTTCTTTTAATCTGCAAAAATAAGTGCCATAAGATGCCAACCAGCACCAATACTAAAGACGAAATATTTATTAACCAAATATAAATTACCGAATTAACCAGTCAGACAGAGAAACATAAAAAAGAAAAAAGGAGACAGAGTTTGAAAACTCCACAGTGATCAGCAGCCACCAGCCTGCTTGCAGTAAGGGACTAGGTCTGAGAAGAACACTAGAAGGAGAAGCAGCTCAGCTGCTGCATTGACCCCAGACACCCAGCATCTTTCTGTCTAAATGGTCATGTGTGCGGATAGGCTGCGAGACAATTTTGCAGAGTAAATATACCATCATTACCTCATCATTCTCCGTGTATGAGGAGAGGGGGATTCTGCAGAGAAATGATGAATTCAAGAGGCCCAAAGCCCACACAGAGAGAGTTCTGGCCTGGGCTTGGCCCAGGCGCCCCTAGGTGGCAGGCTGCCTAGTTTGCCTAGTGAAAGCACCGGCTCTGCCTGTACTGTGGAAGTTGGACATATATTAGTCACCATAATTTCCTGTAGGATACCTGCAGCTGATTTTTTTCTCTATAACTGACTTACCTTGCCTCCTTCCTTACTGTAAATATGTTTAAAAGTAGCCAAGTTGTTATGGGTAGACTTTGCTTTCCTATGTCATAACCAGTGCCTCTTATTGAATGGTGTTCTGATGACTGTTAGGGGTAATATACAAAAAGCATCATTAAAGGTAAAGAAATCAGAGATCCACAGAGTGAATAAAGCCAAAGCAGAGAGATCCTTGTGTTGCAGGGCTTAAGATACAACTCCCTCTCCAGTAGGCACTCAGGAGAACAATGAGCGACAACACCAAATCTCACTCTAAATCTCTTGAGAGTAGCAGTAAGGGACACCAGTGTCTTAGATGATCTTACACTGAAGATATAAAGCTTGTAAGTAGAGATGAGCGAATTATTCAAAAATTCGATTCGGCTGATTCGCCGAATTTGTGGAATAAATTCGATTCAATGCGAATTTATTCGCTGCGAATTTAACTTATAAAAAGGGTTTCTAGGCTTCAGAGAGCCTTTATATTAGTGCAGAACACTGTGCCTTTAATTTAAATGCCCTTGGAGTCTGCTGGGGAAGAGAAATAATACTGTCAGTCAGTATGACATGCAGATGAGTGCCGTCGATCTTAGAATCACCGCACACTTCACTCATTTGGGCAGTCACGGGGCCAAAACCAGAGTGTGGAGCCACAGTGTGGCGGTGGAGGCAGCAGCAATGGGAGGCCATACAGCACCCTATGACAAAATGGAACCCACCAGCAGTGTGAGGAGACCTGAAAGTGGCACATGGCAGAGTGTGGCGATGGAGACAGCAGCAATGGGAGGCCGTACAGGGACCCATGACACACTCTGGACCTGGCAGCAGCATGAGGAGGCGGTACAGGGGCCCATGGCAAGAAGAAGAAGAAGATGAGGATGAGGATGAAGAAGAAGAAGAAGAAGTAGGATGAGGATGAAGAAGAAGAAGAAGAAGTAGGATGAGGATGAAGGAGAAGAAGAAGAAGAAGAAGTAGTAGGATGAGGATGAAGAAGAAGAAGAGGAAGAAGTAGGATGAGGATGAAGAAGAAGAAGAAGAAGAAGAAGTAGGATGAGGATGAAGAAGAAGAAGAAGTAGGATGAGGATGAAGAAGAAGAAGAAGAAGAAGAAGGATGAGGATGAAGAAGAAGAAGAAGAAGAAGTAGGATGAGGAAGAAGAAGAAGAAGAAGAAGAAGAAGTAGGATGAGGATGAAGAAGAAGAAGAAGTAGTAGGATGAGGATGAAGAAGAAGAAGAAGAAGAAGTAGGATGAGGATGAAGAAGAAGAAGAAGAAGTAGGATGAGGATGAAGAAGAAGAAGAAGTAGGATGAGGATGAAGAAGAAGAAGAAGTAGGATGAGGATGAAGAAGAAGTAGGATGAGGATGAAGAAGAAGAAGAAGAAGTAGGATGAGGATGAAGAAGAAGTAGGATGAGGATGAAGAAGAAGAAGAAGAAGAAGAAAAATAAGAAGAAGAAGAAGAAGTAGGATGAGGATGAAGAAGAAGAAGAAGAAGAAGAAGTAGGATGAGGAAGAAGAAGAAGAAGAAGAAGAAGAAGAAGAAGAAGAAGTAGGATGAGGATGAAGAAGAAGAAGAAGAAGAAGAAGTAGGATGAAGAAGAAGAAGAAGAAGTAGGATGAGGATGAAGAAGAAGAAGAAGAAGTAGGATGAGGATGAAGAAGAAGAAGAAGTAGGATGAGGATGAAGAAGAAGAAGAAGTAGGATGAGGATGAAGAAGAAGAAGAAGAAGTAGGATGAGGATGAAGAAGAAGAAGTAGGATGAGGATGAAGAAGAAGAAGTAGGATGAGGATGAAGAAGAAGTAGGATGAGGATGAAGAAGAAGAAGAAGAAGAAGAAGTAGGATGAGGATGAAGAAGAAGAAGAAGGATGAGGATGAAGAAGAAGAAGAAGTAGGATGAGGATGAAGAAGAAGAAGAAGAAGTAGGATGAGGATGAAGAAGAAGAAGAAGAAGAAGGATGAGGAAGAAGAAGAAGAAGAAGAAGAAGTAGGATGAGGATGAAGAAGAAGAAGAAGTAGGATGAGGATGAAGAAGAATTCCAGTGCAGCAAAAAGTGTATCTGCAGAGAGCTCCGCTATTTCTGACAGTTCTCTGACAGTTCCTTCACATTTACAGCGGTTGAAACATTGTATCTATTTGTTTCCGAATAAAAACATCTGTATCCTAAATGGAAACAAATAGATACAATGTTTCAACTGCTGTAAATGTGAAGGAACTGTCAGAGAACTGTCAGAAATAGCGGAGCTCTCTGCAGGGACACTTTTTGCCGGCTGTAGAAGGGATGAAAATCGGCCGATCGGGGAAAATTTGATTCGCGCATCCGAAGTTTGCTAATATTCGGATTCGGCGCGAATCAAATTTTTCCTAATATTCGAAACGAATTCCACTTCGCCAGGTTCGATTCGCTCATCTCTACTTGTAAGCAACAAAACATGTGTGCTAATGTACAATCACATGTCAGGACTCAAGAAGTACACTGTTATTTATGAGAAAATGAAGGCAAAAGGTAAATATCTCAGGGTACTACCTAGGTATGATTACCAATTCTAGATGTTATAAGATGGAAAACCTTTTCTTTTTATGTTCAGGTCCACTTTTACTAGTGTATACCCCTTAGAGATCCATTGTTGAATTTAGTCTTATTCTCCAAGCACACACAGCCACAGCCAGCTACACATCATTTTCTTTCACTGGCTTGAAAGAACAGTCTAGGGGTGTCATTTTAGGGCTTTATTAGAATGTTGAATTTGGATGGGGATAAGGGGAGCATAGGATACCCCAGAACTGAAGAACTGGACAATATGAGGACTTAATTATTTTGCTGATTCTGTCAAAATGTCCCAAAGAATCTCTAATGCTGACGGTGACTATGACTTCTCCCAGGAACCAAAAGCTACTCACAGTCACTGCCTCTCCAGCTTTTAGATCATCTTCTCACACAGTCACAGGATCATCAGTTGCCTGCTTCTGATACCCACCTGACTCTTCTCAGTGCAATCCCTGACCAACATAAGACAGCTGGAAACATCCCCCCAACTTCTTTCTGGCTCTCTCCATTGAGCTCTCTCCAGATCCAAACTATTTCCAGGACTAAGCTTGCAGATAGGCCCCCCGGCCAAGGCTTAGCTGGGACCTTGATGTCTTCTTGTTTGCACTACAAGAACTCCATAGGGGTCTCCTCCAGCAGGACTGGACCCAGGAACACTACCCTGCTGCCTCAGGTCTCAGACTATTTATGGGCTCTCCAACCACCTACTGGGCACACCTCCCCAGTGAATTGCTGGAGTCCCATAAATATTTGGGCTGCTTACTCTGGTCTTCTTCCCATTATAATTCTAGAATCCTCTAGAATGTAAGGGGCAGTAATTGGAGCAGCAGCCTGTGAGACAATGAGCAGCGATAAACAATTAACCCCTGCTCCACTGAGAACAGAGGAGATAACTACATTAACCAAACAGCCTACTCTACACTAGGAAGGTGCTACACCAGTGATGTCAATCATCTTCTTTGATACACAGATGACCACTAGAGGGAGCATGAAAATGAAACAAAATCTTCAAATTATAGCACATTAAGCATGTAAGAATGTGAAAGCCATATCAAAAATTACTTTCACGTAAATGTAAAAAAAAAATAAAAATGCATACTTAATGAAATCATACTATGCTCTCCATTTAAAGCATAATTTAATTAATATTTGTTTGAGTACTTGGACCTATTAGCGGCATTCTTTATATATTACTCTCCAATAACATGGAAGAAATCATCAAGCATGTCTATATGAGTCAGTTTTTCTGTCACTTGTTTGGCTTCCTTTATGGTTCTGGTGTTCATGCAGTCTCGTCTAATTGAACAGAAAATATTGCAATGTTATTATAGTAGTCAGCTGCAGCACCACTAAAAGAATATATATAAAGCCACCAGTGTAAAGCCTGTAAAATCCTAATCATATTGAGGACATTTTAGAAAAAGGTGTAGATATAGCAACATGATGTTTGTTTCATACTTCATCAGTTTTATTACTTTGTACATGGTTTTAAAGACTGTTATATTTCACAGCCTTTTAAATCCCTTCATATGATCAGCAAAGACGAGGCATCACTGTGATGGGGTTAGAAGGGTTCTTTGTAAAGGTCAACCCATGATTCTCAGTACAAAATGTAAACATTATTCCCGGAGCATAACACTCTACTGCTTAGAGTAATAATTCCTCAGATCAGTTGCTGAAAAAAAAAAGAATACATCTATTTTTTATTAAAAAGAAGTCTTCAGCTTATGGCTGAAGGCAAATGGCAACATTCTTGGTCTTGGGCCTCCAGTCATGAGCTGCTTTAGGAATGACCAAACAATACACGAGAAAGACAGAATATTCAGAGTTTGTTGGGCCTAAGGCATCATGCTGTTCTCCTAATTGTTAGAATATTTATGAAGTGCGTGTTTGTATTCATCTCAAGAATACATAAATATGATGTCATTGAACTAATGTGAACAGAGACTGGAACTCCAGATGCCATGTAAAACACACTGCAGAAAAAAAATATTCTTGCTGTTAGGGATGAGCAAAGTTGAGAATTTTCATGTTTTACAAAATTTCTCTGAAAATTGGGAGACTTCTGCAAAATATCACTGTTTTTGCTAAATATATTTTTCATTGGGAAGGTGAAATTAGAATGATTTTGATGGTTTGTAAGCGTGCAATGAGCTGTTATTGGCTTCTGAGGGTTACTGAACCTCTTTTTAACTATTCTAGATCAATCAATCAAACACACAAATAAAACACAAATTCATAGACAACTAATTGTAAATACCTCAACTGCACCCTCTATAAATAAATAAAAAGTTTGTTTCATCAAAGCAACCAGTATGCAAAATTGGACAACACTTTGGCAAAAGTTTTAATTACGCTGACATAGATAAATCACCTAATCCCTATTTACCATAACTATCAATCTGGCCCTTACTATTATAATTAAAGTGTTACTAAACCCCAGACCCTGCATTCACTATATCTGGTCTCCCACAGTACACACAACATGGAAATGCAATTATTTATTAAATAAAAACTGCTATATACCTTTTCTCATCAGCATTTAAAGCAGTCTTGTGACTTCAGCTGAGAACTAGTTAAAGCTTGTAGGAGGAGTTTTCTCTAGGATGATGGAAATCCTGTGACCTCTGTCTGGACAGTGCTGATTGGCCCTGTGTTGATCACATGCACTCTCCCAAAAAAAAAAACCTCTCTAGCAATACACACTAAACTGAGCATGTTTCAGTCTGTCATATCAGCATGGACATTTGAACAAGAAGAGAGGCATATAAGAAAATATCACACAGTCTTTTTACACAATGCAGAGTATTAACCCCTTAGGTTCCACAGTGAGTATAACAAGCATGCTTTACTGCATATACAGACGGATTTTACTGTTGTGGGTTTAGTAACACTTTAAGGCCAGGTTCACACTGCAACGAAGAGCTGCTGGAGAGCTTTACTTTTACCACTGTCCATTTCTGGCTGCGGTAGGGGGCAGTGTGTTGTGGGATTCAGAACATCACACGGCTCCCTTTTGTTTAGTACAAACTTTATGTGAAGTGTATAAAATGTACACTTCATTCATGACAATGTACCGCAGCGTGATGCCTTGTGCTGTCATACACTGCCGTGCAATTCGGCATAGTGCACTGTGATAAAATGCCATATGTCACAGCCATAGGATGCATTGCAGTTTGAATAGGATACATAGGAAACAATTGTTTCTTGTATGACCTTGCGGTGACAGATGTTTTACAATGCAGTAAAATGTCTGCCACAGCAGTGTGAATTAGCCCTAAAATACTTTACAAACTACAGGTCCCCATCCACGTGAAATAGGTTCCCTGTACCTTTACTTAACCTCTTGCCTGCTGTTTATAAACGGCAGGGCGGTGGCAGTCCAAGGTCGGGTTGCCATTCCTAAACGGCACCCGCCTTTTCTAGCTGTGCGCGCTCCCTAGGAGCGCGCACCACCGCGATCCGGTGTCCGCTGTGTCCTCCGGACACAGTGAAACACCGATCGTCGGACGGGACCTCTGTACGAGGTCCCGGTCATGTGATCACTGATTGGCGAATCAGTGATCACATGCAAAGTAGTAAGCAAGATGTCACTTGTGACATCATTGCTTACTACGTGTGAAATCTGTGAATGATCACAGAGGTCACATGGTACAAGGCTATTCACAACAGCCTTGTACCATGTGACAAGCTGTGACCAATCACAGCTCACTCAGTATTTCTCAATGACTGCAAGAATGCAGACAGAGAGAAAGAGAAATGATTGCTTTTACATCCTATATGGGTGTAAAAGCAATCAGTGTAAAAAAAAAAAAAAAAGAATCTTCATCACCCCCCACAAGTAGTACAGTGTCACCATGGTGACACTGTACTGCTAGGGTGACAGTATGTAAAAATAAAAAATAAAAATAAAAAATAATATAAAAAAAAATAAAATAAAAATGTAAAAAAAAATGTTTAAAAATTATAATGTTTGGTTATAAACTAATTTGGATTTTTTTTTTTTACTAAAAAAATAACGGAATAAATTTTGGCCAAGATTTAGGATGAAATATTATTTATTTGCAAAATTTTATAAAAAAAAACACTTTTTTTCAAAATTTTTGGACATTTTCATTTACATAGTAAAAAAAATAAAAATCCCAGCGGTGAATAAATACCACCAAAATAAAGCTTTATCTGTCTCAAAAAAATGGTAAAAAATTCATATGGGTACAGTATTGCATGACCGCGCAATTGTCATTCAAAGTGTGATAGCGCTGAAAGCTGAAAATTGCCCTGGACAGGAAGGGGGTAAAAGTGTCCGGACAGGAAGTGGTTAATACATTACTAAACCTCCCAACCATCAATATGAATCTGTTTGGTGATTTCTGTGAATATTTGCTATCTATTCATGTCTTTCAACAGCCTACTGTATATAGCTGCAATGTTTCACTGCAAATTATTGCATAGAGAATAATGGTATTAAAGGGTAAATATCCTATGATCTTTGCCTTGGCACTATAACCCCGAGTTTGCACCAAACCAAAGTTTTGCATCTCACACATGATTCATGAAACTCATAGGGGGTTGACTTACTAAAGACAATGGACATAAGGAAGGTTGCACTTTGCAAAATAAATTTGCCCCAGAGCTTAGTGAATGAGGAAAGCTCTGCTGACTTCCATCATCCAAGAAAAATGCTGTTTTTTAAAGGGTAAATATCCTATGATCTTTGTCTTGGCACGGTAACCCTGAGTCTGCACCAAACCATAGTTTTGCATCTCACAAATGATTCATGAAACTCATAGGGGTTGACTTACTATAGACAAATGGATGCAAGGAAAGTTGCACTTTGCAAAGGAAATTTGCCCCAGAGATTAGTGAATGAGGAAAGCTCTGCTGACTTCCATCATCCAAGATCCTATGATCTTTGTCTTGGCACTATAACCCTGAGTCTGCACCAAACCAAAGTTTTGCATCTCACAAATGATTCATGAAACTCATAGGGGTTGACTTACTAAAGACAAATGGATGCAAGGAAGGTTGCATTTTGCCAAATAAATTTTCCCCAGAGCTTAGTGAATGAGGCAAGCTCTGCTGACTTCCATCATCCAAGAAAAATGCTGTTTTTTAAAGGGTAAATATCCTATGATCTTTGCCTTGGCACTATAACCCTGAGTCTGCACCAAATCATAGTTTTGCTTCTCACAAATGATTCATGAAACTCATAGGGGTTGACTTACTATAGACAAATGGATGCAAGGAAAGTTGCACTTTGCAAAGGAAATTTGCCCCAGAGCTTAGTGAATGAGGAAAGTCTGCTGACTTCCATCATCCAAGAAAAATGCTGTTTTTTCATTTCCTTGCAATACTGGGTATCCCATAAAAAGTGAGGATTCACCACATTTGTTAGCTCTGCGGCAAATCCCCTTGCAAAGTGAACAACCTATTTGACTTTAGTAGATAAACTCCATAATGTTGCTCATTGTCAAGTTTGAAGCTGAATCAAACAAGTATGTGCCAATTGTATCCTTTTACAATAATCCATTTGCAAGGTATCTATAAACAGGTACTTACACTAGAACAAGAACACAAAAGAATGGCTGTAGACAGAATTTCCTAGATTCCTATAATTTTGCTCATGTGAATGGCTCATGTGAACTATCTGGTTATATTATAGGTCTCTGCTGCAATGTCCTTAGCTATATTGAGGTGGGTAAGGTTCATCTTTGCTGACATACGTGCCACAGGTACCAAACATTGAAGGATGCCAGAGGTGCTGTTTTTCTTACTATAATACTAAGATTAGTAATGTCATGATAACTGGCAGCACACCCAATTAGCACTCACTTTGAACAAGTACACAAGCAGGGCCTGTTTCAGTATCTAAGAATGTGTAATAGTTCAACAAAATTCCTTGCCATGTAGACATGTGCACGCTGGAATTTTTTGTTTTGGTTGCATTAGTTCATTGAAGAATTTCATTTTGTCTTATTCATTATGTTGAACCAATTCGTCTTTGTGATTGCTATATATTTTGGGTGGATTTGAAATTAAAATATTGAAACTATTCAGAAGGATTCATTGTTTTCAGATGCAACAGAATAAACAATGTACAATTCAGCAGCCCAAGATTTTTCAAACCTAACAAAACTGACTGTGAAAATTACAAATTTAATTTAAATCACAAATTTATTTGAATCCGAATTATCTAACACATTTGAAAATTTAATTCATTTCCCCAGTTGCTCGAACTACTATCAAATCAAGTGATCTGAATGAAACGAATGCATTCATTAATTCCGTTATAACTTTTTTTCTGATTTGTTTACATTCATTGCAATGTCCATTAGGAGATTCATACACATCCGAATCACCAAAAATATAATTTTCAGACAAACATTAACTCATTACATAGATGACAAACAGAAAATTGTTCCATATTCAATTTAATATTTTATTGTGGTATTTATGTGCCTAAAGTAGAAGTTTCAGGATAAACCTAACTAACCTTAAAATGTTCCTATCACCCTCCTAACTCCTATTCTGACTAATCTGTGTATGAAAGATGTCTTTACTTATCTATATTCAGCCCACTCAGGTCCAATCACATGTTCCGGCTCCCCTGTGTCAGCTAGTGGCAGCTGCAGGGGAGTGGAGGGAGTGTCTACAATTAATGGGCCATAGAAGCCTAAGAGTGACATCACCACTCCCAAGCATTACAAGTCATTGTCAAGTGCTATTTCCCCTGAAGCCACCGCTGGCTGACACAGGGGAGATCACACGTTGTGTATTCATCACCTAACAGACTTAACTTGGCTCCAGCCCACATCCCTAACAAGCATCTATAAACATCAAGATTGTGCAAATAGAGTGTTATGGTGCTGAAGGTGTATGTTAAATAGTATGCCACACAGCACAAAGTAAAGCTTTACTGTAGAGAAAACCAGTACTTGAAAATATGATATATGTAAGAAGATGATGAAAATGCTAACTACCCACCTTTTCCTGCTTCTACTTGACTTTGCTCCTTTCTCCTTCCCTCCATCTCTCTTTCCCCCTGCTCCCTCTCTTCTTCTCCCTTTCTTCCCTTACCCCCCCTTTTTTTTTTCTCCCTTCCCTTATTAGACCGCCTTCCCCACTACCTAGGAGGGGGAATACCCACCCCTCCGCTTTGTCACCTCCGCTTGGTCCTTCCACCAAGTCATATGTTGCCACTTCTGGGACTGGCTGCTGGATGCTATTATCTCCCTCTTCTTGGGATCTCCCTAATAATAGGCTTGTTTATTATCACGTTTTTCCTTCTGTTTTGAACTTGTCCCCCGCATGGGACTTTACCTCTTGGCTCATACTTTTGATCTGATTACTCAATAAGAATCATTGTACCAGAAAATGCTAACTACCTGGCTGATGTTAATCCAAAGTCTTCACATTTTGGGTCTCTGACCCAGAACAAGAATGCAGATCAAGAATTTTAATTTTCTTCTGTCTTAATGCTTTCATGCTTGTGCCTGCCTCAATGCTTCTCTTGGTACAGTTCTACTTTATCTCACTTTATGGAGATCAGGAATTAATATTTAAATGATAAGTCAATGCAAAGTAATAATGTCCATATATGATGCAACAAAAAGCTACAGAATTGGATGGCAGGTTGAGAACTGCAGTTAAGTCTAGATATGGTTTCTATAAAAGTTCCTATAAAGTGTTCAGTGAAGAGCTAGATTATTACTCATATCCCAAAGCCACCCACTATAGTAAAGGCCATAACTGGAACTGAACTGAAGAACTCCAGTTGTCATTTATGGGCTTTGTAATCTTGCAGACATGTGAGCACTTGATGTATGTGTTACAACACACCAGCTTCTATCCAACACTCAATGATTTAGTGAATGTATTTCGTAAAACCATGCTTGTTCGGATGAGGCCTGAAAGTTGCCTATTATTTCATCGCTTTTTTAAAGTACTTTTGTCATGTTATCTACAAATACTAGTCAAATACACATTATATAGCAAATGACACTGAGAAAATTTCAAAGTCATTTTAAATACGCATGTTAAGTCATTGAAAAGTCATTACGAACAACAAAAAAAAGAGGATGTCATAAAAATGCCAGTGGCGACACAATCTGCAAATAGAATGAATCTTTCAGAAGCTAATGACTTAGGGGGACTGGTACAATTGAATAAAGTACTGACAGACTAACACTATTTGTCATTAATAACACTTTTTGAAAGGTTGGCTAATATAATGTGACACAAAATTAGTCAAACACAATTCCCACAATATTGTTTAATTTTACTCCTCATTTAACTTAGTCTTAAGCAAAATCATTATGTCATCTCACCCATATTCTCTTGAATCAGGGATATTTTATAATGGCCTTTCGCATTTAGGAATGAGTTATTACGAATAATATGCTGAATACATTCTTAACTCTGAGAAGTGTAAAGCTAATGGTTTAATCATATTGTGACAGCAACTACACACTATGCATTATTTACAAGGCCGAGAGATGAAATGAAGTCACTAAATACCTCAACTCTGCTTCACAGTCATAGTTTGCTGGTTTGGAATGTAACACATTCATCAATGCCTGGATTGTACATTTGCATAGTAATATTAGGATGCCTTGTTGAGAGAGAAAGTTAATGACTAACCAAGATCTCAAGCTTCTCTTTATAACATGTAAAAACCTCTCTGAGCATGATTATAATTGGGAGGTGATGGGACAGACTTTGGTGACACCATAAGGTGGACAAGGGAGTTGGGGATGTGTTGGACAATATAACAAAATGTAAAAGGTGGTTTTTTTTAGCAATAACTGAAGAGATTGTGCTGCAAGTTTTAACCCTTCTATCAAAAATACTGTGGCTAAACTATTAGTGGTGGGGACATCAGTTCCTACTCATAGAGTTTTTATATATCGTTTTCCTTCAAGTGCTCTGGTTTCCCTCCACAACTCATAAACGTAGTAGTAGATTAACTAAATTTAACCAAAACTGGCCTTACTGTGTGAGCCTCCTTGACTGTGGTAGGAATCCAAGCTCCTCCGGAATGGGTGTTAATACTATAAAAAGAAGTATAATAAATTCTGAATCCCCCCCTTCGCTAGCAGTAGGTGCAGAGAATGAGCCTACTTTCATACTCGCCCTTGAGTGGGCATTTACCTGTAAGCATCTTTGCAAGGACAAGTGAATACTTTCAGACCAGGCTTCCATGAAACCCTATGGTTCTGAAAGAGGATGCCAGGGGCTCTGTGGTAGAATGCAATAACTGCTGAACCCTGTTCATGTGACTTGATCACCCAATTGTGCTTGCCTATTCTGCTTCCAGTGTCATTCATTAGAACTAGTGAGGCATTTCCTATGGTTTCACAGGTAATTAACCAATGATGTCAGTGCTCTTTTAAGCTGTCTAAAAGGGGGAATTCTTCCTATGGCCCACCAATTTAAAGGGCCATTTGTGCCACCGACCACTAATGTAATGGGCCATCCTTCCCACATGCAAAAAAGCCCACTACATAGTATTGGAGACACCAATGGCACTACCTGCCTTTTCACTATGCTTACTTGAGTTACTTGCAGGCTCCATACATGAGGCAAAATGAGAAAAAAGGGATCTTCGTAATTTCACAAACACAAATCCTTACAAAGTATTAGCTCCTCTTTGCCCTATACCACATTGAATAGAAGCTGACTCCAGAGTTCTCTTGATGCTAATGCTGACGTTATTTTTCCTTTGTACTGCTTCCCAAGATACCATTGGAGCTAGAAAAGATACTAGCACCTTGCCCAGTCTACACCCGTTTCCTGAAGATATGAATCATAAGTGAAAATAATGAGGTGGGAGTAATATCCTGCATTGCTCCCTCCTTACCAATAGGTTCCATTGAGGATTATGAGCGCTGGTATGGCAGTGGTTCTATGGTGGTTGAGGGGGGGGGGGGGGTAGGTTGGAGAATTATGTAAATGAGTGACATTTAGCAAATGCACCTGTGGATATGCATTTGTGACAATTATACATTATACTTTTACATATTACTGTTTCTTTTTCAACTACAATGTAGGTTTATGCAGAAAAAGGATCACATTCAGCTATATAGTAACTGATAACTAAGGTTAGACCCAAGTGTCTTAGAAACTATAATATCTACAGACTTAGACATGTTAGATAGCTTTTGGCACTGCTCAAATTCGAGGTGAAAGCATATCCCTGTGTCCCAAAACATGCTGTGCAGGCTTGTCTTAGTACCAATCCAGAGGGCTAGTAAATGTAAAGAAGAAAGGATAGCTGCTACTCCCAACCAGCCCATGTGAATAAATGATAAAGTGTGACCTCAGCCTACATGTCTCCAGCAAACCAGAAACCCTGATGCATTTTGCCCCACCCACCGGGGGGCGCTGTCAAAGCCCAAAATGCGTAAATTTTGCCCTGTCCTGTGGTACCTCACCATGTGATATTTTTAATGAGAAGAGTACCGTAAAGTTGGAGAAGAGTGCACCTAATCCATGTACCCTTGATCTTTGAAGTACGGCTGGTGAGCAAAGCTAGCACCTGGGAACATTTGCACAATTAAGCAGCTTTGAAATGATCACCTGGAGTGGCATACGGGTTACATCCGGGTGTGTGGTTTGGTGGAGACATGTAGGATGAGGCCGCTTTTTATCGTTTATTCACCTGGGTTGGTTGGGAGTAGCAGCAATCCTTTCCTTTTTATATCCAAACTTGGACAGTTTAGAAATTATGAATTCTTAACCAATTAATAACCAGAGTAAAAATTTTTAGCACTGCATCAGAAAACAATTAGTACTATTTGTATTATGGAATTAGACATTAACAATTGTGCTGTTTATAAATGGTAAAATAAAATATCTATATACAGTGCTCAGCATAAATGAGTACACCCCAACAGATTTGTCAGAAAACTTTACTTTCCTTCCAGAATCAATATTTTCTATGGGTAACTACACAAAAAAACCTTCCACAAATGCAGGCCATTAATTGCAAACAAGATTTGTTAATTTGCACACACAAAAAAGTATTTTTCCTAACAGATTCATTAAAGACCATGTTGCAAAAATGAATGCAACCCAATGAAAGTCTTAGGAGCAAAACTAAATTTTAGACAACAAAATCCTAATTAACAAGAATTTAACTATAGGTGAGTCTAATTATTCATTAAACAGGTGCCCAGCAGACAGTTGATTATAAAAGTGTGTTACTTAACAAAGAAAACCCCTTCCCATTTCATGCTGTCAGCAATGGGACCACATAGAAGAGAAATGTTACAAGGTCTGAGAAAGAAAATAATTTCTTTACACAAGAAAGGCGAAGGCTACAAGAAGATCAGCAAAGCTTTGCTTATCACTAAGAATACTGTAGCAAAAGTGATACAAACATTTTAACAAAGATGGAACTGCAACCATGTCACAGAGACATCCAGGCCGTCCATAGAAGTTAACTCTTCGCAAGGAGCGTCTTTTGATGAGAAGGGTTGAAGAAAATCTCCATGCAAGTTCACTGCAGTTAGCTAAAAAAGTAGAAAGCCAAACTAGGGTGATTGTTTCCTGTGACACTCGCGTACACTGCAGAGGAATGACATGCATGGGGGTCATCCACAAAGGAAGCCTCTCCTAAAGCCCATGCCTGCCTAGAATTTGCCAGGTCACATGCTGAAAAAGAAGAAGACTACTGGGACTCTGTACTCTGGAGTGATGATATCAAGATAAATGTTTTTGGAACTTATGGTTTCAAAACTGTATGGCGTCGCAAAGTTGAGGAGTACAAAGAAAAATACATGGTCCAGTGAAACATGGTGGTGGCAATGTACTTCTGTGGGGCTGCATGAGTGCTGCTTGCGTCGGGGAGTTACATTTCATTGATGGTATCATGAATTCACAGATGTACTGCTCTATATTGAAAGAGAAGATGCTACCATCGTTTTGTGTTCTTGGTCACCATGCACTTTTCCAACATGACAATTTGAGTATCCAGGCTCTAAAAGAGGTCCATTTTGAAGAATGGAAATAGATAGCTGTTGCAATATGTCGCCAACTTGCTCATACATTGCCTAGAAGACTTGGTGCTGTCCTTAAAAATCATACAAACTACTAGATATAGTAGTTTTTGTTGTGGGGTATATTCATTTTGCATCAACTAATTTGAGTAAAACTGAAGATTTTGTAATCTAAGTTATATTATTTCATGTAATGAGCTAAACAAATGTTCTATAAAACTCAGTTTCGTCAACATTTTGGAAATTGTGCTTGTGTTCATGGAGATGTTGAGCAAAATCTTACTTTTCAAAAGGGTTGTACTCATTTATGCTGAGCACTGTATATGATATTTGCCATTTTATTGATTATAAAAAGAAACAAAAAGTTACATATATATATATATATATATATATATATATAAATAAATCATGCTTTAAGCAAACTTGATTACAATAAACCTAAATATTAGTGTTTAAAGTCCCAAAATAAGAGTCCAAAAATAAAAGTCCAAATAAAATCCCAAAAAGTTAATCTTTCTTTCTCAATTCTTCGTGTATCCAAACCGCCTTTTTGATATAATCCAAAACAAATCTTCATATACCTCAAAGAAAAAAACTAAACATAGTGTATTATCCAAATATTATCATAGAAGTGCCACATGTGTTACATGCAAGCAAAAACTACCATGCCACAGCAACCGTGAAAGAAAAAATTCCACTGCCTTAAATGTCAATCCACTGCACACAAATAACAGAAGTGCATAATTACCCTCAAGATAGTATCATAGGCATAGATGAGATTGTTTCCAACCTTTTTTTTCTTTCAGCCTTTCCAGCCACTTCCCACAGACCTCATAAACAGACCAGGGATCAGTGTATATCATAAATAATCACAACACTTTATTATAGCAACTTACATTAAATTAAGATGAGATCAGCTTCCACACAGAGAAAATGATTCCACAATCGTGCCTCTCCTCAGTAGTGTTTAGATATCCTCACCATACCACTCCGGAGGAGGAATAGATCATCGGTGGTAGGTTCCCCAATAACCATACACATGTATAGAGGATTCCAGGACAGACACAGCCGCGTGTTCCAGGAACAAAGATGGCTGCCACAGCACTTCCGGAAGAGCGTCACTATGTCACCACGTCACGTGCCCCGGACGCGTTTCGTCACATCCGGACAAAGTCATCATTCTTGAATGATGGCCCTAGAATTATTGCTCCAGCATTTATGGCGATACCCTTTATGTATAGCTTAACCCCCCCTGGCGGTATTCCCGAGTACAGCTCGGGGTAAAGTTTCAGTACCACAAGCGGTAACCCCGAGCTACACTCGGGAATAGCTTGCAGCGCTGATCCAGGATCTGTTCTTCTCTTACCTTGTCCTGCGCTCCCGCGATGTCCCTCCTGCAGTGTCCCCGGCAATGTAATCCGGTGGATGCCGGCATCTGTCATCTGGGTTCCGTCCTCTGAGAGTGTCGGGACGTACTGGGGACGGAACGGTGGGAAATTTGAAAATGTCATAAAGTGACAGTCACTAAATACACTAAAATCACATAGTATAACATTACTGTATCAAAGCATTTCACATACATTTTGTCCCGAGTGCTTTGTCCTGTGCCCTGCCTGCATTTTTACTGTTCTTTCTGCCTGGAAATTGAGAAACGTCTATGGCGTCCAAAAAACGTCCCTTTAAGTCAAAAGCGATTTTAGGCCAGCTAGAGAACAGCGATACTAAATCAGAACCACTTGCAGAATTGAGTGATAATGATTCGTGGGGAAATTCGTCATCAGACACTGAAAACGATTTTGCGACTTTGATCAGTGATGTGCGAATTTGGCGCTCTATTTCAAATTTCAGTGTTTTCGGTTTGGTTATATTATTGAATTAAATGTATTATTATTATATTATTATTTTTATGATTATTTATTAAATTATAATTTTTGATTTCGTGTTTCAAGTTTTATCATACCCAGGATGTTTACTAGACTCTTGTTCAGACAGATTTCAGTGAATTATTCCTAAAAATTACAGGCCTACAATAAAAAAAATACATATTTCCATGCAAAAAAATGTACCGCTTTAAGCACAGAAATATGGACATAATCAGACCGCTAGGGAGGTTAATTGCTGTTTACTTGTATGTGCATGCCCTGTGCTTAGATTTGCATGTATGCTTGGGGCGACGTGGTACTTTTACATTTTTTTCTGTTCATTTATTGCAGAAGAAATTAGGGAACACATATTTTTTGAGCTCCTCCTGCATAACATGCAATTACATTTTAATGTGGTCGCAGGCTGGTAGAGCCCAGAAACCACAGCAAACAGCACCTTCTTGGTATTGTAAAAGTGATCACTTTTACATGAAAGATGACTGCTGGCTTAAAAACACAATACCAAGCCCAAGAAGTGAGCTTATTTTAATCTCTTGAATACCATAATGATTATAAATGTACCTTGGTGGACATGGGTTAGAGTCTATATGTAGCCATTTTTTTTTTTTCATTTTAACCAATGGCCTATAGCAGGATTCTCCAAACTATGGCCCTGCAGGAATTAAAAATCCCATGAGGCCTTGCAAAACCCTGGGATATAGAGTAAAATAAAGATATACACCTGTACGTTTTTGTAGTCTGTGTTCTGTTGGGGAGATTTCCATTTACTTTGGGTCTGGGAGTCACATAAAGAAATGATTGAAAATATCTACAAAGTGAGAGGAAATCCCCTCTTAAATGGTTGTTACCTGAACAAGTGTCCCCATAGAAATGTAATAAGCCCACCATCACTACTACCTGGGAAGTGTAAGATGACACCCAAGGCAGTGAGGAAGGCTAACATTTAATATCTCAAGGTGGGCCCTTTTGTTATTGTGGGTCAAAACCAAATAGTTGGGCACCAGACATATTAGTTTTTTCAATTGATTATTCAATGAATAAACTAACTGAAAGAGGAGTAGGGGCACAGGTTACCCAAAAATAGCTAACTATCACAGGCTTTCTTGTAGCAGCAAAGATGATCATTGTCCCTTAAGAATAGTTACTGGAGGCCCTAATTTTCCTAGCAGTAGCCTCCCAATAGAAATAGTTTTTTTTAAAGCAGCTAATATGTACAGTAGTTTGAGTAGAATTGCTTCCAAAAGTACACCAGCCAGAGCCTCACTTCAACCCCATCAAGGCTTGAACCAAAATCTCAAAAAATTGTTCCAGTTGCTTCGTCAATCCTGTGCACATGATGCTCCCACCACCCAAGGCTAACAAGATTGACGAGGTGGCTCTGGCTGGCACAATTTATTGCCTTTGTTGAAAAATTTTCTGACAAAAAACTCTGTGATAGCATCAATCCAGCAGCCTCAGTTTTGGTTCCCACTTTTAGACACTCTTGCTCTTAAAACTTTTTTATGAAATCTGCCAGCATGATTTAATTATGACCAACTAACCTGTGTGGGACAGGTTTCTATGTGTGTGGTGCCCTGAGTGGGACTTCAGCCCTTGATCTTGTGCCCACGTTTGGGTTTCTGGACGTTTTTTCACCTTAATCTGGTTCATATTCAGAGAGGTTCATCTATTCTATTTATACCTCCTGATGAAGTGGATACATTCCAGAAAAATGCGATGAGCTTTTGAAAAACAATATCTGAATATGCTAGTTTGCACATATGTAATGTCTAATCGAAATTAACTTAATGTCATTTAAGGGTAAATTATAAGAAAACGTTCAACTCAAATATGATTTTATTCTACATGTAACTGAAAAATTGATTTTAAAAGAGTTTTGTATAAATAAAGTTTATATATTTTAAATACAATTTTTGTCAAGCCTCGAAAGTCCCACCATGTCAAATTGGTCTATACCAGCAATGGGCAAACTACAGCCCGCGGGCCGTATACGGCCCGGCGGACCTTTTAATCCGACCCGCGGAGCGTGATACTGTCAGGATGTGTGTAGGCGGGGCATCGTGACGAATGTGAGGGGAGCTAGGCTCCTCTCACAGTCCGCCCTGAAGACTGGTGTAGCATGAAAATCTGTCTCCTATGAGGATCTGTCCCCCTCGACGTATCTGCGCATGTGCCGGAGATCGCCGATCGGCTGGTAATGCCTGAAACTGGCACATGCGCAGATACGTCGAGGGGGACAGATCCTCATAGGAGACAGATTTTCATGCTACACCGGAACGGCGCGGGAACACGGCGAGAGGAACGCGTGGAACAAAGGTAAGTGAATTGACACAGGGGGGACTTGGGGACTTAATATGGGGGATGAATTAATATGGGGAATGAATTACTATAGGGGGGATGAATTACTATAGGGGGGATGAATTACTATAGGGGGGATGAATTAGTATGGGGGATGAATTACTATATGGGGGATGAATTACTATGGGGGATGAATTACTATGGGGGATGAATTACTATATAGGGGATGAATTACTATGGGGGATGAATTACTATGGGGATGAATTACTATGGGGCATGAATTACTATATGGGGGATGAATTACTATGGGGGATGAATTACTATGGGGGATGAATTACTATGGGGGATGAATTACTATATGGGGGATTAATTACTATGCTTACTATGGGGGAATATTACTATACTTACTATGGATGACACATACACATCATTCATCTACTCTTTGTCCGGCCCCCGGGTCCAATATATGAACCCATTGCGGCCCTCGAGTCAAAAAGTTTGCCCACCCCTGGTCTATACATACACTTTAATGGTGTACAATGCATTGATTATCTTTTCTGTAAGCAGCATTGTTAACTAAATTGATATTCTTTTTGATATATTCTTATTTCTTCTACTATATGTATCATAACTATACATAAAGAATAAAATTAAAAAGATGTCCTTTTTTCCCTAGCACTGAGACATTTCCCTTTAACTAGCACAAAGCTTTGGGAGAGTTTAAATTCACAATCAATGGTAATATTCTCAAAACCGTCTAACATTATGCCTAATCCACTGAGACCATACCCTCTGATAAACAGATGTCTTTTCTACAGAGCAATGATTTTACAGGATTTCACATGTAACATATATTATGTCCTTTTTGAACCTCAAAGTCTATGTGATCATTGTCCAACATACAGTATAAACATTTGATTAAAAGTGTTTTGTCTTTACTTTAGTTTAAAAGTGCCCCAAGGTGACAAATATATAGAAAAATTAAGATATTAGGATAACTAGAAATATTTGCCCCGAACAAAGGACAAATAAAATGTTGAATATACTGTAGTATCCCCAGTGTAAACACGGGAACCCTTGTCTATAAAATAATCTAAATGAACTGAAAAAAATGTTATACTATAAATATTGCAAAACAAAGCCAATATATGGAATATGTCTGTTACACAAAGCTGTGGATGGTAAGCCTTTTTCCTGTATGTTACTTGGGGGACATGGAGGTTATAGAGTCCCATGTACAATTTGTGCCTACCAGATGCTCTGTATTAAGGTGTTTAGCAGAGGGATATTGCACAAAGGACACAAAAAAAAACTAAAACTTGTATTTTATTTCAGGACAGAGTCCAGGTGCAAATGCTTATTAGCCACAATAAAGTATAGTTATTGAGCACATGCAGACCAATACCTGAGATTTTCCAACACAAAGGACTGACCTTAGAATAGCACAATATATACTGGAAATGCTGCTCATACCATTCCACCCCAACTGTCTGCTTTGTGCAACTTTCAGAGTCTAACCATAGGCTTGGTTTGTCCTTGGAAGTATGCTAAAAAAAAAATATGTCTTGTTACCGGATCCAGTTTCCATGCATTTGCCACTCAGGGCTTGCAAAAAACTCCATGCAAAGAACTAAGAGGAGCAGGCTGTCTTTTTAAAGGCTGTGGAAGCACTAGTCTTCTCTCCACCATCACTATCTCTCTGATGACCTGAGCTAGTTGCATATCAACGGGCAGAGCTATCCACTGAAACAAACAAACTAGGTGACATATTTTAGTCTGACTGAAACACCTATTTTATGGTATATGTAGGGACCCTGCCATGATAAGTGTGCATATTTCAAAATTAGTGCTGCTGGGCTGTATTTAGCCTCAAGATAAACATATAGTTCTGCTTTCTACAAGTTTTCTCCTATGTTCAGGTTATTGTTTACATCTGCCCAGCAGGGAAATGTCTTTGGATAGTATGGGAAGATCCTGTAGCCTGGGTTATGAAAATTTATGCTACGTCCAACCACAAAAATGTTTACTGCCAGTGTTGTATTTTGGGGAAGAGTATACATATTACTGGGAACAGTCTGGAGGATATGTGTGTAGCTGTTCCCTGCCCTCCCGGGCCTGCTGCCTGGAGGGGGCACGTAATGGAGAAAGGTAGGCCCATGACTGAGCAATTAAGCCTTGGGGTGTTGCCCAGGAGGTCTCAAGCTGGATCCTGAATAGGTGCATGAGGTGCGAATTTCTGTTGCAAAAGGAGTGCCTGGAGAAACTGGACCTTTCACTCAACTCAGTAGATGGCCTACCAGAAGCAGACAATCGGGATGTTTCACACCTCGGAACAGGGGACATGGATCAGACAGCCCTTGGGCCACCAGGTTTAAGTAACCGATCACTATTCTTGGATATAAAAAATGCTTTGGATGACAAATGGGAGGCTCTTTGAAGTGCTCATAGGAGAAAGATCCTCAGGGCCTCCAGAGTGCAGGACCCCCTCCCTAGCTGATGGTCAGATGTGTTGGATTCCCCAAGCATCACTCCTAAGGACTTTAGACCATTTAGCAAGACTATGGGTAAGAAGAAGGATTCTTTCAGCATTCTGAACATTTATGGGGATTACTAGAGGTGCCCCATGTGGACTGTTTACATCATCTGGAGTGACAACTGAAAGGAGGTTCATATCTCTTCTGCGATAAGTAGACCAATTGCTCATAAGTCACAGTATTTGTGAGCAGACAGAGAGAAGAGAGCCACTGCAGATGGCACAGTGCTGGAACATGATATGGCCTGGTTGCGTGCACAGGTGATGCGGCAAAAACAGCCTAATAGTATTGTTGTCCATTCATTCCAAAGCAGAGCTCTACCACAAAGCACAAGCTTCCTGGAGAACTGATTTCTCTACTGCAATTAAGTAATATAGCTAGGTCTTTGTGCTTCCAATTGACCCCAAAAACATGGCCGCCTCCAGTACATCTACGGGAAAATGGAGGACGGGATATATATAAGCTGGCAATGGATGAGTGATTGACCTATCACAACCCCCTGATGAAGCCACGTGATTGGAGGCGTAACGCGTAGGGGAGGGGCTACGTCATCACTCGTAGAGGAGCAGCACAACACGATAGACGGCAAGTGTATGACTCAGAGGCCAGCAGAGGATTTCCAATGAGATATTGCGTTATTTAAACCTGTGCAATGTGAGTTTAATACTTGGATGGTGGGAATAAAATGTTTTAAAAGGTAAAGCACTATGTCCTCTATTTCTTCCTGCATGCGGAGTAACACAAGGAGAGGATAATTAGAAGGTCTGAGATAACAAAAGGAGTGTGTAATCCCTGAGGGGATAATCTGACACAGGAGGATACATCCATTACTCCTAAAGGAAGGATCTCCCAATTTTACCAGCAAAAGTATATGTCCAGCAGGTTCCAGGGAAAGTGAACCGAAAGCGTATATATAGCCTAATTGCAGGCATCAAAGGAGGTGAGCGCACATCTTCACTATTTGAAGGATTCACAAAATTCACAAATTGAAGAACAACAAGCACCAAGTCACTATATATAAACAATTGTTTATTCAATGGGACTATTATTTTGGTGATATTTGGATTCATACTAATCACTACTAATTATTTATGAGCATTTGGTTATTTTTATTTATGGGGGATCATTTAAATGCGTTTTAGCTGAGGGTTATTAGTTGGTTTATATTATCTTTATTATATTAAATGAGGGTATTCTGAATATAAATGAAATTGAGGGTATTAGTAAGCACATCATGTCACTAATAGATGATTTATGAGCACTTGGCAAAATAATTTTTTTAGAGGAGTATTTCATGTGGAATTATTTTGATATTTTTTTGGAGGAGATTGATTAGTTGCAATTATTTATTTTCTTTGGTATGTATACACTTTTATTAGTTATTTGTATCAACATTTGAATTAATTTAATGGTAATAATTTAATTATTATTTATTGAGAAGTATTTAGGAGCGCAACATATATTTGTATATAGCTAGGTCTTGTCCCCACTCAACCCTTGTGACTTGGCAATAAAGAAGAAGATGTAGACCATTGAGCTCATCTCAATGTCATATTGATCTCTCCTTCTATCAGCATGTTCCTTGTTAGCACATCAGTGCTGCAGCACAACTCATTGGTGCTTTGTGCTAAATCTTTCTCCTCAGTCTGAGATCTCCTGTAGGGTGGGGCTACAAGAAACAAATACCAAGTCAAATTCAGATTCCTACACTATTTGCTTTTAAATTAATTTTAAAATGAACTAATATCTGTACAAAGTGTTTTTTTCCATCTGCATGGAGTTCAGCTTTAACAAATAACCCAAAAATGCAGTAGGAAATACAAAAATAGTGAACCCATACTTAAAAATGAATGGAAAATTATTTGATGAATATAATGGCAACCCACCCACCTCCAAGTTTGTGTTTATATGACTTTCCTTTTTAGAGGTTCTTAGAGAGGTAAATAAAAGCCTACAACCTTGGAAAACACAATGCTGTAACGGCAGCAAGAGTGGAGGTGTATAGAACAGGATATAACTCTCAGTGGGATAAATTACAAGTGATGAGGGCGAACAGAATAAAGCTCCTATTTCAGGAAGTCTTCCAGGCAAAGGCAGAGATTTGGCAGTTTTAGCGTTCCTTTCAAGACAATGCACGTACACCAAAAACATTACTCTTCATAGAGTACCCAGGAGGCTTCTGCAATCATCTGTATGCTTGTGTTCATTCTGCTCCCTCAAATTCAACACAGATCTCCTTTATTAATTTTAATTTGTCATCAATAACCTGACAGTCCCTCTTTCAGCCGGATGTACAGAATTAACCGTTTCACTCACTGTGTCAGCTATTAAAAAAAATGTGATAATGATTAGCGGTAATGAGGTCAAATAAAATAATGGGCAAAAAGCAGGTTGCTACAAGCTAAAATGTATAAAACAGGAGGATTTATTAAGCTCACTTGCTGAAATGTAATTTAAAAACAGGATATTGCCACCTGCAATGCCGGCTCGTTGGGTTATCCAGATCGTTTAAACATGTTGCCCTAATATGTTTATTTGGCCCTGTCATATATTACTTTCCCAAGAATTTCTTATAGTGATAGCTAATTGTTTCTAGCAAAGTAATATAAACTAGCGGTAATAAATAAGACTGGGAAATGAAAAAAACATGTGCCAAGAAAGCAAGGGAACCACTAACCTATTTCATGTATATATATTAAAGTATCCATTGAGTGGTAGATTTTCTGACTTTGTCAGTAAAATAGAGCAGAGCAAGCCTTACATGTGTGCCAAATGCAGTAAACCAAAGCAACCAATCAAACTATCTCTCAATTGACCTCACAGCAGTAAACTGAAACCTAATTGTCTGAAATGCGTTAGGGCTCACCAACCCGTGCATGTAATTCTTATGCACTGCGGGAACACGCCACATTTCCTTCTTTTCTTCAGCGTATATCAATGCAGCACCTTGGTGTAAATTGAAACCCAGAGCACATACAGCAAACACGTTACTCTTCATAGAGTACCTTGTTCTTGCATTGGGACTGCATTGGGCTATGCTTTCTAATGCAGTTGATTAGAACAAGCCCTTACTGTACTGCCTTATTACAATACAATGTTTTAACAAAATAGCATATCTGCCACTTTTAGCCTGAATTTAATTTTCAAAAATCAGGGCTTTGGTCTAAATGAGGTGAATAATCTTACCTGTTTGCTGTAGTAAAGCAGACCCCTCAGTGCTCCTATTCTGGATTACCTAATCCAGTTTTTCTCAATTTTTTTACCCTGGAGGAACCCTTGAAATAATTTTCAGGTTCTAGTGAACCCTTGCAACTATATATATCATTAGTCCATAGTACGAGGGGTGTTCAAATCAAACTGGGACTTTTGAGTTTATATAATAAAAGAGCAGATTTCAAGGAGTGGAAACTGCATTTAGTTTTCAACATATTCCCCTGCTACATTTATACACCTATTTCAGCATTTAACTACTGCCTGGAAAGCTTTGGCATAGAAAGATTTGTCAGTAACCATCCTAGGACAGCCTGCTTCACTTCCTCATCATTGTGTTCACCGTTCCAACAGAAAGATTCATCTCATGTGCATTTTTACAACAGGTTATGCGTTGATTACCCAGGGTCAGGTGTTCCACATGCTCAGTGTTCACAGGAATGACTGTTGTGGGCTGGGAACCACCACGGCTGGGATCATCACTGCTGGACGTACGGCCATCTTTGAAACATTTACACCATTTAAATGTCTTACTGCGGCTGAGAGTTTCATCACTGTACTGTGCTTGAAGTCTTCTATAGATATCCATGGGTTTTACACCTTTGGTCACAAGAAACTTCATCAACGCACACTGTTCCATGCATGCACTAGCACTGTTGTCTGCCATCTTGATTAACAGTCTCTGGACTGGCCAGCAAAAATGTAATAGGAGACACTTGCCACTTACTACTGCGTATAATACCACCACGCTAGCATGCCATTTTGTACCTGTAAAACTAGGAGTTCCTGTGTCACTTGAACAACCCTCGTATAATAGTATGATCTGTATATTATAAATATAGGAATTCTCAAATAAAGAATGTGCTGTAGCTTAATAATTTGGTGCGCAGAGCAGATCATTTTACAAAAAACCCTTGCCCACATGGCAACATTTTTTTCAACACTAATCACAAAAAGAAAGAATAATAAGTTAGTTTAAAAAAAAAAAAAAACAGACTGAAAATTGTAGTATTCCCTTACACTAGGGACTAGTAGAGAAGTGCCCTCTTAAGTTAGTGGTCCATTCAAAAGTGCCCTCTTATGGTCAGTGTAGAAGTGAGCCCTTACATCGGATGCCCATGCAAAATTGCCCCTAAAATTGATGGTCAGTGTAGGGTGTAGGTGGGCGATCCAAATTCACCATTTCTCACAGCTCAAGGAACCCCTAGCAACCTCTGGAGGAACCCAGCCTTGATAAAGGCCGACCTAATCTAAACCAGGGTATAGTTATGTGACCTGATGCAGATCTGCATTGTCAGTGCTGTTATCATCAGAGACTTTGTCATTGCTAGGTAAATTAGGTTAGGTTGAGTGCTATGGTTAGGGTGAAGTTATGTGAAAGGTTATGTTTTAGGGTTAGGTTAAGGTTTAAGTGTTAAATAGCGGTTGAGTTTTATAGGTTAATTTTAGGGTCAGATTCTGCTGACATCAACTCTCATAAGCACCATTACCACAATACCTGTGGCCCATAACCAGAATATCTCAATATCTGATTACTAAGCTTGGTACGCTTACAAGCATTGAAACACT
This sequence comes from Staurois parvus, assembly GCF_062004578.1. Lineage (NCBI taxonomy): Eukaryota > Metazoa > Chordata > Amphibia > Anura > Ranidae > Staurois > Staurois parvus. The sequence goes on along the minus strand of NW_028317805.1, from coordinate 7,409,018 downwards.
GATATTGGTTCTCTTTAATGCAAAAAAATTGGGGAGATACTGGGAAACATTCCGATTACTTCCTATCTCCTATAAAGACATTCCGATTACTTCCTATCTCATATAAAGACAGAGACAAATATTTTTAGTGGAGTGGGGAAGATCTAAAACTGACAATGTTTTATTGCTGTCTGTATCTTCTTGTCCCAGTGACAACAGTACCCCCATTTCTTAAATGGGTGTCTCAGGTATCAGAAATGGGGGGGAATTCTCACCAATAGAATCAAAGACAGTAATGAAAACTTTAACATAATGGTTAAACTTGATAGATATATAATGTGTTTTTTCCAATACTATTTTAACATGGAAAGATTTACTGCCATTAGATCATATTTATGGACTCTAGACAGTAAAGGTCCTAAAAGAGTTTAACAACTTGGTTTTAAAGAGGAAATTCCTACTTTTATTAGCAAGCCTTTATGTAAAATAAACACATTCTCAAATAATTATACTTTGCTGGATGTGCAAAAACAGAAATCTGAAAAGTAATCATTGGAAGTTCTTGGTTATATAAGGCTAAAAATAGGATCCATTCTCTGGGCCCATTTCAGGCATATTGCAGATTGAAATATTAAAATAATTTGGCTTGAAAATGAAAATATAGCAATCTACTAACATCTATAAAACTGAGGTGGACATACTGCAAGAGAGACACACACAGATCATTAGTAACTGAGGAACAAGGTTGATATAGCACACTCTACTGGGCCAAGCCAGATATGAGAATGACTAGAATGTCTTCACTTCAGTCCTTTAAAGAAGACAAGGTAATAGCTTCAGCAGAGGAAGGGAAAGGCATATATCAGGGTATATTGATCCCCACAGCACTACCAAGGCATCCACTGTATCTACCTTTGGATCCCTAGCGCTGGGGACAAATCTGCCAGCTTCTTGTCGAGCTGAGAAGATGCTAGCAAATCCCCAGCCGGCATCCCCAAATATAGACATATGTCATGTAACACTTCCTGATGGAGAGACAATTCCCTCAGGTTCAGACATTATCTGTCGAAGATATGTGCCTGCCATTTCTCCACCCCTGTAATGTGCACCATCGAGATCACTGGATCATAAAGCTCCACCCGGGACAGAACAGATTCTACTTCCATTGCTGCCACAACACTCCTTGTGGTCCCTGATAAATGATGTAAGCCACGCCAAGGTATTGTTTAATTGAATCTGGACCAGATGACTGGACGTCTTCCACACTGTGAGTATGGTCCATTGTAAAGTTCTGGAGTGGAACTGAGCAAATCCCAGCACTCATATGCAGCTCCATAGTGAAGACCAGAGTCAGGATTAAAATTGCTGCACTTAACCCTGCAGTTTTGTCAACGTCTCCTAGGATAGGAAGACCTTAGCTTGAAAGGTATCCAGGAGAATGCATGAATGTATCCAATGCAAGGTGGAGGAATCAGAGATGACTTATCAATATTTAGGATTTATGCAAAGTCCTCCAAGGTCCATTGTATATTTGGTGAGAGAGGTCTTTTTCTGCAGCAACAGATCATTCAAATAAACAATGACCTTTGAGATGAAGAAGGCCCAAAAACTGGTATGAGGACCTTTGTGAACAATTTAATGGCTGAGTCAAGGCTGAATTAAAGATCCACAAACTGATAGAGCTTGTTATCCACAGCAAATGCTAGTGATCTGGAAAGATAGGAATGTATAAATATGCATCTTTTATGTCAATGGATGCCAAGAAGTCTCTGCGATCAAAAACTGAGGCAAAAACGAAATAGACTCGTGAAACAAAGGTGTTGAGAGCTGTAAATAGGTTTGAGTAAAAACCTTGAAACATTTCTGTTGGAGGGATGGGAGCAATATTTTCCTGATTTAACAATCCCTAGACAGTGGAAATAAGGTCTGTCCAACATTGCTGAGACATGGGAAGATGCAAAGCAATAAATCAAGCTGGAGGACTGAGGCAAAACTCCATCTTGTAACCTGTGAAAGTTTCAGCTATGCAAGCTACCGTATCTCAGTAAAAGCTATAAGACATCCCCTCACCTGAAATTTGAGTTTTTAGTTGATTGGATTGCCATGAGCATCTTGAAGAGAGAAGAAACTAAGGAGGTTGAAGAACCTCCCCAACCCATCAGATTATCACCTACTCTCCTCTCCTTTAGGCGCACCCTGAAAACCCATCTCTTCAGGGAAGCCTACCCCCTGCTAACTTGACTGACCTCCTCCACTCTTCCTACCACTCCATCCCCCACAGCTATCTCCTCCTGTACCACTATCCCATCCCTTCTAGATTGTAAGCTCGAAAGAGCAGGGCCCTCGATCCCCTCATGTTTTGCATTGTATTGGTATTGTTCTGTCACATGTTCTGTCCCCCTTTGTAATGTACAGCGCTGAGTGAACTATTGGCGCTTTATAAATACTGTATAATAATAATAATAATAATAACACCAGCAGTCACCTAATCCCTACATAGCAATTTAGGCCAAGTAGTAAAGTCTGGGAAATAAGAACAGTGGCTAGCAAAAATTGAAGAACCAGTTCGGCTATGGATTAGATAGAATGAGAACATACTGTACTTCCAACTTCTTGTCAGTAGAATCCTTAAAGGATGGAGACTCTCAGATAGGGGTGGTAATTGTTTTGTTAAGGAGTGACACTAGAGAGTAGCATTAGGAGGAGTAAACCATTTTCTTGACAAAATCTTCTGGAAAAAGATAGAGCAAACTTTTTAGGGACAAGCAATTGCTTATTTGGGGTTTTCCAAAATTTGTAAATACATTTATCAAACAGGGAATGAAGAGAAAGCACCTTGCCACAATTTTAGGTTTAAGAGAACCAACGCTAGATACTGTAGCATGTAAAATAACAATGGAATTCTCAAATTTAAAGTGGAACACATAACCTTGATTTAAAAGAAAGTTTCCTTCTGCTGTAGTGACAGAAACATTGATACACAGCCCAAGAAATGTTAAAGATGAGGGTCATCTCTCATAAAAGTGCTCTTTCTCTCCAGAAGTGCTTCAAAAAGATACAGCTGCAGGTGCATAGAATCCCCAGCACAGCCAAAGGCAACAGCACATACCCACAAAATGGAGAATCCAGAGATGAGATCAGAATAATTCCATGACCCTTGTTGGCAGGTATAGATTATACTCCACTCAGCAGGACCTTGCCACTTTGGGGATGGAAGTGGAGTCTTAGGGGAATGGTCTTCCCCTGCAGCCTCCATAGGTATCTCCAAGAGAGCAGCTGTAAAGTTGGACACTGCAACCCCCAGTATCCTTCCATGGCCATCTTGGTTGTGGCAATTCTAATAAATAGCAGTGCCCTGCTGGGTTTAGTGCACATCTTGTGAGTGGATAGTGTAGGGACAGGAACTTACTTTGACAGGTAGAGGACTTGAACATGAGGAAAGGTACCAGTGCTAGGGAGGCAAGTGTAGGGCTACCACTATACACCCTCAGGATACCAGTTTCCAGAGTTGCCACTGTAGGCCTTTCTGTCTTCTCCAGTGCTGTCCACCCCGCCAGTAAGCAATCCCTCCAGCAGATGCGGTCCTGGTAAAGTAGCAATGCCTGTACTGTAACTACTGAGCCTGAAGATATACTGCTCTAAAGCTATGTATTAGCACCAGGGAATTCTGGTCCTAGGCAGCTTACCTACAATGTTAGTGACACCTGTTCCATAAGGACTGTACCAGCACTCTACTGGAAAATGTTATAGTGCCTGTTACTGAAAATGAATTGCATCTGTTCTGCAAGAGTTGCTGTGCCTATTGCTTCAAGTGTAATTTTTGTGCCCTTATTGCAAGTGTTGCTATACCAATACTGCAAGTGTTCTGTACCTGTGGCCATCATTGATTATACTATTGTTAATTACTATGCTGTACAAGGATCCTTTCTGCTTTTAAAGTGTTACTAAACCCACAACAGTAAAATCAGTCTATATAACCAGTAAAGCATTCTTGATATACTCCCCATGAAACCTAAGGGTTTAATCCTCTGCATTGGGTAAGAATGCTGTTTGACCCTGACTTCTCTGATCCTCCCCTTCTTCCAGTGTCCCCCTCTTATCTCCTGATAAGACATATCATGTAGAGACACTCTGCACATGCTTAGTTTGGTGTGTAGTGCTAGAGGGGCTTTTTTTTCTTGGGAGAGTGCATGTGATCAGCACAGGGCCAATCAGCACTGTCCAGACAGAGGTCAGGGGTTCTGCATTCTCCAAGAGTACAAGGAAAACTCCTCCTGCAAGCTTTAACCAGTGCTCTAACACTAATAGAAGTCACAAGACTACTCAAACTACTGAATAAAGAAGGTATTTAGCAGTTTATATTTACTGAAATAATTGCATTTCTTTGTAGTGTGTACAGTGGCAGACCAGACAGAGTGAATTTAGGGTCCTGGGTTTAATAACTCTTTAAGACTTGCACTTTCAAAATGCAATGGGGTTGATTTACTAAAAATGGAGAGTGCAAAATTAGATGTAGTTAAATTATGGGGTAAAGCCCAATGTCATCAAAACTCCCCCATTTGGCACTGTCCCTAATCCTCAAACCAATCTAATTGGTCTTTCCATCAAACCCCTATCTGGGATGGGAAAAGAACTTAACACCATGGTACTCCATCCTTGGTGTAAGAGATTTTGTTTGATACGGAGGAGCCATAAACAAAAATGGGACTCTAAAAATGATTGGTTGTTCACAAGCTTGAGTAAAATTCCAGGTCTAGATCATGTGCTTGAATGATGGATTGTTTGTTCTTCTTTTTGGAAACTAGTGTAAATATGGGGTATTAAAGAATACTCACAGTGTGTGTGTATATATATATATATATATATATATATATATATATATATATATATATAAAAAAAAAATATATATATATATATATATATATATATATATGGATTGCTGCACATAAAATAACTTTTAATGTAGAAAAATCACCATACAAAAGAGTGATCAAAAATGGACAAAACCATACATAATAGTTTTCATTGAACAGTTTTAGGCTATTATGTTAACGCCCTTCTTCAGATCAGAACACATATTGAAGTGAGAAATACCACTATGATCAATTTATGCAGACTATGGAATCAATTATATAATTAACCACAAATTGGATACACATTCACGTCTAATAAATGTGGCTGTTTGAGAGTGAAAATTCTGTCAAGAAGAAACATCCCCATATCAAAGACGTGGAATGTAGACATAAGTACCTATTATAAATAGCACATACAGTGAAGCAAAAAAGTATTTAGTCAGCCACCAATTGTGCAAGTTCTCCCACTTAAAAAGATGAGAGAGGCCTGTAAAATCCAGACAATCACATTGGCTGATTTGGAAAGAATTTATTTGCAAATTATGGTGGAAAATAAGTATTTGGTCAATATGAAAAGTTCATCTCAATACTTTGTTATATATCCTTTGTTGGCAATGACAGAGGTCAAACGTTTCCTGTAAGTCTTCACAAGGTTGGCACACACTGTTGCTGGTATGTTGGCCCATCCTCCATGCAGATCTCCTCTAGAGCAGTGATGTTTTGGGGCTGTCGCTGGGCAGCATGGACTTTCAACTCCCTCCAAAGGTTTTCTATGGGGTTGAGATCTGGAGACTGGCTAGGCCACTCCAGGACCTTGAAATGCTTCTTATGAAGCCACTCCTTCGTTGCCCGGGCGGTATGTTTGGGATCATTGTCATGTTGGAAGACCCAGCCACGTTTCATCTTCAATGCCCTTGCTGATGGAAGGAGGTTTGCACTCAAAATCTCATGATACATGGCCCCATTCATTCTGTCCTGTACATGGATCAGTCGTCCTGGTCCCTTTGCGGAGAAACAGCCCCAAAGCATTATGTTGCTACCCCCATGCTTCACAGTAGGTATGTTGTTCTTTGGATGCAACTCAGCATTCTCTCTCCTCCAAACACGACGAGTTGTGTTTCTACCAAACAGTTCTATTTTGGTTTTATCTGACTATATGACATTCTCCCAATCCTCTTCTGGATCATCCAAATGCTCTCTAGCAAACGTCAGACGGGCCCGGACATGTACTGGCTTAAGCAGGGGGACACGTCTGGCACTGCAGGATCTGAGTCCCTGGCGGCGTAGTGTGTTACTGATGGTAGCCTTTGTTACGTTGGTCCCAGCTCTCTGCAGGTCATTCACTAGGTCCCCCCGTGTGGTCCTGGGATTTTTGCTCACCGTTCTTGAGATCATTTTGACCCCACGGGGTGAGATCTCGCGTGGAGCCCCAGATCGAGGGAGATTATCAGTGGTCTTGTATGTCTTCCATTTTCTAATTATTGCTCCCACGGTTGATTTGTTCACACCAAGCTGCTTGCCTATTGCAGATTCAGTCTTCCCAGCCTGGTGCGGGTCTACAATTTTGTTTCTGGTGTCCTTCGACAGCTCTTTGATCTTCACCATAGTGGAGTTTGGAGTGTGACTGTTTGAGGTTGTGGACAGGTGTCTTTTATACTGATAACAAGTTCAAACAGGTGCCATTGATACAGGTAATGAGTGCAGGACAGAGGAGCCTCTTAAAGAAGAAGGTACAGGTCTGTGAGAGCCAGAAATCTTGCTTGTTTGTAGGTGACCAAATATTTATTTTCCACCATAATTTGCAAATAAATTCTTTCCAAATCAGCCAATGTGATTGTCTGGATTTTTTTTCTCATTTTGTCTCTCATAGTGGAGGTCTACCTATGATGCCAATTACAGGCCTCTCTCATCTTTTTAAGTGGCAGAACTTGCACAATTGGTGGCTGACTAAATACTTTTTTGCCCCACTGTATATACATTAAAGAAAAACACATTTTTGATTGATTGATCACCGTTGTGCACTTCACCTATAGTATCTCTCTCTCTCTCTCTGTGTATATATATATATATATATATATATATATATATATTTATACACTATATTGCCAAAAGTATTGGAACACCCCTCCAAATCATTGACCACTGGATCAAGTGTTAGAAATCACCTTCATGGCCACAGGTGTATAAAATCAAGCACCTAGTCATGCAGACTGATTCTACAAACATTTGTGAAAGAATGGATCGATCACTGGAGCTCAGTGAATTTAAGCATGGTACCGTGATAGGTTGCCACCTGTGCAATAAGTCCATTTGTGAAATTTCCTTGCTACTAAATATTCCGTGGTCAACTGTAAGAGGTATTATAACAAAGTGGAAGCAACTGGGAACAACAGCAAGTCAGCCACAAAGTGGTAGGCCACGTAAAATGACAGAGCGGGGTCAGCGCATGCTGAAGCACACAGTGCGCAGAAGTCGCCAACTGTCTGCAGAATCAATAGCTAAAGACCTCCAAACTTCATGTGGCCTTCAGATCAGCACAACAACACTGCACAGTGTCATAGAATGGATTTCCATGGCCGAGCAGCTGTGTCCAAGCCTTACATCACCAAGTGGAATACAAAGCGTTGGATGCAGTGGTGAACAGCACTCCACCACTGGACTATAGAGCAGTAGAGACGTGTTCTCTGGAGTGACGAATCACACTTCTCTGTCTGGAAATCTGATGGATGTGTCTGGGTTTGGCATTTACCAGGAGAATGGTACTTGCCTGACTACATTGTGCCTAGTGTAAAGTTTGGTGGAGGGGGATTATGGTGTGGGGTTGTTTTTCAGGGGTTGGATTTGTCCCCTTAGGTCCAGTGAAGGGAACTCTTAAGGCGTGAGCATAACAAGACATTTTGGACAATTTCATGCTCCCAACTTTGTGCGCAAAGCAAGACCTGCACCTTTCTGCACATATTCCCCCACACCCGAAAGTGATCTTCCGTCACCCACGGGATCTGAAAAGCTTAATAGCCCCCAGCAGAATCAAACTTTCCAACAAACGTCACGCAACCAAGTGGAGCACCTTGTTTGATCAAAAGGGCAGCAACAGATGAGAGGTATCCAACTGTGGGGCATGTGAATATATGTGTCACAGAAAGAAAGAATTCTTTGGAGTAGATGGGAAGGCCCATTTGATCAAACAGTCCATAAACCGTGGTACACAATTTGTCATCTACGGTCTAGTTTGTCCCTGCAGGCTCCTATATGTGGGTCGCACCACACGCTCACTTCAAACCAGATTTGGCGAGCATAAGCAAAACATACTACATGGGTTCGACAAAAAACACCCAGTGTCATATCACTTTAGTGAAGCACATGGTGAGAGCCTTAAGGGACTCAAATTATTTGGGATAGAGACCATACAGGGTGACATTGACACAGGCAGAAAGTTCCGAAAGCTCTGCAAAAGAGAATCTTTTTGGAATCACCATTTGAGCTTTCTGGTCCCAAAGGGTCTCAATGACGCATTAGATGTACAGTCCCTTATATAAGTAGCCTTTTGTCCAGGCGCAGGATAAGTACTATAATCACAGCTGATACCTATAGGCCCATATAGGGCCTCCTGTCCCATTATCACTATTATCATTATTGTTATCATTACTATTGTCATTTACCTCTTAGTAGATGCCTCTTATGATCCATCTCATGGCTGAGACAAAGTCCCTTGTTCCGCCTTATACATCTGTATCTCTGTGTTTATCTTCTGCTTTCCTTTCCTGATCTACATATATATATATATATATATATATATATATATATATATACATATATATATACAGGGGCGGACTGACCATTTGGAAACTCGGGCACTGCCCGAGAGCCCGGGGTCAGTAAGGGGCCCCATGAGATGCCCCTGGAACCTTCCATAGGCTTTTTTGGGTGTAGTTTGAGTGTGGGCGAGGATACAGGGGCCCCATGATCCCCTATTGCCCGGGGGCCCCATGAGTTGTCAGTCCGCCCCTGTATATATATATATATATATATATATTTGTGCCAAAATCATTCAGAATAGATTCATATTATCACATTGGCCCATCTTTGGCATTTGTCATCACGAATTGCCATTTTCTTATTAACACCATTTTAACGTAAATATGTTCTTCAGTACTGTTATTCCACATTTCATGTGCCAATGTATTTGCTTATGCTGTCCAGAGTATCACCACTTTATTTATTAATTAATTGTCATTATCAATTAATATATCATTTGTTGTCATATGTATTTTAAGTTCTTATTTCCAGGTAATATTTATTGAGATTGTCAGTCATTGGCCCCCAGGCATGGGATGCTCCTCCCCACTCCCTTCATTATTCCCCAGTCCCAATAGTGAGACATCCTCCCAATATTGGCGTTATAACATTTACACTTTTCCAAAGAAAAAAAGGAAAACATTTTTAAAAATGTTTTGATATATATATATATATATATATAATTTTTTTTTTTGATATCTCAATTTCATCCATGTTGCACACCATATTTGTGTTGCATAATCTATCTTTCTCTCTTTCCCCTTTTTCCCTTGAGATTCCTTAGCTGCCAGCCGTGGGCCTCTACCCTTGCTCACTTTTGTCCTTACTATGATTCATTTCTGTTGAGCGGCGGACGACTAATGTTAGTCCTGGCGCATGCGCTCTGCGCAGCGAGCAACCGCATTACCGTTTCACCACTCTCCGGATCTTTCAGGGACACCCATTCCACACCATCCTCCTGCACATAGAGGACACCATCATGACTGGTCTATGGCCCTTTCTCCATCTCTCTGCACACTACCCAGCGATACAGTATGTCCTCCCTTACATTATATGTATTATATGTCTCATACAGAACATTATATTACTACCACATATAGGGATGAGAATCGGAACACCTTGAGCATTATTATGCATACTAGTATACGTATACACATACATGGGCTCCGATTGGCAGTCTCCACCCTTATTTTCTCGCATTGAGGGTGTGAGGGAGGGTCTCCCTTACTAATTGGTCCCATATTTATTGACCATCCAACTGTATCGCATCTTAACTCTAAGGAAGGGAGCTCAACTCCTGAAACGTGTTAGTACTTTCCCCTACAGGATTCCCGCTACTTGGGACCGTCAATTGTGACTTCCCTATCTTTGGAGGGCTGCACCTAGAGAGTGATGGTATCCGTGATCCTGTGCTGTATGAAGATCTGAGCGCTGCTTTTAGAATATATTGGTGTTTTTTCTTTTTTCCTTGTGGGGCATAACAGCAGCTCGGTCGAGTACACTCAGTATTTATAACTACCAATAGACTACAAACACTCCTGTCTCATTTAGTACCTCCATACCATGGTGGTGTCCAATGAAGAGACTTATCAGGAGGAACTCCCTTGCAAAAAGATTTTACAACAGTGTTGATGATTATGAGAAATTAAACAAGGCAGATATTCACCATCAGATAGAGACTAAGAGTGCTGCAGTCCAAGAAGAAGAGCGGCTGATATCTAAGTTTTACAGTTTAAAACATCTTCTTGAAACCGAAATGGTACAATGGTGCAACATTATATTATTACAAAAATATATTGAGATCAAGAGGGCTCCCAGGGTTCTGAGGATCACGAAAACGTGTGACTTTCTAGAGTATGATCTTAAGGAGGAATGGTATAATCGTCCAAGGAATGCAGTAGAGGATGGATGCAAGTAGTCATCAAACGGAAGAGAAATCTGGACAAGGTCCATGCACAGCTCTTGCAAACACAGGAAGATTTAGAAGCATACATTCAGGTAGCTTCCTTTTCCGAATGGGATAATAACATTAATGAACTAACAGTGGCGTTTGAGGCAGATCTTATTAGTAAAAAGGCAAACAAATTTGAAAGGGATAAAGAAGATTTCCTAGCAGGTCGAGAACACAATTGGAAACGTAAAAGAACTCCATCAAATGGTGGGAGACCCACTTCATCTAGTCAGGATCTAACCCCTAGGCCCATCCCCAACAAGGACAGAAGGGGCACTAATACCACTGCAGGACAGAGATCCCCTGCATTGGCCTCAGAGAAGGCTTCCAATCCCACATTTATATCCGACCATACAGGGCAGAACAATCACAGGGGCAATTGTAGACAATCACGCAAAAGCAATGGAATCCACGGGAGGTATATCATTCAGATACAAGGTCTAGAGAACAGAAGGGAGGAAAATGGTTAGATCCCTCTTTCACTCAGGTTCATCACACCAGAACCTCCACTTTACCAGAGGATTTTCCTATAGAACCCACACAAGTGGAATCTGCTCCATCTGAGAAGGCAAATACTGCACCCATTAGGGCTGAGCCTAGACCATTGCCTTCCACCTCCTTGGTCCTTCCTAGCACCTCCCAGCCTTTTTTAGAGAAGGGACACAACTCAGGAGACCAACTCAGATGAAAACAGTCCGTAGAACCCGTAGAGGAAGGAGAGGTGGGGTCAAGTCCCAAAAGAGGAAAGTAACTTAACAACATAGCACTATTAAAATATTCAGCCTCTCCAAGGCAGTTTTCAGCGAATCAGAATACTGCCTACTACGGAGGGGCCTGAATTTTGCACCTCCAAATCCTCCTAATCTATTGAACTGTTTGTAGATCTTAATAGACTCACATGAAACCTTACCCTTAAAAGACATTTCTCTATCAAAGATAACAATTCTGAAATAGGCCAAGAGTCCAGTGAAAATATCCTGTGGTTTCTATCAGTGATTCTGAAGATGAAACCCCAGCTATTTTGGAGGAACTTTGGATCGAGGGGTGTGGTGAACTAGAAGGATTGGGAGACCTTAATCCATTTGGCCCCTGGTCTGCTGACACTCATGGGCATGAGCACACAGGTAGCCTGCAACAAACTCCCTTTAAGCCCAAATCATTGTTCCACCCTCATTGGGCAAAAGGAAACCACATAGCCTCATGCGTCAGCATGACCCCCTCTGACAGGAGATCCTTGGAGTCACTAAAAGAACAACTTAGACATTGTCATTAGACAGGCCGACAAAGGAGGGGGCCTTGTTATCCTAGACAAGGAAGCATACCTTGCAGAAGCAGCCCGACTCCTGGGGGACAATGTCACATGTGAACATCTCCCTGGAAATCCTGTCACTTCATATAAATTGGCCCTTAAGGATTTGCTAGATGTGGTTGTTCATGATAAAATATTAACCAAGCAGGAGTGGTCATTCCTGTTTAGACCATATCCAATGACATCGCATTTCTACCACATCCCTAAAATTCACAAGGATGCCATTCATCCTCCGGGTAGACCCATTATTTCTGGAATAGATAGCCTCACAAGTAATCTTGGAAATTACATCGACTATTTTCTACAGGGTTTGATAGTTCAGCTACCTTCCTATGTGAGAGACTCAGGTTACATGATTGAGATCCTATCCAAATACCAATGGGAAGATAATTATAGGTGGGTTTCCGTGGATGTATCATCATTGTACATTTAGTATTTCCGATGACTAAGGGTTGCTGGCAGTTCAGGATTTTCTTTCCAAGGACAACTCCCTACATCCATCCCAGATCTCTTTTCTTCTCATTTATGCATTGAGTTCACTCTCACTCACAATTACTTCACGTTCACAGGACAAATTTACAGAAAAATCAAGGGCACAGCAATGGGAGCCAGGTTTGCTCCCAGTTATGCCAATCTCTTTATGGGTTTTTGGGAGCAACACCATATATGGAATCATAACCCTTTTGGAGCAAACCTGGTTCTCTATGCTCCTTACATTGATGACATTTTGATCATTTGGGATGGTCCCCTGTCCACGCTGAACAATTTCATCCAGCACTGCCAATCCAATCCATTTGGCATTGAGTTCACACATGTTGTGGACAATTCCACTCTAGTATTTTTGAATATGGAACTTCGAGTTGGACCAGACTCATATATTGTGTCTAAAACCCACTTTAAGCCCACAGCAGGTAATTCCTACTTGCATGCTAAGAGCTACCATCATCCCAGATGGATCAATAATGTTCCTCTGAGACAATTCTGCAGGCTCCGGGGGACGTGCACTCTAGTGGAGGACTATGACACTTAAAGCCATATCCTGAAACAAAAGTTTTTGGAAAAAGGATATGCAGCACACAAAATTGATGAGGCATATAACAAATATAGAACCAAATATCACAGCCAGATGACCACAGAGGGGGATCCTGTTATTGCATCCAAGATCATGATTCGCAGGGGTTACACCAACCAACACAGTTTAGAGCACCAGGTATAACCAGAAAGCCTTCCACATCAAGAAAACCCTCAAGAAATATTGGGGTATCTTAACTCAAGACCTGCATCTTTCTGCACATATTCCCCCACACCCGGAAGTGATCTTTCGTCACCCACAGGATCTGAAAAGCTTAATAGCCCCCATCAGAATCAAACTTTCCAAAAAACGTCACACAACCAAGTGGAGCATCTTGTGTGATCAAAAGGGCAGCTACAGATGCGAGGTATCCAACTATGGGGCATGTGAATATATGTGCCACAGAAAGAAGGAATTCTTCAGAGTAGATGGGAAGGCCCGCTTGATCAAACAGTTCATAAACTGTGGTACACAATTTGTCATCTACGGTCTAGTTTATCCCTGCCGCACAGCCATACAAAGCAATGTGCTTACAGTGAAGCGCAAACACACGGCCCTATAGTAAAACACAGCCAGCACACAGTTAACTCTTTGATTGCCCCTCATAGTCACCCCTTCCTGCCCAATGCCATCAGTACCGTGTCAGTGTTTTTTTTCAGGACTGATCACTGTATTGGTGTCATTTTGACACCAAGTCAGTTCCCCCCAGTGTCAAAATGCCCGCCGCAGTCCCGCTATAAGTCACTGATAGCCGTTATTACTAGTAAAAATTTTAAAAAAATTCATTCCAGTATATATACCACCATTTGTAAATGCTGTAACTTTCACGTAAACCAATTAATTTACACACATTGGGATTTTTTTTTAGCAAAGACATGTAGCAGACTACATTTTGGCCTAAATGTATGACGAAATTTTATTTTTTACTGTTCATTGCTTTAAAAAAGGTCTGGATTCTTTCCTAGATTCACAGAATATAATTGGATACTAACATTTATAGATAAAGTTGACCCAGGGAATATCCGATTGCTTTTCGGGGGATCAGGAAGGAATTTTTTTCCCTGCAGGAGCAAAATGGATCATGCTTTGCCAGGCTTTTTTTTGCCTCTGGATCAATGGTGGGTAAAGAATTAAAAATTTTTTTTTTTTTAATGGTTGAACTGGATGGACGTTTGTCGTTTTTCAGCCAGACTAACTATGTAACATGTTTAATAGCAAAAAATCAAAAATATTGTTTTTTTCACAAAATTGTTGGTCTTTTTTTTTTTATAGCGCAAAAAAAAACGCACAGGTGATCAAATACCACCAAAAGAAAGCTCAAATCATGGGGAAAAAAGACGTAAATTTAATTTGGGCGCAGCATTGCATGACCACAGAATTGTCACTTAAAGTAACGCAGCGCCGTAATGCAAAATATGGCCTGGTCAGGAAGAGGGGTAAATCCTCAGGCGGGCATTTCCCACTCCAGGTGATGGGGGTTTGCTGGAAAGACCACTTATATTTTTTAAAAATCTGGTGTAGGCATAGACACTAGGTTTTTTGACAAAGCTTACCTGAACAAGTTGAAGTTAGAAGCTGATTGGCCACCATGCACAGCTGCACCAGATTTTGCACTCTCCAGTTTTAGTAAATCAACCTCAATATCTGTTAACTTCCTGTAGACTGCGTGAGTGTGTTGCCTAAGTATTTTGGATACCCTACTACTGGCCCCACCTACATCCTGGTCTTGATACTCAGCAAGGAATCCCCACAAAACTTGGCCTGGCCCGAATAGGAGAGTCCTGTGATGGAACATAGCCGGGATGTCAAGCAAAAAATCTAGTAAGGAGACATCCATTCTCATGAGGACATTAAAGGAGAAGTACAGCCAAAGCTCTTTTGGCTGTACTTCTCCTGTTGAATCACAGGAGTGCAGTTTGTTATGCACTCCTGTGACCCATTCTCAGCTGAAGTCCACTGTCGGCTGACATCACTCAGCCGGTCCAGGCTCAGGAAAGATCCCAACTTTAAAGTCAGGATCCACCCCAGAGACTGGAGCAGCATCTGGTTTAGCCTCTCAGCGATCTGCTGAGAGCCTGAGCCAGCCGCTTCCTCCCCCTTCACAGCCCAGTGCTTAAGTGAGCACTGGGGGGCAGAGCAGAGAGAGGTGACTGACAATCACTTCTCTCTGCTCAAAGCCACTGTGAGTGAGTTCTCACATTTAGAGTTGGTGGGGGACAGATCCAGCATCGGACCGATGCTGCATCCACCTAAGTAAGTATAAATGAGGAAAAAAGCCCTACTTCTTTTTTAAGCATAACTTAATTTGTCCTGTAGGCAGCAGTATAACCTTAGATAACGTATTACCATCAAGCTGTGTCCCTTGATGAACAATAGAGAAATGTAATACATTGTAGCTTGCCAGTCCTTAGACATGGTGGCTGAATTCTTCTTTTTGCAGGTTTTTTCTCTTTTAATTTTCACTTGGTGATCCTGACAGTAACAGCATCTATGAAGCATCAGTATCATCACCCTAGGACAGGAAGTATATTAGAACTACAGAACAGCACTCCCACTCCTCATCTCAAGGGAGGGGTCATTAATCCACAAAGAGAACTGGGCAGGTCTGATAATGGTGGTAACTCCTAACAAAGCAGTACAAATAGAGTTTATAGGAAGTTAAAAGATCGCTGGATTTCTGGCAGGATCACATATATGTTTTGTGCACTTATGGAACATATATAAAAGCACACTTTCAATGCTATATTTAACAGATCACAAGAGGGCAAATAAGAGAAGTCCAATGCTTGGGTTTACATAAATATTAATTATGCTTGTATTTTAGATTGGTTGAAAAAAGCTCACAAATTTAAAGAGAATACAATATGAATTATTGGTTACTATAACACAAGGTAAATGAATTCGGAGAAATACATTTGAACATTTTTTTTATTTTTATTACATAGTATTAACAACACCCCAGGATTCCACAAACCGTTAGCAATGCATGAGTTAACTGAGTGAATAAAAAAAGTACGCTTACAGCACACATCAGTCAACAAAAATAAAATATATTTGATTTTCCTTTAAAAAGGCTTCACTGAATGAGATTCTTAAAATTCAACGATTTGTAAACAGAATTCCGCTGTGAGGCTAACAAACGCTACACTTCATTCCCCAGGATTTCTATTTGTCTGATAGAACAACGAGATTGACTCTACATTGCGGCTAAATTTGAATTGATGATGGAAACAATGTTAGTAATTCCAGATCAAGCAACCCTTGTGTCTGGCATTTATTTGTGCTGTTTGGTTGTCAGGCTGTCCCAGAGCCCCCTCTCATGTGACATGTCAGCTCCACCATCACACAGAAGAGAAATAGTGAATTCACTTTTACAGTTAGAGGAGCTGAGTGCTATTACCCGTGTATTTGTCACCAGCGCACGCCGTTCTGACTATAATCTGCCATCTGGATGGATGCTACAAAGTTAAGAGCCAGAGACATACATTTCTCAGTAACTACCTGCTGTCAGCTATTATTTTAAGGATCCTGTGATTTTCTTTTATTTTGACTAGAAAAACAAGCCAGCTGTAGTAACAGAACAGGCACATCACCTAGTCAGTCTCTGGCAGATATGTCACTGGCAC
This sequence comes from Staurois parvus, assembly GCF_062004578.1. Classification (NCBI taxonomy): domain Eukaryota; kingdom Metazoa; phylum Chordata; class Amphibia; order Anura; family Ranidae; genus Staurois; species Staurois parvus. Next base: position 7,392,433 of record NW_028317805.1, on the reverse strand, counting down.
TGACACCAGTAAAGGCATTATTCCAGAATAAAATTTATATGGCGAGATTTTGAACACGCTCCTTCTGTAAACAGTTTAAACAAATAAAAATATTAAAACCAGATGATTTTGTTTTACTAATAATAAATACTGTACTATTAGTAAATCACATTTGTTTGTAATCAACATCCCAAAAACATTAGAAGCAATGCTGTACTAAATATACAGATGTTTGTGCATTTGTGTAGTTATACATGTAGACCAGACCCAGGTTACATACACCTTAGTTTTCATAGCCCTGCAATAAATAACATCTTGGGATTTCTCATAGCCTGATAACACTCCAAATCCCCTGTACATGCACATCAAAATTCAGACTGAAAATGATTAGCCCGGTGAAATAAAGGTTAAAACCTTGATTGTCATCCAACGGTAAATTCACTGCCAGGCCCGTTAAGTCAGCTTGCACAATTAAGTTGGCCAATACTAATATGCAGAAAACTTAAAGGTGACACTTAAAAGAGAAGTAAGGGGTATGGGGAAAAAATATATTCTCACCTAGGGGGATGCAGCATTGATCCAATGCTGCATCTGTCCCCCGCTGCTTCTGAGACTGAGAACTGAGCAATCAAAGAATGCTGATCGCTCAGTTCTCTGTCTTCAATGAGCAGAGAACAGTGACTGTCAGTCACCTGCTCTTTGTCTGTCCCTCTAGCGCTTAGTGGAGTGCTGGGCTGTGGAGGGGGTGGGAACAGCTGGTTCAGGCTCTCAGCAGCATGCTGACAGGTTAAGACAGCTGCTGGTCAGGCTTTTGGATGGGTCCCGATCATATGGTCGGGATCTTTTCAGAGCCTGGACTTGCTGAGTGACTTTAGCCTGCTGTTGGCTGAAAATGAGTCACAGGAGTACAGAAAGAACTGCACCCCTGTGATCCATAGAAGAACTATAGCCAAAAAAGCTTTCCCGAAACTGTAAAGTTATTTCAAGAGTTCTTCAGTTTTAAAAAGGTTGAGAAAGGCTGACATAAGGGTCAAATGCTCCTTAAGTCTAGGGGTAGAGGAAAAAGCTGTATTGCTTTTCTAAAGCCCAACTCTGGGAAATGAACATTCCTCCTTGCAGTGGGGCTGCACCCACAGTTAAGGATTAACTGCTTGTTTAGGTCCAGGGACATGGAAAGAAAGGTGTACTTTCCCCCTCCTCCAATCTTTTGCTCATCCATGCCGCTAGACTGTCCCCACAATGTTTTCTCCTAAATGCTCTGGCGGGTCAAAGGTCCTGACACCATCAAGACCAATACCCGATCCCTAGCAATGCATTGAATATGATGATGACAAGACAAATTCCACCACAAGAGCATGGGGGAGCACCGTATGCCAGGAGAGTAGAGGATCTGGTAAGTAAAATGTTGTTACTGTCCTGTAGACATAAACAAACAGTTAACCCTCGCAGTATGGGTGCAGTTCCACTGCAAGGAGGAATGTTCTGATTTCTTGGAGTAGGGCTTTAATCCTTGTTCCAGCAGGTTTTCTCCTTGCTGAGCAACTTGTCACCTGAAGCCTCTTCTCTTAGGGATTCCATCTGGTGGTTTTCTGTGATGTCATCATATACAATGCAGAATTAATAGTCCTGCATGTGTGGACGCTGAAGGCCTGCACCAACAACCTGACTCTTCAAAGACAAGATGTGTGCTGGAAGCCGCCTAGAGCAAGGAATAAGGCAAGTATAACACTCTATTCTTCTACCCCTAGACTTAACCAACATGTGGCCACACTGCAAGGGTTTTTTTTCATCAGCTTTAACATTTGTACTTATAATAAGATGGGTTACATTTACTAAACATAATTCATGATTCAAATAGTATTGCCTACAGCCTCCTGGTAAATCCTGCTGGACTCTGGTCTCCCCTTAGTTGCACTGATCATTCAGCTCAAGGCAAAGATCTCCCTCTCTAAGCAGCACCCTCTAGTGGAGGTGTATGAGGTTTAGTGTCTCCAGAGGGCGCTCTCCACACAAGTCCACAATATGGTAAGAACAGACTATTCAAAGTTTGTTGAATCTATAAAAAATCCAAAATCACTTAAATAGTATAAAACAAGATATACGATAATAAATAGGCTAAAAGAGTTTTTTGTTATCCAAAGTACAGATATTTTGTTCAAAAAAGCCAAATGGATCATGCCAAAGGAAGATGAAGGCTCAAAAAAATCCATATATAGAGGGAATACAAATGTACTAATTGAATCCAAACAAAAAGAGTCTATCACAGAGGTAGAGACATCTCCTATCCAAAAAATTAAAAAAAAAAAGTATACAGCCAACAAAGAGCTTACCAAAAATATGGGCCACAGAAACTATGACCATCTCCCTCCCAGACTAGTAGGAGATAGGCACTTCAACTGCACCAAAAGGAAGGGGTGGAGGTCCGGTCTCTCTCTCTATATATATGCAGCACCATAATCACATGAACCACTTTGTATCATGAACTACTTTGTATCACATTGATATACCTTTTCTGTTTTTTTTATTTTGTAATGTGACAAATATTGATATATATTACAGAAATCAGCATTGAGATTATACCCTCTGATGAATACAACGCTATCTGCAAGTTGAAATGCGTTAGGATTTCTTATCTGTACATCTGACAGTCTTTTTGTGAAATATTGATATGTTTACATCTTTGAATAATGAGTAGCTTTTTAGGTTTTTATGATGTTATTGTATGTATACATCTAATATAGCCTTTGGCATATTTTTCAGTGTTTTTTATTTATTATATCTAATATAGATTTATTATTTTTCTTTTTGGGTACCTCAAAGTCCCATGTTCCCCCTTTTCCTTCTGAGTTTCAGCATCACAGGAATGCTAACTACTTTACATGCACAAGCTTCACTTACTGCTCCTCCACTGCTCCCAGCCTTGTAGCATCAATAGACCTCACTCACCCCTCTGACAAGAAGACCAAAGTATTGGTGGAACTATGACCAAAATTTACATATGAAAAAATACACACAAAAAAATTTATCTAAGCTTTTTTTTCAAGAAATCAAAGGCCTTGCTGAATTGGAATAGTAATGAGGATCTTTTTGTTGTATTTGTTGTTGCAAACTTGCCTTCTCCTTAAAATAAGCTGAGCCATGTCAACAAGATAATCATTTATCTGTCTATCCTTTGATTTTGGATCTCTTAGTCAAGATAATGCATGCAGCATTATTGTGAAGACTGAAACCTATTACCAAATTATTATTATTATAGAGTATTTATAAAGCGCCAACAGTTCGCTCAGCGCTGTACAATATACCAAATCTATCTATCTATCTATCTATCTATCTATCTATCTATCTATCTATCTATCTATCTATCTACAGTATCTTAGATGTCTTCAGTACTTCTAAAAGTGGCTCCTATTTGGTTCTTTTGTTCAGAACATGGAATGGGAGGGGTTTAGAGAATTCAATGCAGTTAGATCAAACACAGGAAGGTTTAGGCTTTGGCAGATTAGGCCAAATCTTCAAATATCTGACTTTATTATGACAGGAGGACGCATCTTAATTTTTATTGTATTTGTATTTCCACTCTAATAAATAAACTATTTCAGTACAAACAGTGTTTGAATTGTTCAGTGATAAACAAAATCAAAAAGCAGGTCATCGGAAATTAAAAAATACTAAATTATTCTTTACACAATTACAAACACTAACGTAGTGTTTTGATTGCTTTTTTAATGCCTTCAATGTTAATTATAATTGCCAGCAGATGATCTTATGGGACTAATTAGTCTCATCTTTTAATTGCATTTTGAAATGAGGGCTACAATTTTTAAAATCATCTTCCAACTATAGCGATTTAATTTATAGGCTGAAAAGTCTTCAAATTAAAATAAATATTATAAAATAATAAAACATTGTTTGAGAAATAAATGATGGTTCCGGATATAATTACTCTCAGTTAACCCATGTATATTAATTGTCATATATTTTCTATGTCATTCACCAAGCTTCTGTTGTAATATATTATTACTGACAATATACAGAAAATTTTTGAATAAAAATTAAGGATTTGTTGGAGGTAAATACTAAACTTTTTTTTTTAAAGAAAAAATAATCCAACTTTAAGTTTAAAGTTAAAACAACTATGGGATCCAAAACTGTGTTGTATATTAAACACACAGATGATTCCTTGTGCTTTTAATAAAATGGATGCATAGTGCCATTTATTATATCAAACACATTTTAGCTTTGACCATAATCTGGATAAGTGGGCAGCACAGTGGCTAAATGATTTGCTCTTTTGCATTTCAATGCCAGGATCAGTTGTTCAGTTTGCCCCAGGAAGACTATCAGCATGGAGTTTGTATCTTCTCCCCATGTCTGTGTGGTATTTGTCTGCGTGCTCCAGATACCTCATCCTATCTGACTGAACCTAGTGTGTATGTGTTTGATTGTACAGCAGTGGTAGGGTTAGTACACCGCAAGCATCTTGAGGGGGGTAAGCACTAATGCAAACCTTTTACTGTACTGTTTGGTTGTCTAGTGCTATATTAATATGTAAAATCCCAAGACAAGCGAGTATTCTATAGTTTTCACAGTAAACCTTCACTTAGCTGAACGTAAGCCAGGGATAACTGGCTTTCACACAAAATTGTTCCTACTGTGTATACGTATGTCCTCCTTTGTAGACAAAGTCTGGTGGCATGAATAAAATATATAATTAAAATTGTCAGTCCAGCACGGGGCCAAATATATATGGCCATAAGGAGCCCTACTATGCATGGGTAAAGTTCTGTTCTGTTCCATCTCACCTTTCAGATCCCACCATTTATTACAATAAAAAAGGGATTAAAGTGATGTGCATAAGGTCGTTGGTTCAAATCCTAACCACAGCACTACCTGCCTGGAGTATGCATGTTCTCCCTGTGCCTGCATGAGTTTCCTCCAGGTACTCTGGCTTCCTTTCACATTCCAAAGACATGCTGGTAGATTAATTGGCTCTAGTATGTGTATGTAGGAATGTGAGTTAGGGACCTTAGATTGTACGCTCCTTGAGGGTTAGGGATTGATGTGTATGTACAATATATACTGTGTGTAAAGCACTGCTTAAATTGATGGCACTATATACACTCAACTGCGACTTTATTAGGTGCACCTGTTCAATTGCTTGGTAACACAAATTGCTAATCAGCCAATCACATGGCAGCAACTCAATGCATTTATGCATGTAGACGTGGTGAATACAACTTGCTGACATTCAAACCGAGCATCAGAATAGGGAAGAAAGGGGATTTAAGTGACTTTGAACGTGTCATGTTGTTGGAGCCAGATGGGCTGGTCTGAGTATTTCAAAAACTGCTAATCTAATGGGATTTTCACGCACAACCATATCTAGGGTTTACAGAGAATGGTCTGAAAAAGAGAAAATAACCAGTGAATGTCAGTTTTATGGACGAAAACTAGCACAGTGTACCTGATAAAGTGGCCGGTGAGTGTAAGTACCTGTAATAAATAAATAATAATACATAAATAAGGTGGCAGACCACAGCTCAACTTTGCAAGCTAAGGTTGAGATTTACATAACAGGTCAACCTAAGATTCAGGTTCCATAGAAGTTATTTAACCCCTAGCCTACAGGGCACTTATACCCCCTTCCTGCCCAGGCCAATTTCCAGCTTTCAGCGCTGTCACACTTTGAATGACAATTGCGCGACCAAACAACACTGTACCCATATGAAAATTTAATCATTTTTTTGTGACAGATAGAGCTTTATTTTGGTGGTATTTAATCACCTCTGGGATTTTTATTTTTTCTTAAACAAACCAAAAACCACTGAAAAATGTTGAAAAAAAATGTTTTTTCTTAGTTTTTGTTATAAAATTTTGTGATTTTTCTCCTTCACTGATGTGCGCTAATGAGGCTGCACTGATGGGCACTGATAGGCTGCACTGATGGACACTGATAGGTGGCACTGATGGGCACTGATGAGGAGGCACTGGTAGGTGGCACTGATGGGCATTGACAGGCATCACTGATGGGCACTGAAAGGCAGCACTGATACATGGCACTGATATATGGCACTGATAGGCAGCACTGATAGGCGGCACTGACTGGCACTAATAGGCGGCAATGACTGGCACTGATAGGCGGCACTGTCTGGCACTGTTAGGCGGCACTGACTGGCACTGTTAGGTGGCACTGACAGGCACTGATAGGTGGTACTGATGCGCACTGATAGGCAGCACTGATTGGCACTGATAGGCGGCACTGATTGGCAGCACTGATAGATGGCACTGATTGGCATTGATAGGTGGCACTGATGGGTGACACTGAAAGGCAGCTCAGATGGGCACTGATATGTGGCATTGATATGCACTGGTAGGCACTGATATGTGGCACTGATGTGGCACTGATGGGCACTGGCACGAGGCACTGATGAGCACTGACATAAGGCACTGATGGACACTGACAGGTGGCACTGCTGGGGCTACACTGATCATCAGGGCACACTGATCATCAGTGCCCTGATGATCAGTGTACATGTGCCCTCCACAGAAAGCTGATTACCGGCTCTCCTCTCGAGCTGTCAGCGTGACAGCTGGAGAGGAGAGAAATGCCGATAAACGGCATTTCCCTGTTTACATGTGATCAGCTGTGATTGGACACAGCTGATCACATGACCGAGCCAACATCTTCGGCTCTTTCCGTGATCGGTGATCCGCTGTGTCCGAGGGACACTGCGCACCACCGATCGCCATGCTGCGTGCTCCCTGAGCCGTGCAATGAGCTGTGAGAATGGGAGGACGTCATATGACGTCCTCCCAGAACGAGAGAACCACCTTGCTCCCGTCGTATTACTATATGGCGGGCGGGAGGTGGTTAAAGATAGACCATACAAACTAGTTCATATCTGAATATAGAGGCATATAGTCAAATCTTTTCAAGATCACATCATTTATTCATGAGTGATACCAGCTTTTTATGTACTGTTATTAATCTAGTGTCATAAAACTATTACTATGTACTATATACAAGCCATACAATTTCATAAAGCACTGCTAGCAATACGTAGAAAGTCTCTCGTCACTTAATCTCCAAAAACAGCAAACTTTTTGTAAGGCAAAAATTCCATGAACTTCACCAATGCAAAAATATTTAATTTTTCAGAGGAAGATAATACAAAAATTCAGGAAGTCAGCTACTGTTGGCATGATAAAGGTTCTCATTGGATCAAGGTATCATCTGTGCTGACTGCTGAATGTTGGACGGATGTTGGAGGCAAGATCTTTGCTTGATTTGTGAGCCTAATGACAAGCGTTCAATTGCAGAACATGTCTGCATGACAAGTGCTTCATCTACAGATCAGCACAAAAAATCTCATATGCAAGCTTAATTTACATCAGAGAATAATTATTTCTAATTAAATTTCATAAATAATCCTAATTATCAATGCGGTACTAATAGAGACCGGCAATGATAAGATATACAGGAACCTTGTACATTAATAATTATCTGGGGCAATCTATGCGACCTGTCATCGAAATCAATTTTCTGGATTATTTTTTAATTGACACCCAGCACAGAGATACCTGCGTCACACGAGGCTAAAATACACATGAGCCGAGTTTGAACATGTCACCAGCGATTTGTCATCTTTCTGGACGGAAGAGAAAAAAATGGCAGTTATTTTCAAATGTAATTTCTAGATAGTAATCTCATAGAGACGGACATTCCATCGCCACTCGTAGGGAATACACATCAAGCTACGAATCCTAATTTATGTAATGACATGGACTTGGGCGCTGATTAGGCACCTTATCAGGCCTGTAATAAAGGCTGAATAACCCAGAGTTTATCTTTCATTTATCTGAAGACATTCTGAATATTATCACAAGATTGTAATGTAATCATTATGCGGCACGACGAGTGCAGGCCAGTACACTACATCGTCAATGTCATAGGACTGTCATAGTTCATCCTGCTTACAGTAATTTGCTTGCTCCTTGCACCGTCTTACAATTTTTCAGTTAAAAGTCTCATGTACTCCGAGTAAATGCTATGTGATCATTTACAATTTCGTCAAGTGAGGCCTGACAGTGTCAAGAAGATAGGTCTATGCTGTACACAGCGTACTGCTAAATATTTCTTATTCAAAATGATTAGCTTTAGACATAAAAATAAACTCTATTAAAGAAAAAATGGATTATTGTTCTGCAAAATTAGATAACTGAGCCATCAAGAGCACAGGTAATTGTTAGGTTAACAGGTGAAGGCACTCAAAATATAACATTTTTTTAGGCTGCTGGAGGGATAAACCATCTAAAGGTTTCTTATATGTCTTGGGGATTCTGGTGGTTAGATATCTGTACAAGAATTTCTAGACCTTCACACCTCCCCTGGCAGATATGAGGCCCCACCACTCTCCCTCTTGGATTTCAAATCTCTTTTATGCTATGTAAAAAATATGGTGAATGAAAACGTGGCCTCCTAGAGCTCCCAAGAGATGCAAGGGACCAAGAGGTAACTCAGTCCACCATAGTCCATCTTAACCTATAATATCACTTTTGGGTCTTCTGATACTTTAAAGTGAACCTTTCTCCACTATGGACAATGTTTACTATGGAATATAGCAAGAAAAATGAAATATAATTTGTTTTAAAGAAAATCAACATACATTTCAAGAAAACATATATTAAGCCCAAATATTGTAAACGAATAGTATGTGCACCCTACTATGTTATCATATGTGAATTCTGCATCCCAGTATGCAGCATATATGCCAAGAAATTGTCACTGTGGTCATGCCTATAAGCTGAAACTGCTGCCCTTACCATCTGTCATTTTATTTAAAGTCATTCATCCTTCCAACTAAGGATTTTCAAAGTCTCACACATGATCCCAAAAGATACCCAACTGCTTCTATCTCCTAAGCATCACTATTGGGCAGTAAGGCTGTCCCCATCACAGTATGTGCCAATAGAGTGGTTTAGAAAAACAAGGGGCAATGGTTCCAACCCATTGAGCCAATATATTTGGGTAATTCAGAGCATCTTGGCATTCAGACCATGGTGGTGCTTACATTGAGGGAGGTCAGGGTAGAAAAAGGCTTTAAGGTGTCCGTTTATGACACACAGAATAGCTGAGATTCAGAGGATCACAGCTATTCTCTGGTCATTCACAGTTTATGACACCCAGGAGAATATGTTCAGCCCTTCTCTGGAGATCTGTGTTCTCCCTCCAGATTCTCCAGCCCAGAGCTGGAGAATCGGAGGGACCGAAAACTAAGCAGAGATAATTTACCTCTGCTTAGTAAACTGATCTTTTACTGTAATCTTGCGAGATTATAGTAAAATCAGCCGTTATCCAGCGTTTGTAGACCGTTCTCCCTTCGTTCGGAGAACTGATCTACATATGTGTTCTCCGAGAATGCCGGAGAACTGAGCAGCGATCTATTACTGCTGGTTCATAAACGGACACCTAAGTAAACAAGAAACAAAATAAAGACCTGTCTGAGCTAACACTTTTAGGCTTTTACAACTACTATTTTCATTTTTTTTAGGGTTAAAATGTAAAAATAAAAACTGACTATTGCAACCATCTCTAGGAGTGTTAAAGTTTGCCCCAACCCTGTTCCTGACACTTTTGTTGCACAGATAGATCTGGGAAATATATAATAATGACATATAAAATGCATAAGGAATTCATATACTGAATATTAATATAAGAATTACCCAAATACAATTTCCAGGATACAATTTTTTTGTGATAGATGCCCTCTCCCACACACTGTGAAATTTCCTTTTTGGCTTATTGCTGAGCAATGGCCGCACTTGCCTCCTGCTGGACGCGTCAGAGGAATATATGCAGAATGCAAAAGCAAGTATCCCCCTGGCACTGTTTCTGAGTTTTTCTTGACTTGCCCTATAAATCAATTTGAAGTTGGCATCCTATAGGCAAATATAAATATTTACCAGTGTGTCACATCGACTGAATAATCGTCCTATCAGTTTTACATAAAGCTGGTCAGTTTTGAGATAACGCAGTAAAGTGTAATATGCAGAAACACCTTCAATGAATACCTTAATTGAACCTGAAAAACTAGCAGTATTTACTATTCCCTTGACTGTAAGAGTTCTGTATGGATTCACACCATCATATACTGTAGCACATTATAAAAATTAAAGCACAACGGCAGAGCCATTAAAGCCGGTAAGCACCAGAGTGTGTGTATAGACTTCCTAAGTTAATATTTATCATGGCAGAAATGGTATTTTAGTCTGAAGCATGAAAGTGAAGGATCCTTATGTTTCAGCCGACCTCCATTTATTTGCTTAATGTTTTTAGAGCAAAGTAATGGTAAAGGATGTGCATTGAGCTCTGTTTGTGTATAATTCATTTACAGCCACTTTTCCAATAAGACACCACATTACATTATTTATTAGTTGGTTGGAATGTTCAAGCTTATTTTCGCAGTGGAATATTTTCTTTACATATAAAGCTGTATAAAGAGCAAAAAAGCTATAAAGACATTTTTATATATGTTCCTGTCTAGTTGGTATAAAATTACCCAAATGTGCCCTAAAGGGAACCCATGTGAATAGAAATAAGGACAATTCCATAGTTCCATTTTTTTTTTCAAAAGTGTAGGCGAGGGAGCTGTCATCTTGGTCTTGTACACACTGCTTAGTGATTACCTTATCTAGAACATGCAAATAGTCAGTGAAGTCTGGTATCCACATGCTAGGTCCAGGTAATAGATCCATTTGCAAGTGTTTCGGAACCCCTAACAGTTAAAGTGACACTAAAGCTTTGGGGTTTTATTTCTTAAAATAACAAACATGTCTATACTTACCTGCTCTGTGCAGTGATTTTGCACAGAGCAGCTCCAATCCTCTTCTTTAGGGTCCTCGCTGGCACTCCTAGTTCTCCCCCCTCGAGTAGTGCTCTCAGGGAAAGCCGCTAACCCAGGGGGCACAGCTGCATGCTTGTCCCTGAGAACCTGCTCTATGTGTCCATAAGACACATGGAGCCTCAGCTCGCACACCCCCCCTGCTCTCTCCTCATTGGCTCACTAGGCTGTGATTGATAACAGCGGGAGCCAATGGGCAACCACTGCTGTCTCAGCCAATGAGGAGGAAGAGTCCTCAGAGAGCAGAGGCTGTCGTGAACGTCGCTGGATTGGAGGGGGCCTAGGTAAGGATTTGGGGGGGGCCTGGGCGAGCCGCTGCACACAAGTTTTTTTGACCTCCATGTATAGAATGAATGAAGATAAAAAAAAATTGAGTCTTTAGAACAACTTTAAAGTGAATGGTGAGAGGAGAGATGGTCACATAACCTGTCAAATCATGTGATCAATCTCTCTTTCAGTCACAGAATCAAAGTCCCATATATGTCTGTATGGAATGCAGACTAACCATGGGTTCTTTATAACATGTCTTTAGTGTAAATGCAACCAGGTGCTGCAAACAAATGTATGTCAATATTAAGCATTTTATTAATTGATATAGGTTTTAATCAGGTGCTTTTGCTGTTTAGCAGGCTGAATGTTGGTTATTCCATTTTTTTGTTTGCTGTTTACAGAAAATAGATTGACAGCTAGTGTTTAGCCAAACAGCCCTGGGTTCAGTTTGGCAGGAGTTTGTCAAACTTCAAAGAAGTCTTGATGCCAAACCCAAACTGCATTGAAATCAATGGGATCCAAATCTGTCAAATTAAAAATGCCCATTCTCTGGGATACTATGCAAGGGGGTGTAAAAAATAGCACAAGGGGGTGACCACTGCCCTGGCAAACATGTATCAATGCAATTTAAAAAATAAGTAAATTCCATTCAGCCAGGAGGAGTGATTTTTTTTTTAATGAATTAAGTGAAAAATTAAAAATGTCTAATTTCTTTAAATAACATGCCTGGGGTGTCCTGGTGGGTATGTGCAGGGGTGCACCCCTGTCATATATATATATATATATATATATATATATACACACAGTGCTGCAGTAGCAAAGGAAAAAAAGTTTAAAAATTGCTGGCAAATGACTTTGACAGCTGTCATTGCTGAGTTCTTTGTTAAGAAAATTAAAAAAAAAACAGCACATAAACAACTTCATGCGTCTGTTATGTGCACCTTTGGAGGAGCTTGTGTGGTTTTATTTTTCATAAAAAAGGAACTGGCAATGAATGTAATTTTTTGGCAATTTAAACTGATTAATTTTCCATTTTATATTTGTAAATGTCTGGTATGAATTTTAAGGCGGTAACTCACAAAATCCAAAACCGCAAAACCCTTACACGTTGGTCTGTGGGCGGGGGACTTATTGGAATCTGGCAGATACCCCCTCATATGAATGAGTATGGGGCTAGCCTAGAAATACATTGTAGCCTAGAAATTATGACACAAAAACATTTGAAAAATATTTTATCAAAAAAATTAAGATCTGAAAAAATGTCCTGACAGGATCAGTGGATTAGGTGAGTATATCTCAGCTCTACAATCCCCTACAAAAACGAACAGTTTACCTATGCAGTGCGGGCACAGCCCAACTGCATGCGAAAAAAAAATTTGACAGGTCACAGCATACACTTTTATTTTTTAACATCAACAATGTAATAGCAATACAAACAATAATTATTTTTGACAATCCAATATAGGCTTACTTAAAAAATCTCCTTTCTCCCAACTTTTCCAAGTATTATGTGGTGGCTCAAATTGCATCTATGACCTCCCTATACGCTGCACAGCAAGTCCCTCCCTGGGTCACCTTGGAAGCACTCTCATACTTCCCCTGCTCACTTTTATGGCTTCCTCCAAGATCTAGGTCCACAACCATCAGCCTCCTAATGGCTCACTTGTTACGAATATGGGACTCAAACAAATATTCCAGTGATCTATTCTCACCTCCACTACTTCTCCCCCTCTTGGGCAACCCTCTGTTTCCTGCAGGCCTTGAGTCCCCTAGTGCCTTCCACTGGTGGGTTTCCCACAAACCTAATTGTGTCCACTGGTTCCTCACTAGTCGTTCTATCTACACCTGGACAGTAATAATGTACAAATACCACGCCCCTCACACTGAGCTTACGTGATTCCTATAAATCAGACATTGGGTGACTTCGATGCTCAATGATCCAACTGTCCTTGTTTGAACATATTTCTCATCAGACACCCTTCTCCCACAAACGTACTGTATATCTATCCTTTACTCACAATTGAATAACCTTCAAAATCCCAACAATCACACTTATGTTTCCATGTGGGAAAAAGACCTTAAAAGCACCAAAGATGTGGGTTGCTGGTCACAAATATGGACAACCCTGACTTCCTTCAATATTCTTACTATAGAATCAGTATTCTTTCTATAGAATCAGCCTTTAAAACTGTTACAAGGTAGTACCTGGCCCCATCCCGTCTGGTGCACCTTCACCCATCTGCATCCGGCATCTGTTTCCGAGGATGCTTTACATATACAGTATGATGGACATGCCCTCTCGGTTCTGGACAAAGGTCCTTAAACTCCTACATTCATTATTAGCCTGTCCCTTTCCAAGGGACCCGTGGCATGTCATTCTACACCTGAAACCCCCAGGCCTCACTAAATACCAATTTAAGCTGGGTACATATGTACTTTTGGTGGCAAAACAAACCATAGCGAAAGCTTGGAAACAATAGTTCATACCATTCACAGAAGTTCACAGCCGCCTAGATTTCTGCCTAATAATGAAAAGCTCTCTAGCATTCTTTTGGACACCCATGAGAGATTTCTTAAAATATGGACTCCTTGGATCCAACATGCCCATCCTGCTATATCAATAGGCAGTTTTACATTGCTATAATTATAGAGGCTCCATAGCCCGTGTTTTAGCACTTTTGACATCCTCACTTTGACTCAGTTTCGCTCCCACCCCCCCTTTTTTTTTCTCTGTCTATATTAGCTCTCCCACAGAGATGCTTTGTGGTTTGTTCCATATATTCCTTGGTTTCATTATTCATTATATACTCCATGCATTTTATATACTAATATTCCTCTCACTAACTGATCCCAGGTAATAGGCGTATGGATCTTCATCTGTTCCCCACGCTGATTCATTGACACAATATGGTCAATGTACTTCTTGACATACCATCTAGTTTGTCACTTGTTATAGATTTGTTATCCTGCACACAACCACTTTTGATCTGTTGACTCTTGATGTTATACGTTTGCCTATACACATGACAGTGGTTACAATTGTAGCTTCTAAAATCAAACATTTTTCAATAAAAATGTAATGAAAGGAAAAATCGGCTTTCATGTTAGGAGTGCTGCCTGTCTGCTGGCCATCTCTTTTACCTGGATTCCCTACATGCTTTGCAGCTTCACTTCCGCCTGGCAGTACTAGGGTCATTGGTTTGAATCCTAGCCACAGCACTACCTGCCTGAAGCTTGCATGTTCTCCCTGTGCCTGCGTGGGTTTCCTCAGAGTACTCCAGTTTCCTCCTACACTCCAAAGACATGCTGGTAGGTTAATTGCATCCTATCTAAATTGGCCCTAGTACGTGTATGTATGAATGTAAGTTAGGGACATTAGATTGTACGCCCCTTGAGGGTTAGGGATTGATGTGAATGTACAATATATATATGTAAAGCACTGCATAAATTAATGGCGCTATATAAGTACCTGAAATAAACAAATAAAAAAAAATTCCATAGCAGGTCACTGCCTGCAATCAGCGATGATGTCATAGGTGACATGATTCCTGTACTGATTCCACCTTCTGATACTCCTCCTCTCAGCAACTCTGTAGTTCAGATGGCAGGTTCTGTGAAATGTGTGACACAGCAGTGCTCACTCACAGGGCATAGTAAATACTATCTGTGGGGATCTTTATAAAGTATGTTTACAAACTTCAAGATCGTTCAGATGGAAATGACTATATTTAAATTTTGATAATAGATACACTTTAAATGATAGTGAAAGTAAACTCGGCCATAGATGGATCAAAATTCAGCCAATTAAACAGGGATTGGACAAATTTCAATCCATCTATTGGCAAGCTGGATGTACAGAAATTGATCTCTCAATCGACTTCTGTACAACCACCCTGTTGGGGTTTTTTTATCCGATCAGTGTAGCTGGCCATTTGGGAGTCAATAACACCTTCAATGGGTAAAGGGGTGCTACTTGTATATGGCCAGCATTACACATACAAGTGCAATGTGTATACTTACACATGCCAGGATATTCATCATTATATATCTAATCAAAGCAGTTCATTTTATAAATGTGGAGTATGAGACATGTAGGCATGCAGCTGGAAAGCTCACACAAAGTGAAATGGGAATTGAAACACAAATCCAAGATTGGCCCTTTTTGCCCCATTGTGTGTAAAAGAATCCTTGACACATCAGGGGAACCGAAAATTTAAATGAAGTAGATGCACCTTTGTTCCTGTAAAGATTAACAGGCTGAATAATTAGTAATGCAAATATCAACTGAATAACAATATAGCACGCAGTGGGGTAAATTATAAATATTAATAACCTGAGATGCATTAAAAACACAATCATTATGAAGGCTGATATACTTAAATAATCACATTTATTAGTAGAATGTCAACCCTATTATTAGAATAATGATCTGTTTATACAAATCTGCTCCATGGGCCTTGGTGGTACAGACACGGCACAACCACATCTTTTTGAAAGGACTAATCCTAAGCTGACAATGATGCATAGATTGTTGTTGCAAACATACTACTTCTACTTTAGTTTTTTTAAGCTGAAACCCAGTGGACAGAAGTATGCTGGGCTTTGTAGTCTCACAACAGTCTGATACATGTGCAATGATGTTGGACCGGGTTGGGGAGGAGGCAGAAAGTATACTCTATACCCAGCCCTTGTCCTTATTTTGAAACTATATACTCCTTTTTCCATTGGGCAAGAGTTATGTAGCAGTACACCCAGAGGAGCCGCTTGTATTTTTGCCCAGGTTTCCCCCTTTCTTCGCCCCGCAGCCAGGCACAAAGTATTTTCCACAGCTAGGTAAACACACTCATTGTCTTCAATGACCAGTCGATGGGATATTTGTTTTTGGAGTTTTATTGTAGAACTGGGGATAGGGAAGGGGAGTTTAGTAATATACTCCAAAATAAGAACTATTCGCACTGAAGACATCTAACTGATCCCTTAGTTGAGCACTGTTGAGGTCCTGGCTGCAAGCAGATAGTTGGCTTCTCTTTAAAGTGTAGCAACAAGTAGTTAAGGAGTGAGCAAAGTCCCTTTAGCAGTAGCAGTAGTTGCAGGGCTGAGTTCCTCAGGTACAGGCCTGTTACGGCATACTGTGGCAACCCAGAGGTAAAAGAACTGAGTGAAGTCCTTTGCAGTAGCAAAAGTTGTACAAGCTCTTCTGAACATTAGCCCATGTTCCCTTTTCTCAGACCCACACTGACTAGAGTGGTAGCAAAACACACAAAGTACCCAAGATCTCTCAATGTCTGTGTTCATAAGCCCAAGGACAGAATGGCAACCTCCTTCCAATCTTTCAAGTGACTCTCTCTCCAGTGATACCAGACAGATCTTTGGCAGACGACTCCCCTCAGTCAGCTTACTGTAGAACCAAGGTCACTTTTTCTGACTTCAGGCCCTCAGGTTGCTTTATCAATGCCCATGCACCAAAACAATGGGACCTAATGAGTTGACCTAATTTGATAATTAGGATTTTTATAAACAAAAACTGGGGATCCTGTGTTAAATTTTTCCTAAAGAAAGAGATCAAGCACATATTGTCCATTCCTTCTTCAAAAGCAATATAAGAGAGAGGATAAACCACCTCTTATTATATTATCAAAGACACACCAATTGTGTAAACAAATAATACGTATCAGGGATCAACCTTTATCAGCAACATACTACTTGTATTAGGAGACTATTACAACATATCCTTATTCTCATCATGATAAATAATATATCCATGATAAGTATAGTTGGTCAATTTTTATGATCCATTGTGGACAACAAAGCGTAGCTGAATTAAATATCAGTATATTCAGCTTCACTGTTCAACAATGTTATCTCTTCAAACAGCCATTCATATTGTTCACTGTATGCATATACATATACATTCATTCATGGAGGAGGCTGTTCCCCAATTTGTTCCTGAATGAAAGCTGCAGCTATAAGCTATTTCTAAAAGGGAAGGGGCTTTCTAGCTCTATGCACTATATCTCAGAGTACACCCGTACCCATAACTTCTAACGTCTTTTTCCAAGAAGGAATAATGCATAAGTAGGCATATTGATGTTGTCTTGATCCCAAACAATATCATAAGATAGACAAAAGTTGCTTGATCTCGATCCTATAAGTAAAAAGTGCTTCAAATAATATCCAAAATAAGAGTGCTCAAACCCAAAAAAGAAAAAAGAACCTCAACATGTTTCACTCCTACAATGGAGCTTTGTCAGGAGTAAATAAATGTTCACCCCATGTTGTGTCAAACAAAAAACACATGGTTCAAAGCCTGGACTATTTGTGTGGGACTTCTATTTATATTCTGCCCTTTAAAAGATGACTGTTGCGTCATGTGAAGCGATTACGTCATCACGCTGCGTCTATACATCGTGACATCACCGCGTAATGACGTCGCACATGCGCAATAGCAATACACAACGCGATCTTATGGAAAGAAGATGGAATGACACTTAGAATACCGAATAACATTCCAATGTCAGTGCCAATCCATTGAAGATGTATTCTCTCACATGGGCAAAGAGGCATAAAGTTGCACCATAAACTTGGTGTCCACTAACCTCCACAATTTGTTGCTAAATGTTTTTTATTATCACCTCAAGCAATCGCTTATATGTATATCGGTATGGCTCTGTAGAGGGAGATGCACATCCTAAATTTAAGATTCAACACCATTCCCTCCACTCCACTCCAGCCCTCCATAAATTGTGTATAAAGTGAGAATACTGGGTACCGCTTTTTTAAAAATACTAAGGCCCACACACATTATAAATTCCAATCTATCTCATATCAGGTTTGAACCCAAAACACACCCAAATATATTAGTATGCTATACATCCATGAAAGAGAGGTACCCAAACGCATGTCAAAAGCAACCTTACATCATCATGTATTAACCATTCACAAAAGTTGCCTACCTAAGGCCCGTATGGCAGCAAGTACAAGGACTGGCTTGGTTCAATCCACTCCTGGGAAAAGATGCAGAACCCATGTACTCACAGAACATAAATACTACCCCCAGAATGCAACAAGGCTACTCTCCCCTGCAATTGGCTGGGGCTGTATCCATATTCATGTGTTCATTCACCTAGCCCCTGCCCATGTTCTGGAAGGCTCTCATAGCTTCCTGAAGGTCAACAGAACTCAAACAGCACCAGAGCATCATGAGCAGATCTGACTAATCCATCAGAACACTCTGTTAAGCAGAACACCACATTAAATTTACCTAACAACCTCTCTGTTAAGCAGAGAAACACAGCTATACTAATTCTAACTTTACAAATCCTAGCACCTACCCAGGAGGGTGTTACAGTTATAAGCAATTATATATAAACCCAAAATCTACAGGGTGAACACAAAAAAAAGTCCTTGATTTCCAACAGATATAGAATACAACTTTGTTGGAATATTCTTACACATTGGTGGCTACAGTTGCATCAAATCATAAAATTGGTTGGTAACTTTGGCCAGTAATAGTTTGTCCCTCAAAGATAAATGGGCCGTACACAGTTTGCTCTCATACGGCACACAACATATTGGAAAGTAACACTCAACCTCCAGGGTGGCATGAGGATTCTCACTCCCCCATATCCCTACATTGTGCCTGTTGACCTTTCCATCTAAGTCACGGGTGTTAAACTGGAGGCCCTCCAGCTGTTGCCAAACTACAAGTCCCATGAGGCATTGCAAGCTTGATAGTTACAAGCATGACTCCCAAAGGCAGAGGCATGATGGGACTTGTAGTTTTGCAACAGCTGGAGGGCCGCCAGTTTGACACCCCTGATCTAAATGGAAGGTCGCCTCATCACTGAAAATGATCTTTGACAGCAGGTTATCATCATCTTCTATTAGCACCTGGAGATTCCTGCAAAATTCAAGTCTTGTTTCATTGTCTTGCAGGTATAACTTATGGACCAACTGCAGCTTGTAAGGGTGCATAAGATCTTGCTTACTGTGCTTCGTCGGAAATCTCTATCTCTATGAGAAAATTAAATATATAAATTGTGCCACGCTCCTGTGTATAAATAATTACAATATTCACTATTTCAAATGACAATCCAAAGTAAAACAAAAAAAAAAAAAATTATAAAATGATATATATGTATCATTTTATTATTTTTTGTTTTTTTTTTTGTTTTACTTTGGATTGTTATTTGAAATAGTGAATATTGTAATTATTTATACACAGGAGCGCGGTACAATTTATATATTTAATTTTCTCACAGAACACTGTCTAATGAGTAGGTGTGAGTGCCAGCGAACCACAGGTGTATCATATATTGTGTTTTGTTTTGTTTGTCAAATTAATTAATGGTAATAGTTTAGACAAACACCATAGTAGCTCACAAGTACACTCATTTATTTTTTTACTCTATCTCTATGCATTGACTTCTTGGGGCTACACAAAATATGTTTCTCTTACACGATCGACAATTTGCTTGGAGATCGATGGTCGGCCTGAATGTCCCTTTCTCTGATCACAAATGCATCCTTTCTCAATGAAATTGTTTTACCACTTCAAATTGTACTTGTTAGTAGGCTGATCCACATTAAATGTGCATTTAAAAGCACGCTGCACAACACCGCTTTGTTTTATCAAATTCCAACATGCACCAGCTGCGTTGCTGTGAGCACCATGCTGGATTTCATTGCCCTCTGGCAGTGGGAGGCATGCGTGGAGATTCTTTGGGAGAAAAAATACCATTATATTTGTGAGCATGCTCCAACTGAAGTTTTGATTTTATAACTACTTATAATCAAAGAGTGTTTTTGTGCTCACACTGTATTTTGTTGACAACGCCAAGCCACTGAATTCCAATTAGCATCAGCCTTGTATGCCATGTAAGCCCTTTCAGTTGGCTATTGAGCTGCCTATCTGATAGACCACAGCAGGATGACAAGGCTGCACCTAATTGCAAATTCTGTCGTTACTGGCAAGATTTCCAGGTAAGAGACTCAGCAAGGGACTCACAGAAAACAATTTGATTCTGAAAACTATATACAGTGAGACATGACGTGAAAACATACTAATACATTGATTTTGGGTTTACATACATTCTTAACGACCATTAGTAGCAAAGTTACGGTAAAGTGGTCTTTAAGGCTACATGCACATGGCCATCTTCTGGCATCAGTGGAAGGCCTCATTTGCACAGGCACTGTGGCCTGTACAGCCTGAATCAACCATTCATGATTCATGATCCATACATACAGATATATATATTTATATATTCTTCTCTTCCTACTAGGAGAAAACGGTACAATTTATCTTTTTTCCTCCATTCAAAGGAAAAAAGAAAGTACAGGGGCAAGTTTTACTGATTGATCATTGTGATAGCCAATCCCAGCTCTAGATTGTTAGCATAAGATCCAGAGCTGTCAGCGGGATTCTCACTGACAGCTAAATGTAAAAGAAAGAATTGCTGGCAATTAAAAAATAATTTAAAAAACGGCGTGGGGTCCCCCCTCCCATCCATACCAAGCCCTTTGGATCTGGAATGGATTTTGAGGGGAAGCCCCACGCCAAAATTAAAAAAATTGGCATGGGGTTCCCCCACAAAATCCTTACCAGACCCTTATCCGAGCAAGCAGCCCAGCACATCAGGAAAGGGGGAAAGCACGAGCGAGCTCGAGCGCCTCCCCCCTGAACCATACCAGGCCACATGCCCTCAACATGGAAGGGTGCTTTGGGGTAGGGGGAGCTTCCCCCCAAAGCACCTTTCCCCCATGTTGATGGGGACAAGGGCCTCTTCCCCACAACCATGGGCTGTGGTTGTGGGGTCTGTGGGCGGGGGTTTTATCGGAATCTGGAAGCCCCCAGATCCTGCCCCCCCCCCACATGAATGGGTATGGGGTACATGGTACCGCTACCCATTCACAAAAAAAAATCTGTAGTGTGAAAAAAGATGAGTCATTCTTTGACAAGTCCTTTAATAAAAGAATGTCCCCTGAAGTAGATGCAACATCAATCACGATGTACGCCGCCGCTCCGAAAAAAAAAAAGGCTCCACTAATGACCTTGGACCCCGGCCGTCTGCTCAGAAGCTGGTTTGACAGTTCTTAAATATGTAAGGGGCGGGACCATCACATATGTGACCACGCCCCCATGTGACATCAGTGACCAGCATGCCCCGGTCGATGATGTCACACGGGGGCATGCTGTCTCGCCCCTTACATATTTAAGAACTGTCAAACCAGCTTCTGAGCAGACGACCGGGGGCCAGTGTCAGTAGCGGAGCTTTTTTTTTCTGAGTGGCGGTGGCGGTGGCGGCGATGGACATCGTGAATGACGTTGGATCTACTTCGGGGGACATTCTTTTATTAAAGGACTTGTCAAAGAATGACTCCTGTCTTTTTTCACACTACAGCTTTTTATTGTGAATGGTTAGCGGTATCATGTACCCAATACTCATTCACGTGGGAAGGGGGCTGGGATCTGGGGGCCCCCTTGCTAAAGGGGGCTTCCAGATTCCAATAAGCCCCCCATCCGCAGACACCCATAACCACAGCCCAGGGTTGTGAGGAAAAGGTCCTTGCCCCCATCAACATAGGGACAAAGTGCTTTGGGGGGGAGCTTCCCCTACCCCAAAGCACCCCCCCATGTTAAGGGCATGTGGCCTGGTATGGTTCAGGGGGCGTGCTTACGCTTGCCCCCCCCTTTCCTAACCTATCGGGCTGCATACTCGGATAAGGGTCTGGTATGGATGGGAGGGGGGGAACCCCACACCATTTTTTTTTTAAATTTTGGCCTGGGATATCCCCTCAAATCCATACCAGACCCAAAGGGCTTGGTATAGATGGGAGGGGGGACCCCACGCTGTTTTTTAAAATTATTTTTTAATTGCCGGCAATTCTTTCTTTTACATTCAGCTGTCATTGGGAATCCTGGTGACAGCTGAAACATGATGCATGCTTTTCACTACTAAAATACCGCATGACTTCATAAAATAACTCATGCTGTATTTTAGTAGTCTTTTTTAGTGAAATTATTATTTTTCAATGCATTCTGGGCATTTGGGAGGGTCTCCTGAGGTTATCTTTTAAAAACACTTCTAAACACAAACGTGCATAAACGCGGCTAAACACGGTATGCAAACGTGGTTAAACTGAAGTTTTTTAACCTATGTTTTCCAGCAGTCAGTTTCCATCGTTCAAAAGAGTTTTCCAAACACCTCGTGTACATGAGCCCTAACTACCGCTTTGGTTTGTCAGCTTGGTCTGTTAAAGGAGGCTGAAAAAAACAGACTCACTGGCCTGATCATAAGATGAAAATAACATAAAGAAGGCTGAATAATGAAAACAAATACAGCCACCACATCTAAGGATTAGTAAACTGCAATATATTACATTTTTGTTTTGGGGTTTAGATACGTTTTAATTGCTTCTCCTACTGTGCACCTCTTTAGTTGTTTTTTTATTGATGGAACATGCCATTTTGGCCCCGGGCTGCTCTAGGAAGCATGGTAACGGTGACGGTAGCAAAATGTACAAACTCCAAGCTGGGGATTCCTGTCACCTTACAATATTGCAAAAACATTGCTTTGTCAAAAAAAAAAATCTGTCTTCTTCTGACCCTTACTGTCAGAGGCCAGAGACAGAAGAACCACCATGCTATGCTCAAGCCCTTTGTAGCCATCAGAGAAAAGAAATATTAAAAATTAGTTAAAGCTTTCTGACCAGAATTACTGTGGTCACGGTTGATAAACAAAAATACCCTAGACATGAAGAAATTCACTAGAACAAATTTACATTGTTTAACTGTTTGCATACTTTTGTTGGCTATGGCTGTAATGTGCCCTTGACATATGTCATTATTCCACTGTAGTAACCAAGCCTCGTCACTGAACTGTAAACAGGTAAGAGGAGTTGTTTCGACACATTTGGCTAAGTCTTTAATTTGTATGGTTTCCTCTGTGGAGCTTTTTTTTTTTTTCTTTTTTTTTTTTTCTTTTTAACACATCCTCCCTTGTTTACAGGAGCTATAAAGAACTTGTCCTTAAAGCACCCTGCAATCATTTCCTTCAGAAGAGATTTAACTTCTGCCAGCTACTGTTTGACAAGTGGCGGAATCCCGTTGTTTGTAGCTAATTTGACTTTTCTGTTTTTTCCTGTCTGCCAGTCTTACTGGATATTCCAGCACACTTCAAGATAGTCTATATAAATCACAGGATCATATCAGGATGTGTTCTCTTTCTGAGGCATAGGGGGTGATTTACTCAAGACAAAAAGGCTGTTCACTTTGTAAAGGAATTTTCACTTTGAAAGAGAATCTTCACTTAACTTAGTGGCGAAAATTTACTTTGGAAAGAATAACCAATTGCGTACAAGGAAAAGGGAAAAAAACATGATTTTTTTTGCACATGATTGGATTATGGAGGTCAGCAAAACTTCATCATATTCACTAAGGTGAATTCCCTTGCAAAATGAACATATTCTAAAGTACTTTTTTAG
This sequence comes from Staurois parvus, assembly GCF_062004578.1. Lineage (NCBI taxonomy): Eukaryota > Metazoa > Chordata > Amphibia > Anura > Ranidae > Staurois > Staurois parvus. The sequence continues at coordinate 7,368,797 of NW_028317805.1, read as the reverse complement.
TAAATCAACTGTAGTACCATATAGTGTACAGTTAGGTTAGGTAAATGTATGCTCACAGTAGTCTTGTGAGTCAGGGTGATTGTTGTGAGTTCAGGTTTAGGTCAGGCTGAAAGGCTCTGAAGATCATGCCTCCATTGCCTCCCCCTGGTTCTGGAGGTCTATTGAAACTTCTAGAAACTAGTGGGCGGAGGTGCAGAGGCAAGAATCTGAATATTTATGAGAGTTTGACCAATGTCCAGGCAGGAGACCTGGCAGGATGGTAAGACGGGCCCATAAATAATAACAAGCCTGGCCAGTGAGCAGTGTGTGATCAGGTGGAAGATGGAGTGCTAAGGGTCATGAGGCCTGGAAGGGGACCCCGGAGCAGGGGGCTCTGCCTCCAAGCTGGAGCTGTGGAAGAAGCTGGAGAGAGGAATCTTCACTACCCTACAGTCCTATCCAGGAGACACCCAGTCTAGCATTGGAAGACTAGCACAGCAGAAGGCCTGAACAGCAGTCTTATCCAAAGCAGCAGGATTCAAGGGACATACCTCTACACCCCCAGGGCCTTCAAGCGAGAAGGCTGCTAGACGCAATATCCAGCATGTTTTCATTGGGACAGTGTCACAGCTAACCTAAATCCTAATCCCTTACTCTGGGACACGTTATACGGCAGTCAGGTGGGCTGGTATTTTCTGCAAGTATTGGTAATTTTTTTGAGTTTCACACAGGGAATAAAGAGCTCCTAAAAGAGGAACTTTGCTTTTGATCTTTTAGAGACTGGTGTTATCCCAGAGGGAGTACCGTCCAGGATCTGCATTTTCGTGTATATAGAGAAGGAAGTCTGTCTTCAAATTGCTCTGCCAAGTCAAGTTGGGCATCCCATATTCCCTTATCCCCTTCCAAGTTGTTGGTTACTGGCTTAGTTGGAAAACAGTGTGTGTTGCCTGGGTGTGCGGACAAAGGGGGACCCAAAATCCAGCGGCTCCTTACAGGGCAGTGTTAGACAATTTTACAATATCCAAAATTGCAATACTCAAAGTGGAAAAAAGCAAGTCTAACTATTCTTAAAAATTTTCCTTCCTTCCTCCTCCTACTTATCCTTCATAACCTGTATAAAAAAGATCTTACCTATTTATAATCCATTTTGGTCTGGTCACGTGATCCCGCAGGTCAGGGTCCCCTGTGTAAGAGAGTAGCTGCTGCAGGGGAGAGAAGAGAGCACCCACAACAACTGGGACATAGAAGCATATGAGACATGAGACATCATGGCTCCCAGAATACACAGCTGCTGTCAAGCACTCCCTTACACAGAGCCGCAGGATCATGTGACTGGATCGGAGCAAAGTGAAAATAAGGTAAGTACACAAATCTTTTTTATACAGGTTAGGCAGCATAGGTGAGAGCATAGGTGAGAGCATGTGTGAGGTAAGGCAGCACAGGTAGAAGGAGGGGGGGAGGGAATATTTTTGAAAATAGTAAGGCCTCTTTCACACGGGGTAGACCCGTCAGCAGATCCACTTGCTCGGTGGGAGATCTGTTTGCTGATCCCTGCTGAGCAAGCGGGTGACAGGTGGTTGGATGGAAATGGACCGCATGTGTGTTTCCATCCGACTGCCATCCAATACGTCTCTTTTTTGCAGATTGGATCTGATTGGATGTCGGCGGGTGTAAACAGACACACGTTCATTTACAGCAGCCTCTCCATAGAGGAGAATAGCGGTTCCAATCGAATCCACCTGAAAAACAGGCAGGCGGACCCATTCGGAATATCCATGTGAAAGGGGCCTTATAGTTACGGCCTCTTTCACTTTAAAGCAGAACGCCAGTTTAAAATAACAAGATATAAATGAACAGCACATTAAAAGATAAAATAAAAAAACAACCTTATTTGCAATATTCACCTTTACTCCAGATTCTCCCCCGCAGTACTTTTTCTCTGCCTGTAGATGTCCTCAGACTGATGGTGTCAGGGATCGCGGCAACGAATGGCTCCGTGCATGCGCAGAGCGCCGATCCATTCTAGCGGGTGGACACTAGGACCTGGACGGTGGCGGCCGCGCATGCGCACTTGCGATTGGGGCCGCTCGCCTGGCATTAATGGCAGGGCAGGGCACACTATTTAAACCTGCCCTGCACTTACACTCATTGCTGTATGGTCTTATTCCTGTGTTCCTGTATTCCTGTTGTTTGAGATTCGTTGCTGACCTGCCTGGACCTGACCTCTGCTGACTTCTCCTGCTCTGACCCCTGGCTAGTCTGACCTCTCTTTTGGATATCCCTACCTGATCTGAACTACTGGTACCGATCCCGGCGAGTGACCTGACTATTCTTCTGCCTGCTGCCTTGTACTATGCTGACCCCCCTGTTACCGACCTGGCCCGTTTGACCACGCTCATCCATCCCTCCATCCGGCATGGATCCAGCCATCCCTGCTTCCGCCTTCTGCCTCTTCACGTCAGGCTCTCCACCTGCACAGACCCCCGGCGGATTCCTCTACCGCAGACGGGTGTACTCAGGGGCCGTGACCTGGTTCCAGTCTGCTCCAAGTCCATCCCCACCCTCAAGGGCCCTGGTGAACAAGCAGGCTGGGGCTTAGACTCCGCGCTCTGGGGAATCCTGTCCTGTGGACTGCTAGAGGAACCGCCAGGCGGTTGCTAACAGTTAGCTAGTGACATTAATCCCACTTTCTCGGAGCCCAGGCTGTCTTGGACCTGCGATTGGGCAGTGAAAGGAGAAGCAGCACAGAGATGGGTTCATCTCTTTTCACTCTGCTCTCCCCTCCTATCAGAGGATCTGCAAGAGGCTTATGCCATGTCTGGTATTTACACTGCTTGCATTAAATAAATACATTTAATGATACATTAATGATTACAGAGATGTCATTTCTATCTTTTGTATCTGCCTGGAGTTTAGCTTTAAACCTGAACTCTGTCGCTGTACCTCCTGGCTCTTTTCTATGAATTACATTCTTCATATATCCCCGTTGAGAATCTAAGAATTTTGTGAAATTGTAATGATGGCACTTTGATTCTGATGGGTCCTCCAGTGTGTGGAGTAACAATGTAGTAACAGAATGCAATCATGGAGCAGCCACTTTAAATGATAGGCAGTGCCCAGGAGAAGAACTGTCTCAGCTTCCTCCAAATCCACCAGATAACAAAGACAGCTAATTTAAGTCTGTTGTCTCTGCAGCAATGGCAGCATGGATCTGAAACATAAAATCAGTTTCTGCATAGTCTTAGGTTTGTGATAACGCCTTATATATAACAAGTTCACTTTAACCACTTTCCGACCGGCCGTTGTATATAAACGGCCGGACGGTGGCACTGCAGGGTCGGGTGGCCGTCTATAAACGGCCTCCCCGCACCCTGCTTGTGCACGCTCCCTGGGAGCGCGCAGCACCGCGATCCGGTGCCCGCTGTGTCCTCCGGACACAGTGAAACACCGATCGTCGGACGGGACCTCTGTACGAGGTCTCGATCATGTGATCACTGATTGGCCAATCAGTGATCACATGCAAAGTAGTAAGCAAGATGTCACTTGTGACATCATTGCTTACTATGTGTGAAATCTGTGAATGATCACAGAGGTCACATGGTACAAGGCTATTCACAAAAGCCTTGTACCATGTGACAAGCTGTGACCAATCACAGCTCACTCTGTATTTCTCAATGAGTGCAGGAATGCACACAGAGAGAAAGAGAAATGATTGCTTTTACATCCTATATGGGTGTAAAAGCAATCAGTGTAAAAAAAAAAAAAAAAAATCTTTATCACCCCTCACAAGTAGTACAGTGTCACCATGGTGACACTGTACTGCTAGGGTGACAGTATGTAAAAAAAAAAAATAAATAAAAAATAATATAAAAAAATAAAATAAAAATTTTAAAAAAATGTTAAAAATTATAATTTTTGCTTATAAACTAATTTGGATTTTTTTTTTTTTACTAAAAAGATAACGGAATAAATTTTGGCTAAGATTTATGATGAAATATTATTTATTTGCAAAATTTTATAAAAAAAAACACTTTTTAAAAATTTTTGGACATTTCATTTACATAGCAAAAAAAATACAAATCCCAGCGGTGAATAAATACCACCAAAATAAAGCTTTATCTATCTAAAAAAAAGGGTAAAAAATTCATTTGGGTACAGTGTTGCATGACCGCGCAATTGTCATTCAAAGTGTGATAGCGCTAAAAGCTGAAAATTGCCCTGGTCAGGAAGGGGGTAAAAGTGTCCGGTCTGGAAGTGGTTAAGAGCTCATTCTCACTGGACGTTTGCCCAGCTCTTCTGAATGTCTGTTTTCCTGGAAGGAGAAAGGCAGCTTAATAAAACGTGCCTAAAGCCATTTGTGCGCTTTTTGGTGCATCAAGTGTTTGGTTGTTCATTCATTCCATTGGTCAGAATATTCATTTTAAACAGCGTTTAGGCGTATTTATACACATTTAGAGGTGTTTAGGATGGGTCAAGTGTTTTTTCTGCTCCAATGCTCCTCTCCATGCAAGTGATGGTTTTTTTCTGCCTCTAAATACTTCTCTTCAAATACACATGTAAACACCTATGTGTTAGGTCTCATGCATACATAATGTAAACAAACACAACTATTACAGACTTTTACAGTCTCTAAGCACACCTTTATGTTAGCCTATGTGTCCATGCACACATGTGTTTACAGGCATTTTAGAAGAGGAGCTTTTAGAGGCAGAAAAGGAGCATTTGGACAGAAAAAAATGTGGAATGTGCATAAACAGTCATAAATGTGTGTAATGCTAGGCGTGTTTATGTGTGTATGCGCGCCAGTACATTCCAATGGCTGAAATGATTAATTATTCTGTAGAATAGAGTGCATTAAAATGCATATGTGTGAACACTCATAAACACATGTGCAATACATAGCTTTTAACATGTTTTTTTTAAGCAGCGTAGCTGAGCAAATGCTCAGTGTGCATGAGGCCTTGCTATATCTTATTGCAATGAATGCTAATGCATGATTGGTGATGTGTGGGTAAACGGGTCCCCAACACTCCTTGGAAATACACCCCAATGTATGTTATAATATCTGGAAACTTCTAAAAAGTAAGGTATTTTGCCAACCAGCCAACCTTGCTGGATTCCTGATAGTCAAAGGTGCAGATGCCTTAAGGTAATGATTATAACTATGAATTAAAATTTTAATAAAAGTAATCCATTCCTTAGTCGTACTACTTCTTATTTGTAACTTCATCCTTAGATATTGTACTTTACCTTCTCCCCTTTCAGAACAATTCAGAATGGTACAAGATCTCTTTGCAGATGCATTTTATTTAAATGTAAAGAGTATTTTATTGTGGTTTAATAATTCAAATGGTACAATATTATATAAAATGTCAGAGATGTTATATTCTCTTAAAAGATGCATCCCATGAGGGCCCTAGGCCCTGGACATAGTAGGTAACATAAAATGAACATATTTTGCCTGTCTTCAGCTCAATCTGAGCAGAGTTTGAAAGTAAAGGTACTTTATATTTTAATTACTTTTCCTTTACTATATAAGACTGTCCTTTATTTGTTCGTGGCACGTTAAAGAGAATTCTAGACAAAACAATATTGAAGATATTTCGTTTTCGTTTACCATGTTTAGCAGAACATGTACATTTTGTCCAGAAATAGTTTCTATATTCACATAGCTAGTGACTGAAGTAAAGGCCATTTGATAGAACACGGTACAGACAAGGATTAGGGTCCACTGAGAGAAGGATACGAGTGACTTCAGGAGCTAACTATAGGTTCACAAGACAGCAGTGGGTACTGGTGGTAGAACACAGCAGACCAGACAACTGTAGAGCGTTTCAGGGACTTCATGGAGTTACAGGTGTCAGGGAAGTGCACAGGGAGTACTAGAAGTCACTAGATGACAAAAGATGCAGTGGAATCATTGAGCACACTGGTGCACACTAGAGGCACTGGATGACACGGGCACACAGGAGGAAATTTAGAGTCATTAGATGACGCAGGCACATTGGAGCACACTAAACTAATCTGGGGTGCTCCGGATGACTGGGGTGCCCAGGAGGGTCATTCAAAGTTACAGGATGACACAGGCACACTGGAGTGCCCTAGATATCACTGGGGTGCACAGGAGGTCACTTGCAGTCAAAGGATGCCATGGGCTCACTGGAATGTGCTAGAAGACACTGGAGTGCAAAAGAGAGCACTTGGAGTCAAGGGATGACATTGGCATGCTGGAGCACACAAGATGACTCTAGGGTGCACAGGAGGTCACTCAAAGTCACAGGATGGCAAAGACACACAGGAACGCACAAGATGACACTGGGGGTGCACAGAAGGTTACTCGGAGTCATGGGATAACACGGGCACACTGGAGCACACAAGATGACTTTGGGGTGGCCAGGAGGCCACTTGGACTCACAGGATCACACAGGTACACTGGAACGCACCAGATGACACTGGGGTGCAGAGGGCACTCTGAGTCACAGGGGCAAGCAGTGGGGGACTGAGGTAAAGCATAGCATTGTTTTTCTCGAAGCCACATGTCATTTCGCAATATAAAGCTGCACCAATCAGAGATATCTCCTGATGGCTGAATGACAGTCACTTTATGCTCCCACTAAGGTATCGCTCCAGGCATCCCTATGGCTTTTTGATACCTGTCACGGGTGCTTAGGCCGAGCTGGATTTACCCACTTTCCAAAAATAAATGCATAAAAATGCTGCCTACCATTTTATTCATTTTTCTTTCAATTCAAAGAGCTTTTTGTTCTTAGAGAATGACGCCTCCCACCTGGCTCCAATCCTACCCTTTTTTGAATTTAAAGAAAATAATGATGCATCAGTGTAAAACTATTTTTTGCATATATCATTCAACCACTTTCTGTCTTCACCCAGTGGCATCAGTTCCACTTGTACATCATTGCTCTGGACCAGCTTCCTGATAATGACAACAGTGGACCATATATTTTGCAATGTGTGTCGGCACAGCCACTTGTGATCACCACTGGATTGTGAATGTAATGGTGATAACAAGGGACAGAAGTTACCCCATAACAGAAGACACCTGAACAAGCATCTTCATGGTAGGAGCTCTAGGCTATATTTTAATGAAAACTTCAGATTTAAATCATATTGAAAACAAGTGTTGAAGCTATATTAATATACAGTGCTCAAAAAAATTAAAGTGAAAAAATGATGCAGCAGACTAGTCCATTTTGCTGAAATTTAATTGCAGGAACTCAAAAATAGAACTCAGTAGTTTGTATGGCCCCCCACGTGCTTGTATGCGTGCCTGACAACGTCGGGGCATGCTCCTAATAGGACAACGGATGGTTGGAGAGGTATTTCCTCTCAGATCTGGACCAAAACATGATATCCCAGAGGTGTTCTATTGGATTTAGTTCAGGTGAGCGTGGGGGCCATTCAATGGTATGAATTCCTTCATCCTCCAGGAACTGTCTGCATACTCTCGCCACATGAGGCCAGGCATTGTCGTGCACCAGGAGGAACCCAGGACCCACTGCAACAGCATAGGGTCTGACAATGGGTCCAAGGATTTCATCCTGATACCTAATGGCAGTAAAGGTGCCATTATCTAGCCTGTAGAGGTCTGTGCATCCCTCCATGGATATAGCTTACCAGACCATCACTGACCCACCACCAAAACAGTCATCCTGAATGATGTTTGCGGGCAACATAATGTTCTCCACAACTTCTCCAGACCCTTTCACATCTGTTACATGTGCTGAAGGTGAACCTGCCAATTCCGGTGTTCAATGGCAAATGTCAATCGAGTTTATGGTGCCGCTATGGTGCCAGGCAGTGAGCACAGGGCCCACTAGAGGATGTAGGTGGAGATCATTTTGTAGGGCTCTGGCAGTGCTCATCCTGTTCCTCCTTGCACAAAGGAGCAGATACCGGTCCTGCTGATGGGTTAAGGACCTTCTATGGTCCTATCCAGCTCTCCTAGAGCAACTGCCTGTCTCCTGGAATCTCCTCCATGCTCTTGAGACTGTGCTCGGAGACACAGCAAAACTTCTGCAAATGGCACATATTGATGTGCCATCCTGGAGGAGTTGGACTGCCTGTGCAACCTCTGTCCTCTCGGTCCAGGTATCACCTCATGCTACCAGTAGTGACACTGAACCTAGCCAAATGAAAAACTAGTGAAAAACAGTCATAAATGATGAGTAGGGAAAAAATGTCAGTGGCCTCCACCTGTAAAATCATTCCTGTTTTGTGGGTCATCTCATTGTTACCCATCTAGTGCACCTTTTGTTAATTTCATTAACACCAAAGCAGCTGAAACTGATTAATAACCCCCTCTGCTTCTTAACTGACCAGATCAATATCCCAGGAGTTTAATTGACTTGATGCTATACACTTATTAAAAAGTGTTCCTTTCATTTTTTGAGCAGTGTATTAAAGAGTATTAAAGCTTATATAACATTTTAATGGTTGGGTTTAAGGGTCCATTTGCATTTTGTGGTGAATTAAAGCATGTTATGTCACACGTTAACATGCATTGCATTAAGGCAGCCCCTTGAAATCAATGGGTTTCCAACACAAAAATGTCTTGATTATTGGACATGTCACAAAATGTTTGCCGCGATGCACTATGGTGTGTTGCTATGCATTGCAGCATTGCCTTAGTGCATTTGGACTGCTATTCAAAATGAATGGCACCACATTGTGTCATTGCATGTAACATATATTGCGGTAGTGCACGATGTAAATTGGCCCTGAATGTAATTTATAGTATATATAGTTGGACTTCATTGTGGGCAATATTGGAAAATGTTTCATCATTTTTGTGATTGATTATTCAGAAGGGGGATCACTGAATGGTTATGGATTTGCAGTTCACAAACACATAGAGAAGCATTGAAAGGACTTTGCACTTTTTGCTGTTTTGTTGTTGCAATATATTGAAGCACTTTAAAAAAGCACAGGCACTTTTTCAAATATGAATTTGAATGGTCATACAGTATATATTTAGCATGGGTAATCAAAATGAAGTATAGCAAATCACCCCATCTACTCTGCTTTAAGTCTCACACCATTGCCCCACCAAACAAAGGGTCCATGATTTGCTAGGAATTGACTAAGCTCCTAATATAGTGGAATATGTAAAAACAGCAGTTGGATTTTAACTGTAACTGGTAATATCAATCGTTTTTTTAAAACTTTTACTATTTAAGAGGTTCCATCATTTTTTTTTGTCTTACAATAAGTATGGTATATGTTTGATAGTAGAACACTGACACTTTTCCGCATATGAATATATATATATATACATATATATATATATATGGTAATGTTTGTTAATGAATGGTTTAAATTATATATATGAAGAAAGTTTGTTATAGTGCTACAAACTTAATATTAGATTTCCAAGAATATGTAAACCCCAACATTTCACATTCCTGATATATGCCTGCTGTACTATGTACTTGTATGAAAAAGTCTCCTGCTCTTTCTGTATTTCTTCCTTTGTGTGAAATCCCTGGTGTTTCTTCCAGTCCCTCTGCTTTCTATTAAAACTGACCACACTAGGCACAAGAGCACAGCGTGGTCAGTACTCTAGCTGTGCTAGGAACTCAGCCTGTTCTCCTCCAATAATCAAACTTGTCCTGATATGCCCCCACTACACAGCCATTTACTGTGAAGACCAGTGTCCTGCAGTTTTTCAACCCTCATCTCTTTATGCAGATGAGAGCACAGCATAGTCAGTTCTCTGGCTGTGCTGGGAACTCAGCCTGCTCTCCTCCAATGCTCAGACTTGACCTGACACCCCCCCCCCCATTGCACAGCTATTCACTGGGAAGAGCAGTGTGATGTGGGGTTTTTTTCACCCTCACTTCTCTATGCAGCTGAGAACAGAGGGTATGTGATGACTTATATAAAAGCAGTAAAAAGAGGGATTTACAGTATCTCACAAAAGTTAGTACACCTCTCACAATTTTGTAAATATTTTATTCTATCTTTTCATGTGACAACACTGAAGAAATGACACTTTGCTACAATGTAAAGTAGTGAGTGTACAGCTTGTATAACAGTGTAAATTTGCTGTCCCCTCAAAATAACTCAACACACAGCCATTAATGTCTAAACCGCTGGCAACAAAAGTAAGTACACCCCTAAGTGAAAATGTCCAAATTGGGCCCAATTAGCCATTTTCCCTCCCCGATGTCATGTGATGGTTTAGAGTAGATATTAATGGCTGTGTGTTGAGTTAGTTTGAGGGGACAGCAAATTTACACTGTTATACAAGCTGTACACTCACTACTTTACATTGTAGCAAAGTGTCATTTCTTCAGTGTTGTCACATGAAAAGATATAATAAAATATTTACAAAAATGTGAGGAGTGTACTCACTTCTGTGAGATACTGTATAATGATTTTATATGTATGTATAATTGTTTTGCCTTTCATTTCTATCTTAAACTGAACCTTGCTTGAACTTTATTTACAAGGTGAGGGATTACATATATTTTAAAGGTGAACTCCAAGTCTTGTCATCCTGGCACCCCGGCACAGACACCATAGCCAGGTCAGTGACTTCATTTCTTTCCACAGCCACTAGAGGGAGAACCTTCAAATCTACATAATACAATATTTAAAACATAGTATGGCAAGCATGTAAAAATAGGAAGTCACATTAAAAAAACGACTTTTAGGAAATCATTGAAACAATAACTTAAAATGTCCCCCGAAGGACCTCTACCTCGGGTATATGCCTGGCTGAATGCAGCTCTGTCTTTGATAGCTTCCATTGTAAACAGCTTTTGCCTGTGTGCTCGGAAAACACAATACACATCTCCTGTACTCAATATATCTGCAATATTTTGGCAACATGCTGAAAAACTGAGAATGAGATTATTGCTTTTTTTTTCCGTTTTCATCTTTTCTTTTTTTTTTTTTTTTTCCTTCGAGTATGCTACTTTTTTAATATACAGTCAGATGTCCTCTTATAATTGCAGTATCAAATCTGTGCCTGAGTTTTCAACTGCAGGTGATTTGAAATGATTAAAGATGCACAACGGGGAATAAACAAAAATGCTTACATGCAATTATTTTTAATTAGTATTTGGCTATAAAGTATATGCCTTCATAAAAAAGTCTGTTATTCGCATAAACATCTGTTACCATACACACAAGGAAACACACAGTAAGTCTGTCATCACATCACCAAAACAGAAAACACTAAGGAAGGCAGGCAGGAAAGCCAACACATTGGAGTTTTTTTAAACAAAAGATATAAGTATCGCTGCCAAAACAGACACTGCGCCACACCTTTCATTAACGTAATTTACAATCAAAGGAAGAGCTGCGACCAGTGGAATTATGCTCGAAAAATGTTAAAATAGCTGGAATTATTCTCCAACACAATAGGACCAGTGAGCGCATGGCAGATTCTTGTACTAATTTTGAATTAGTGAGCTTAATCAAAGGACTTCCTGTTTGTACATTTGTTACTGCCATTCATATTTCGGGCTGTTTTGAGCTATTTTCCTGTAATATGCTTTGGACTCAAAAAGGAAAAGGAAAATTTAACCGGTGAATGACTTCAGAGCTTGAACGGTCTGCACCAATGCAACTGATAGTTTCAAAGGTTGTTTTTTGCTGGCAGATTCCCTACAAAGCCTTTGGGATTCTTTGAAAAAAAAAAATACCTTAGTCCAGAAGAAATTATTAAAAACTTACAAAAGCATGTTTAAGAAATCCCCTAATGACCAAAATATGGAAGTCACCATTGCTGATCTTTTTAAAATTATTTGGCTTTTATACAGTTTGAACAATATGTGTTAAAATATGAACAAAGCCTATCCCTCTATAATGTGTACTTATTACAATTAAGAGCACTAAGTGTCATTTCTGTCTGCTACTTAACCTCCTTAGCGGTAATCCCGAGTGTAGCTCGGGGTAAAATTTCAATACCAAGAGCGGTAACCCCGAGCTACACTCGGGCTTACTCTGCGGCGCTGCTCAGGGGGTCCCTGCAGCACTTACCTTGTCCTTCGCTCCCGCGATGTGTCCCCTGCAGCGTCCCCGGCCATCTCCTCCGGCCATCTGCTCCGGCCAATGCCGGCATCCGGCTTCTGTGTTCCGGTCTCCTGTGATGTCGGGACGTACGGGCGCCGGAAATTTGAATTTTTTAAAAAATTTCATTTTTGCTGTCATTGCTGTTTCAATGCATTTCACATATATTTTGTCCCTACTGCTTTGTCCTGTGCCCTGCCTGCATTTTGACTGTTCTTTCTGCCTGGAAACTTAGAAAAGTCCCTTTACGTCAAAAGTGGTGTTAGACCAGCTAGAGAACAGCGATAGTAAATCAGAACCACTTGCAGAATTGAGTGATAATGATTCGTGGTGAAATTCGTCATCAGACACTGAAAACGATTTTGCGACTTTGCTCAGCGATGTGCAAATTTGCCTCTGTATTTCAAATTTCAGTGTTTTTGGTTTGATTATATTATTGAATTAAATTTATTATTATTATATTATTATTTTTTATGATTATTTATTAAATTATAATTTATGATTTCGTGTTTCAAGTTGTATCATATCCGGAATGATTACTAGACTCTTGTTCGTACAGATTTCAGTGAGTTATTCCTAAAAATTACAGCCTACAATAAAAAACTACATATTTCCATGCAAAATAATGGTACCGCTTTCAGCACAAAAAATCGGAAAGAATCATACCGCCGAGGAGGTTAATTTCTCTGCTATCAGTATGAGTCACTTCTGACAAGTTTTCCTGACACTAAGGGGAAAAAAAAGGTGACGGGGAGGGACCTCCAGCAGATTGACTGTCTCAGCTCTGTTCCTGTGAGCTGTGTGAAGAGGGGTGTGTCCCTTCCCTCCAATCAGCTCTCAGAGCTCTCTTCACTGAGCTCTGCAGAGTGTTTTCAGCTCTCCTTTTTTTCTGAACTCTCAAACTAGCTATAACAATTCAGCACTTTGAAAAGCTGTAGAGAAGTGAAGACTGCAGATACAGAGGTACAACTTCTGTAGGAGGATTTGTTTCATCTCTTTGTATCACCTGAGGCCAGTCAGTTTGCTTGGTATATATAAGGGTTTACAAGCACTTTATGTTAAAAGCATTCCCATGGCATTTCTTCCTCCCCTGCCCCTAAATGCTTACCTTATCTTGATTCAGTGCTGTCCCCGCCAGTAGTCCCACTCTGCTCTCTTCTTGCATTCACAGGACAAAAAGGCAGCAGCGGGAGCCAATGGGTGCTGTCAGTCAAATCCTTTGAGGAGTGAGCAGGTCGTGGGGATGACTAAGGATGCACACAGCCCGACACATAGGAGCATGCCCACTCAAGTGCCCTCATTGCACACGCCTTGCTATGGGGTTAGTTGGAGAAAAGGAAGAACAGAGAGCACCAGCAGGAAACCCCAGAAGTAAGGTAAGGGACCGTTCTGTGCATTACCATTGCACAGAGCCAGTACGTATAAACCTGTTTTTAACTGTAGTAAACCAGTAGAATTTAATTTAAAATTTTCATTTTCAGGAACAAATTTGAAGATACAGGATAGAAAATGAATGAAATTCTAACTATGAATGTGGTTTTCTTTTGGGAAAACTTGTACAAGGCACAAAATAAGCCCATGTATTACAGTATGTTTGGGATTCCAATCAAGTAGCATGTTTGGACAAAATTTTAAAGACTAGTTGACTCAATGATAGCAAAATAAAATACTCTTAGGAACAAATTTCCAAACAAATGTTTGAATGTGGCTTCACACATGTGCGGTGAGGACTGAAGCTCAGCTTTCACTGCTAATTGATACAGTAGTTGTTCAGCAGTCCAGATCAGGTTTAGATCAGGTTCAGGACAGGTTTAGATCAGGTTCAGGTCAGGATTTTATCCTGTCTACAACTGTGACATGTGCGGTTTAAAGGTTCCCATAGAAGTCAATAGCCTGTAATCTGCACCTGAATCGGACCGCACTGCTCAGAAATTGGACAGGACTCTTTATCAATCCGCACTAAATCTGCACTGCCAGTGCACTGGACATATGTGAACAAGCACCATAGGAAGCAATGTTATTTCACGTCATGTGGATTGGATGCAGTTCAAACCGTATCCATCTGCATATTTGTGCCTTGGCACTGAACAAAATTCTACTGTTATATGGGCAGCTTTAAACTCACTTGACCCCGAGCTAGCATGTTATGGCCCATGAAGCCACTGAGCCATTTCTGGACTTGGTCAACCAGTGAGCCATAATCCTCCATTCAATGGAGTATGAATTCCCCATAGAATTGAATAAAGAGTTACAGAACATGTATGGGCCTGGCTCAGAAGAATTTAACAAGTGGCTTGTGTAGCACTCATCCCCGAAGGGGCCACTGAATTATATTGGGTCGCTTCTGGCCTGCACCTGTGATGTCCCACTCTTTTCTTGGACCCAAGAACACAGACACACCTTGGAGGTTTAAATGAGTGTTATTTAACAGCAAAGCCCTTGAAAGGAATGGGTTCATTAACAACAGTTAACGGTATAGAAATGTAGGCACCTTGTTAAGCGACACAATTCAATTAAGCTGTTTGTTCACCACATCCACCTGGGAAGCAACTAGTGCAAAAATTGGGGGGGCTAGTGAGAGATACTAGCTTGTAATTGCAGAAAAGTGCTTTCTGTGTTTATTTTGTCAGCACTGCTGGGCAAAAAAATTAAAGATCCCAGCCTAGTGCTACACTTGGTTGCGTTGTCGGTGACATCTTGCTGCATCTTTACTGTAGTTACACCAAAGTAAATGTCAGTTTGAGACCAGAAGCATCTGTAACAGTTATCATTCATGGCATGCCTTGAATCTAACTATTTTGGAAACAACGTGACTTCCTCATAGGATTCCTATGAGGAAGTCATACTGTTTGTGACGAAACGCGTCAGTCCATGGTTACGTAACGTCATTATGCCGGAAGTACTGGGTTGGCCATATTACTCACTGTATTATGGATGGATGGTTCTTGGATTGTATGAAAAAGTTGATTACTCCTGTGCATGGGATTTGTGTACTTTCTGAGTATAACTATGCAGGAGTTACTGCACTATGAGAGGTCTTTTATTCTTTCCCCTATTTTACTGGCATGTGTGAGATCTATAGAACCTCTGACAGAGTAGAACTGTATAACACTTAATACACTGATTCTGCACTTTATTATTCTGTATTTGGACAGCAAGTTATTATTTAGTATATATTTATACAGTGTGGCTATATTTATGAGTTATGTTGTCAAATTAAAAAAGAGTGGCCGTGCGTGGCACTGCCTACCCGGCCGCGTCACTCATTTACAGTCCTCTGTGAATGAGAAACTACAGGTCCCAACAGTCTTAGCAGCTGTCGGCTTGTAGTTCTCAATGAACTACCATGGTGCTGTGGATCGCCGTAGTAGTTAATGGATTCTCCCTGTCAGTATATCTGCTTGCTCCTACATCCCGTACAGGCAAGCAGATATACTGACAGATCTACAGGAGATCTGCATGGCACCAGCAATCTGCTGATCCCTGGTACAATGGTTTCCAGGCTCCTGCAACCAAAAATAATAAATGCACATTTCTTTACCTGCAAAAAAATGTGCATTTATTATTTTTGTAAAAAGGTGAACTTATCCTTAGTTATACCTGCAAAAGGGGTCAGTCTGAAGTGATCTAGCAGGACTTTTTTTCTGAACAAAGTTCCACTTTAAATTGAACAGCTCCTCTTGCTTCCCACACTTTCCTATTGGTTAGTAAGGATGCCTGTCACAGTAAGGCACCAATAAATACAGTAACAAGAATATTTCTGACTAGCATGACATCATCACTTGGATTTGTAATGGTTGTTGTAGCTGGACTGAATTGGGATATCTGGTGAGGTGCATTGGCCAGTAACCCCCCAGCAACTACACAACCCTGAAATGTCTGTTTGGGTAGAGGTAGTCTTTAATACATCCCTTGCATGCACACAACATGACATGCAGTAGATGCCTTTGCATCATCCACAACAGGACATTACAGAAGGGGTCACATTATGTACTTAACCCCCCCCCCCACTCACACCCCCCTCTCCTTATTCCTCTTTAGCTTTCTGACAGGCATATTTAAACATGCTTATTCAGATTTACTTGCACTTGAGTGCTTTTCATCATTTATGCATTAGCAAAGGAAAAAAAAATGGAGTTTTCAATGTAATGCATAGAGCTAAAAGCTGAGGATAATTACCAAGTGTTTCTTGTTGCTGTGGGTTATGGCATTGCTGGTGATTGACCTGCAACTGAATGCTAGCCTATCAATTCTCATATCAGTAAATATAGTCAAGCTATAACTAATGTTAGTAACCAAAGGACAATAAATTAGGAGCAAAGTTAACATTTTTAGTATAAATTTTCCAATGCTACATGTCTAAATTATCAAAAAAGGCAAAGTGCCGGTACTCCTACCTTACCCACACAATTCGAAATAGCCAGTGCAAAATAGGAGGGTTGATTTACTGAAGACAAATAGACTGAGCACTCTGCAATGGAATTTGCTCCACAGCTTAGTAAATGAGGTGAAGCTTCACTTTGCAAAAAATACCCAATCACATGCAAGGAGAATGAAAAAAGAAAAAAAACCAGCCTTTTTGCTTGTACATGCTTGGATGATGGAAGTCAGCAGATGTTCCCTTCATTTATTAAAGCAATAGTAATTTCCACTGTTGAACTTGTGCCTACAGGTAAGCCTATATTAAGGCTTACCTGCAGGTACAGTGAATATCTCCTACACTTGTTGTGTTTACTTGCTGGATGCAGCCAGTGACTTCAAGGCCATGACTCCAGTGCGCATGCACGGGAGTGACATCATCGCGGCTCAGCCATTCAAAGGACCGGAGCCCGAGAACTAGTAAGGAAGACGGGGTGAAGATTGAAGCCCTATCAGTGGTGACAGTGTGCCACTGGAGGGCATTGTTTTGAGGTGCGCATGCCATAATGTGCTAGTATGCAGTGCATACTAGCATATTATGACTTAAACCACCCAGGTTTTTTTTTTTTCATTTTTATTGAGAAAGTTTGCTGTCGCTTTGAAGTGGTTGTAAATCCTTACATATAGCCAGTGAAGTGACTGATCTTAGGTGATACACAGAGATTAAATTATTATTATTATACAGGATTTATATAGCGCCAACAGTTTGCTCAGCGCTTTACAATATAACGGGAGACAATACAGCAACAGTACAGTTCAATACAAGAGGGCTAGGAGGGCCCTGCTCCTTGGAGCTTACAATCTAAGAGATAAATCCTCCTACATAAATTGTTCCTGTCTATCTGCAGTCTTCTCTGTTCAAAGTGCTGAATTTATAAAGCTTGTCTGAGAGTTCAGGAAAAAGGGGGCACAGAGCTGATGTTAAAATCTGCAGAGCACAGTGAGGAGAACTGTTAGAGCTAATTTCCCACAGCTCACAGGAACAGAGCGAACTCTGTCAATCTGTTGGAGCTCCCTCCCCTGTCACCATTTTGCTCCTGGTGTCAGGAAAACTTGTCAGAAGTGACTCATGCTGATATGAGATGAACAAGGCATCATACATGGAAATTGGATAAGAAGCGAGAGCCAAAAACCAACTAGCAGCTGATACACCAAAGGCAACCTTCAAATACCTCCTAAGATACAAATAAACATGGGGGTGCATAAATAATGAAAACATATAATAGCTATGCATAAATAAATAAAGTGCCCATCAAAGTGCAATAAATATACAAAGGTGCTGTGCATGTAATGATAGAGATGATAAATGTATATATCTCACACAGCTCTCCAAATTAGAGAGCGTATGGCAGTTCGAGAGATATAAGTGAATGACGTACTCAAAAAAGTCTCTAGATGGTGATCCGTGTAATCCTGGGCATTCATTCAGGTGATGTGCGCACGCAATGCCTTATCTATAAAAGGAATCCATTGACGTCTCCTGCCTTATGTGCATACCCCTCATGAATACGTGCTCATGCATGAAACGCGTAGAGAAGGAGCCATACACAGTGACGTCACGCTGCCAAGACCACGAGGAGGTCCGGCGGCCATCTTACATATGGTCAGTGTTAGCTTCTGTGCTGATTTTTGCTGCTACAATTTACCTACAATAAACGTGTTTTGCTGAAAATACTACACTATGGGCATTCTTCTTTTTGGCTCTATATGAGCTAATACCATCTTAGAGCCCATTCCTGGAGGATGGTAGCTGTTTGGCTGATTACCAGGGAGGAAGGAGATCCTGTGGACCAGACCAGGCTGTTTATTACCTTTAAGGGGGACCTCCGGCTTATTGTCATATACATTGCGTATTATGATTTGCCATCTGGTGAGTGTGCATTTTTAACAATCATCTTAACACATCACCTGAATGAATGCCCAGGATTACACGGATCATCATCTACAGACTTTTTTGAGTACATCATTCACTTATATCTCCCGAACTACCATACGTTCTCTAATTTGGAGAGCTGTGTGAGATATATACATTTATCATCTCTATCATCACGTGCACAACACCTTTGTATATTTATTGCACTTTGATGGGCACTTTATTTATTTATGCATAGCTATTATATGTTTTTGTTATTTATTTAGCGCTGCACCCCCAAGGCATCATACATAAATGGCACTTAGTGCTCTTAATTGACACAAGTACACACTATATAGGGATATGCTTTGTTCATATTTCATGTCTAAGGTTGACAACCATTTTAAGCATTGGAGCAAATTCCCTTACAGAGTGCAAATGCACTTGCAAAGTGCACAGTCTATTTGCCTTTAGTAAATTGATAGTGTTACAAAAAACATTTTAAAAATTGCATCGGTAACACTGATTATCCCACCCTCCACATACAATGCCAAATAATTAAAGTAAAATCTACTAGTATAAAAAAATAGATATATAATAATATAAAAAGTGTGTCATTCCAAATATATCATGATAACTCATAATATATTCCTACATAAAATCATCCAAAATTATGTCTATGATCACTTGTCTATGATCATGTTTGCTTTTGGAGTTGGGAGTTTTTTTTCCAGCACAGGATTCTACAAAATGTTTTTTAGTGCTATTTATCTACATAGACATACAGGCAAGGGGACATTTGGCTCATTGACTTTGAAAGAAATTAATTTTCCGATTACTGTCTTTTTATTAACATTGATCTGATTGGCGGTGTCATTAGCAGCAAAGAATGTCCAAACAGATAGTTCATAATAAGATGTTCTGATTGTCATCTGGGTTGCTACGCCTGATTATTAGAAGTGACGTTTATCCTATCTACTTGATGGGCGAGCAGCTGTGTTGGATCTTGCCAAAGATGATATTACAATTTAGAATACTTCAGTGAGATAAGTCACATCTCTAGCCAGGAATGTCTTATAAGATTGCTTCATGGTTTTATTTTAGGCATAAGAAACCATTAATTTATGTCTGCAGGGTAATGTACTAACCATATTAAGGTTTTCAAAAAATTGTGCAAATCCTTTATATGAACGGATCACTTAGTGTAGCTGCATGCATGAATACTCACCTCCCATTAGCAACTTTGTGAAGAACAATAAGACTCCCTGCTGCTGTTCCCTGTTGCTGTTGATAAACTTAAGTCTGACCAGTGGTGTAGACTTTTCTGTTAGGCAGTGTTATGGTTGCACTGCAGTGCCAGATTACATCAGTGGATGGTGCTGCAAGTAACATGAATGCTTCTACAAAGTCCAGGGCACCTTAGAGTAATAATATGCACAGATATTCACTTATATACTGGGGTTGACGTAAACTGACCAGCAACGTAAGTGGTTTTACTACGCAGCGTTGTGGTCTTATATGACATACACTATATTGCCAAAGGTATTGGGACAGCCCTCCAAATCATTGGATTCAGGACTTCCAATCACCTGCATGGACACAGGTGTATAAAATCAAGCACGTAGACATGCAGACTGATTCTACATTTGTGAAAGAATGGGTCGTTCTCAGGAGCGTGGTACCATGATAGGTTGCCACTTGTGCAATAAGTCCATCCGTGACATTTCCTTGCTACTAAATATTCCACAGTCAACTGTTAGTGGTATTATAACAAACTGAATGCAACTGGGAACAACAGCAACTCAGTCATAAAGTGGTAGGCCACATAAAATGACAGAGCAGGGTCAGCGCATGCTGAAGCGCACAGTGCGCAGAAGTCGCCAACTGTCTGCCGAGTCAATAGCTAAATACCTCCAAACTTGCAAGGCACTCCTCCACTGGACTCTAGAGCAGTGGAGATGTGTTTTCTGGAGTGACAAATTACTCTTCTCCGAGACTGACATGTCTGGGTTTGGTGGTTGCCAGGAGAACGGTACTTGCCTGACTGCATTGTGCCAAGTGTAAAGTTTGGTAAAGGGGGGATTATGGTGTGGGGTTGTTTTTCAGGAGTTGGGTTTGGCCCCTTAGTTTCAGTGAAGGGAACTCTTAAGGTGTCTGTGCACCAAGACATTTTGGACAATTTCATGCACCCGACTTTGTGGGAACAGTTTGGGGATGGCCCCTTCCTGTTGTAATGTGACTGCGCACCAGTGCACAAAGCAAGGTCCAAAAAGACATGGATGATTGAGTTTGGGGTGGAGGAACTTGACTGGCTTGCACAGAGTCCTGATCTCAACCCGATAAAAGATCTTTGGGATGAATTAGAGAGGAGACTGCGAGCCACCTATATAGTGGATTTTGTTGCTAAACTCACTGAGGTAACTGTTATTATTATATACAACTGCTAACTATTTTTTTATATTTTGGTCCCCCTCAGGCCCGCTGCGCCCTCTACTACCACACGTTTACAGCTGATAAATAATGATGGCAAAGTCTAATGCTTCTCTGTACCCCTGATTAAGCACCACCTGGAATAATGGGATTTTTGAACCTTACCTGTACAATACTTGTAATTCCTGTGTGGTGGCCCTGCTTGCCTACCCATCTGTTTTGTACGCCCCCCACATCCACCCTGGGGCTGCTGTCCTAATTGGCCTTTTCGAACTGGATCTGCTGTTCTGAGAGTCCTTTACAGTATAATATACATTATCTACATTTCCATGTAAGTGCCTTTTAGGTTGCATTCCAATTGTGTTGTTGTCTATTGTCATCTTCTATAATGATTATTTGCAAGTTTGTTTACTTCATAGATGCGTTGCAAGCCGCTGAGGAAGCGACTTCTGTCACAAAACACGTTGAACTCCATCTAACAGTGAAAAACCCCCCTCTACTCTGAAGGAAGTGGATTGAGTTTACCATCTTTCAATTTCCATATCAGAAAATTTTATTTGTATGCCCTGCTATGGGGGTTTAACATTGTAAATATATGTGCAATGCTTATTAGTATTTTTAATCACTAAATATATTTTCTATATGGTACGTCCCTAAAGTAACACTTGGTTTTATATTTGTGGTACTGTGTTTATGTACATAAAAAGTCCATAATTATCCCAGACACATTTTGATCCTTTATCGGGATGTGGCACCACTGTACTTATTTGGTGTGACCTTCAGCTACCCGATGGTCGCTCAATTCCTTCAATCCAACTTTAGCATTGTGACTGAGGTCTGACACTGGACTTGAATTCAGGCATTTGCATTTGAATTTTCTGGGTTCAGAGTTTCTAGGGTTGTGCAGGAGTTTTCTAGCACCCACTTTGCATCCATTTAATCACTTTCATCATTTTCTTCCCATTATAGGCTAACTAGTGTTGAAATTATTATTAACAAGGCCTCTGAATGGGCATCCAAGCCTAATTTGCTTCAATTGCTCTATAAATCTGTTGTCATACAGGTGAATAATCACTTTTAGAAGTGTCAGTCGGTGATTTTGCTTACGCGTTTCACGACAGAACATAATGAACCTACAGAACAGATGCCCAGACTGTCTTTCTTCCCTTCTCCTTGTTTTATTTTTGTTTTGTAAAGAGAAAGTGATGTTGTTTGTCATATGCAGACCATGGCGCTCACTCGGCACACACTTCCACAGCCAGCACAAACAGCATGCTTTAAGGTAACTACATCATCTCACCCTGAGATTTTGCTTGCCTCAGTTGTTCCCAATACCATAACAATTGAGTGGAGGCCTCAGAAGAGGCAGTGCTTTGTGGCTGTGACTTGTCTGGTAGATTCAGAATGCCAGCAGCTGTCTCTCTTATCCCCAGGATGCTGTTGGCAGAGAAGCTGAAATGAGTTCTGCAATACATTTTCAGTACCCTGGATTCCCGGAGCAAAATAGGTGAGAATAAATGAAGCCGAAGACACACACACACTGTATATTCCTATGGAAAAAAGAAATGGTGTGCAGGCGTGTAGTCACACAGCTGTGTCTTTGTGAGGAGTTCAATTAACCCTTTCACCCCTGGCAGACATTCATATTGCCAAATTTATAAGTGGGTAACAGAAATGATGTATATACTGTATGTAAGAATAACAAAAAGAATGTCACATGGCTTCTTAAAAGGGTCGGTCATTTAAAAATGAATACTGTCAAACTCTATCCTTAGGTGAATTGGGAGAAGGTGAAATCTCTGTCAGACTTTAAGAAACAGATATAAAAAGCTGACAGAGGATCTTCCCTGTTCTATCCAAAACTGAAAAAAAAAATTTTTGGCTGGAGACTGCTGTTAAGTCACTTGGTGGCTTCTTATGTCTGTCAGAGACTTCTAGTGAGATCTTTGTTCTTAAGTTCATAGGTCTTCAAATCCACCAATATAACATGCTCTGAAATGACTCTCATCCTGATCCTCATCAGGTCTTAGCCGATGAACTCTTGTGAAGCTTTTTGCCAGATATCAAGTGAATCAGAAGAGGGAAGTTGAGGTCCAGAGTGCTTTGTGCGCTTTCGCAGAATTAGCTGAAGGCCCATCCCAATTCCAAAACCCCACTGATAGGTAATGAAGTAATCAATTAAAGAAAAAATACAACAGAAAGGCTAGGAATGCTAATACTTTTACAGGAAAAGTCAAGATTTGCATATCATTTCACTTTTCCTATATCTGTGGATCATTTTACATGTGGTTTTACCCTCAGGTAACCACTGTTAATGCATTTTGTAATCATATGCTAAGTTTAAGTTGCCCGTGTTTGTTCACCATTCAAATAATGGGCCACACACACACTGAAGACGTTCAAATTCAGCCAAAGTTTACTGCAATGACAGCACACTGCTTATAACAATTACTGCACTGACAGCGCACCGCTCACTCCCAATCAAAGCCATGCCCCCACATGTTTTACCCACAGCATGGCCTAATCATGGGGATCCTATGTTGGGGACATGGCTTTGGGTGGAAGTGAGCAGTGTGTTGTCATTGCATTAATCCTTAGCTGGAGTTGTTTTGTATGTTTATTCATGTTGGATCTGTACTTTTGCCGTGAAAATCTCAATAAACTTTATTGTTCCAAAAAATCCTTGGCTGGAGTTGGATATCTGTTATTTGGATGGTGGACTACAGTGGACTACAGTGGAGCAGTAACGGACTGCAGAACCTTGGCACCCAGATGACCGAAGGGAATCAAGAAGGATACAGGATAGCCTGTGAGCGGTGAAAGGGGTTGAGTTTGCCCAGGTTTGTGCCTGCAGTTTCACTGAACATAATGTGAATGGATAGGCTGTCACACAATTTTGTTTTTGATAAATTGTGATGACCTGACAGAACAACTCTCAAGCTAGGTCTGTATATATGGTCAAATTAAAGCATACTTGTAATTTGGAGAGGGGCAATATCTCCTATAAAATTGCACAACTATGCACAGTAGGCTTAGGCTGGCCATACATTATACAATGTTCCTGAGATTTTTGCTTTAGATTTACCAAAAACCATATAATATGAGGTCAAACCTAAACAACACTTTCAATTGTATCCAATTAGGCAGGCTCTTGCACTACACAGTTGAAGGTAAATCAAAAGGAAATTGGGCAGAAATTGGACAGAACATTGTATAGTGTATGGCCAGCCTTACTTCTGCCTTTCTCCAGAGCTAAAAGATCAGTGTTCTCAATACTGCTCTTCCACCATCAATGTCATCTTCTCCACCTATTCTTCTACGTATGTCTTCTCTCTTCTTCATTTGGGCAGCCACTATTGATGTAACTCTTGTGCATGCAGATCACTAGTGGTCTGAGAGTGTACACTGCACTGCGTATGGGTTGCAGGCAGTGATCACAAACAAAAAGCTACAAGATAGAGGAAAGAGTTCTTTTTTGGCATAATTGCTTGCATAATCTAAAGTGTAAGTTCACCTTTTCAGAAAAAAATAATGCTGAATTAAAATCCTATACCTTTCTCACCCCCTGGCCACTGTGGTACTTATCTCCATGGATGATGGATTTCACAGCCCACGCAGTTGGTGTGGTGGTCTGGGGATTTGAAATTCCTGCTCTTCTCCCCCCTTCGTTTTGCATCCTCCAGGGTGGATCACAGCAATTCTGATTGGTCACTGTCGGCACAGAGAATCACTCTGATTTGTCCTGAATGCCCTGCATAAAGAAGGGAGAGAAAAATGGGGATTTCAAACTGCATAGGCAGCTCATCACTAATGGAGGTAAGTACAGCAGGGGGGTAAGGAAGGTGTAGGGTGTTAGTTCAACTCTTCATTTTTTCTGAAAATGTGAACTAACCTTTTTCCATTCTACCTTTTTTTATTTTAACCACATGCCACCCAGCCACTGTATACATACGGCAGCAGGGCGGCACGGCTGGGCAAAAGCACGTTTTAAAACGTGCGTTTTGTAAACAGGTAGGGGGCATGCGCAAGGCCCTACCTGTCCCGCCGATCACAGCTGCGGATGTCAGTCGCCGGGTCACAGCCGGTTGTTACCGGCTATGTCCCGGCGATCAGCAGCAATCACTGACAGAGAGCACAGCTGCAGTAGCTGTGCTTTCTGTCAGTTCCCTGACAACTCCTGACAGGCTGATCAGGACAGAAGAGTTTCTCTCTCCGGATCAGCGGTGTACACACCCCCGCCCCCTAGTAAAACACTCCCCTCACATAGTTAACCCTTTCCCTGAAAAATAAACTTAACCCCTTCCTCCCCAGTGCCATTAGTACAGCGTCAGTGTTTTTTTTTTTTGCACTGATCACTGTATTGGTGTCACTGGGGATGTCAGTGACCCCAAGTCAGTACCCCCCAATGTCAGAATGTCCGCCGCAGTCCCACAGTCCCGCCATAAGTCGCTGATTGCCACCATAAGTCACTGATCACCGCCATAAGTCGCTGATCGCCACCATTATTAGTATAAAAAAAAACTAAAAATCCCAGTATCTTTCCCGCCATTTGTAAACGCTATAACTTTCACGTAAACCAATTCATTTACACGTATTGGGGTTTTTTTTTTTTAGAAAAGACATGTCGCAGAATGCATTTTGGCAGAAATTTATGACTAAATTAGATTTTTACATTTTTTTTTACTGGACATGTTTTATAGCAAAAAGTCCAAAATATTGTTTTTTTCCCTCAAAATTGTCAGCCTTTTTTTTATAGCACAAAAAAAAAAAACGCACAGGCGATCAAATACCACCAAAACAAAGCTCAATTTGTGGGAAAAAAAAGGATGTAAATTTCATTTATGTACCGTATTGCATGACTGCGCAATTGTCCGTTAAACTAGCGCAGCACTGTATAGCAAAAAAATGGCGTAAATTGCAGTATCTATACCATAGTTTGTAGACGCCTTAACTGTCACACAAAGCAATCAATATACACTTATTGGGATTTTTTTTACCAAAAACATGTAGCTGAATACATTTTGGCCTAAATTTATAACCAACTTTGAGTTTACTATATATTTTTTATAGCTGAAAGTAAAAAATATTGTTTTTCTTCAAACGTTTTGGCATTTTTTTGTTTACAGCGTGAAAAATAAAAAGCGCACAGGTGATCAAATACCACCGAAAGAAAGCTCTATTTGTGTGAAAAAAAGGACGTAAATTTCGTTTGGGTGCAGCATTGCATGACCGCGCAATTATCAGTTGAATTAGTGCAGCACGGAGTAGCAAAAAGAGGCCTGGTCATTAAGGGGGGTAAATCCTCTGGAGGTCAAGTGGTTAAACTGACAGGCTTTAAAAAACTCCTAAACCAAAATTTTTGTATTTGGCGGTTTTGGAATAGTGGAATTTACACACACCCTGTTATGGCACAATTGTTTTATTCAGTAGTTACAAAATAGCATTATGAATGTTTCCTGTTCCGAGTGTGACTAGAGCTTTAAAATATGATAAAGCATACGTTATTTAATGCTGCGGTTGTTTCTCCTCCCAGCATGAAGCTAATGGGGCACCAGCACTGATCTTTACACTCTTAATGGCATACAGCAGAGCAGAGACCTAAAAACAGCTTTAAACAATACACTTCTTAAACATTCTAAAACCTTTGCTTCCTTTAACAGGACTATGTGATAAAGAGTAAAGATAGGAAGCACTTCTATCACATATAGACTGCACAGGTAGTCATCAGATGCTGCCTCTACAAACAGGCTTTCACAGGCAAAATGAAGGCAGCATACAAGTACATTATGCATATGTTGATTTTATTTCAGTACCTGACACCCCACCAGGAGAATGATCTATATAATGCAGCAGTGAAATTTCCTACCTCTGTAGAGGACAAATCTATTAAAATGGTTCTAAAACCTCAAGGTTTTTTTTTCACCTTAATGCATTGCATGCCTTCTGCATCACAGACTCCTGTTTCACCCCCCTTATACTTACCTGGGCTTATGTCGACCCAGTGCCATGCATGAGAGCTGAGACTCTCCCGGCTCTATCCCTCCTCACTGGGCAGACTGATAGCACATGCAGCCACTGGCACCCGCTCCTGTCATTAAAATCCAGTGATGAAGGGAAGGGGGCGAGGCCAAGCCCTGATGTCTGTATCAATAGATGCATGCAGGGAGGCTCGGGAGCAAATCTGCACGAATGCCCCAATGGAAAGCAACTTTCCAAGTGGGCACTGGACAAGGTGAGGAGCGCTAG
This sequence comes from Staurois parvus, assembly GCF_062004578.1. Lineage (NCBI taxonomy): Eukaryota > Metazoa > Chordata > Amphibia > Anura > Ranidae > Staurois > Staurois parvus. The sequence continues at coordinate 7,341,832 of NW_028317805.1, read as the reverse complement.
TGGGGGACACGAGAAGAGGAGAATTGAGGCTGCTCTGAGCAAAACCATTGCGCAGAGCAGGTAAATATATTATGTTTATTATTTTAACAAAATGGAAGCTTTAATACTTTAAAAGAGGAGAGCTTGTGTAGAATGCCAAAACTATAGGTTATTGTATAAATATAATATCTTATTATATATCAAGGCTGCAAATGAAGAGTAGGTTAAGTAGCAACTCCCTACCAAACAGGCGCCCCTCTCAAAAGACAGAGGTGACACAATTTGAGAAGCCCATATGCATTTCAACCCAAGAGGACATCAAGCAAAAGTTCCTAGAGTTTTATTGATTCCAAAAATAAAAACCTAGGCAGCCATTGTGTTTTGGGGGCTCAGCACTTAAATATCAACCAGATTTCAGCTGGACCATAAGCAAAGCTTCTGGAAAATTCAATTCAAACTGGAAGGATAATCTTTATAAAAGATACCTCTCAGCAGCTCTTGTTTGACACCCTCTTTCACTGAAATTCAATAGAGATTGTGTATATATATATATATATATATATATATATATATATATATATATATATATAAAGGAAAAAAAGGGAAAGTCCAAAACACAATGTTTCCCATGCAGGGGTTCTTCTCCAGTAAAATATAAACAATCCAGATGAAAATGCCAGCCCACCTGGCTACTCATCAGCAGCACTGCTGTTATAGGTACTGGTCTCTCTGACCACCAGCTCTTCCAGGCACACAGCTTAGAGCTTCTCGTACACAAACAGCTCCTCTGGCCTAGTCCTCAGGCCGTTAACTGTCTTTCAGACATTCATACTCCTGCTGCCACATGCAGCCTCTCTGACTCCTGTAGGAGACCTTCTTTCTCTCTTGGGTGGAGCCCTTAGGTATTCCTAAGTCCTCATGCACACAGGACGTTTTGATAATGCTGGTAACATTAGCTGTGTAAAGTCATGTTAAAAACGTGTTTTTCAGCTTTTTTTAGCGTTTTTGCATTATCGTTTAGTGGCGATTTGCCGTGTTTAGCAGTGTTTTTCCGTGTTTTTCCGTTTTTTTGCATTTTTTAGCGTTTTTTAACCATAACATTTTTTTTCTGATCAAAAAATGTCCAAAAACGCCAGTTTGCGGCATTTTACTACGTTTTATCGCGTTTTGCTACGTTTTGCAGCAATAGAGCGTTATTACAGCTAAAAAAACTCCTCTAGAAACAAACTAGTCCTGGGTTTTTTTCCAGCCAAAAAACGTCCCAGCCCAAAAACGTTGATTACAGTCTATGTGTGCATGAACACATAGGATAACATGCTGGGGGGTTTACTAGCTGTAGAAAAAAACGTCAAAAGCCACAAACAGCCACTGTAAAAACATCAAGTGTGCATGAGGACTAAACCTCCATTATAAGGCCAGTGTGCACCTGGGCACACACCCTGCTGTTTCTCCACAAAACCCGGACATTGGGTTGGAGTTCCGTCCCGGCCAAGACACTGGAATCTCCAAACTACGGAGCCCCTTCCAAGAATACCAAAACCTGGAGAAAGCTGCAAAAGCAGTTTTCTTCACTCAATAGCTATACTCCGTACTCCTGCACTCAGCCAGTGTGTCCTTTGACAAATTTCACAGTGACAGAGTCTCGTCCTGTCACAATATATATACACATATATATATATATATATATATATATATATATCTTTCTAAAACACTGCTTTATATAACAATGAATCAAATACATGTTCATAGAGAAAACACTTATTGAAGGGTTTTTTTTATCATGCCTATTACTAAAGTAACAACAGTACTGTCACAAATACAAATAGTGATTTATGATGTTAAGGCCACAAAATTTACCCTTTTAAACACCAGTTGTCAGTGAATAATTTATGTATTCATATAACTGGCAACATTTTTATAGCAGACCAGATTAGTGGCGCATTATGTGTTTACGTGGCAAACTGTGTTGTTCTTCTCAGCATATGTTACTGCGGCACCTGCACTCATTACAAATTAAACACGTATGCTGTTTGCTTCTTTATAATTAAAATCAAACTAGAATTAAAGACTATTTTTCTAAATAACAACCACAAAACTTAATAGTAAAACTTGTACTGCACAATAGAGATGTAAATGCTTAGCATGGTCTACATAGTAATGTTTTCATTTTCAGACTATATGAGACATATTCATTTCCAGTAAGTGCACTGAACAGCAATCCTAGGCAGCAGGTGATAGCAATCAGTGATACTAATACCAATAAAGCAAACACTGCAACTATGGTAAAATCATAAGATCACTGAGATAAACTTAGGCTGGCCATACATTATACAATTATCTTCCAATTTTCTGCCCAATTTCCTTTAGATTTACCTTCAACTGTGTAGTGCAAGGGCCTGCCTAATTGGATACAACTGAAAGTGTTGTTTAGGTTTGTACTCCTATTATATGGTTTTTGGTAAATCTAAACCAAAAATCTCCAGATAATTGTATAATGTATGGCCAGCCTTAGTCTGTTTACTCTGTAATCCAGTGCAACAATATTTTTACAGGCCATCCAACAAGTCCAGTAGGGAGGGTAGTAGGAGTATAGTTCCTCTACGTCTGCTTCTTGCAGCACCACATTCAAATTTCCAACGCAAAAAGGTGCCAAGCAACATACTGGGGTTGATTTACTAAGCTGGAGACTGCAAAATCTGGTACAGCTCTGCATAGAAAAAAAATTCATCTTCCAGGTTTTATTGTCAAAGCTTAATTGAACAAGCTGAGGGTAGAAGCTGATTGGCTACTATATATATAAATAATTATTTTTTTTTTTATATATATATATGTATAATTTCAGGAAAGTTAGAGCATTCCAACACATCTTGATCAACATGTCTGGGTGCATTCACCAGAGGAAGAACAGGGACAAAACTGTTGTGCAATTGTTATACTTGGAATAAATTCAACAAATTGAGCAACTGGAATTGGTGTGTTTGCGTGACAGTTTGGAGTTTGGAGCCTATCATTTACCAGAATTTTGTGACAATGACAAAGCCCTGCAACTGTGAAAAGGGAAGTAGAAAGGACACAGGCTTTGCACGAATGCAGAAATGCTGGAATATGAATTTAGTGCAGAGATAACTGACCTCTTGGTTTTCTCCAGGTTTTTGGTTTTGCCGGATAAGGTTCTAGAGTTTAGAGACTTTGAAGAGTTAAGCTGGCCATACAGTATACAATTTTCTTATTCAATTTCCTTTAGATTTATCTTCAGCTATGCAGTGCAATGGCCGGTCTGATTGCATACAAATTGAAAGTGATGTGAACAACCCTGCTGCTTTTCTTTCGAACTTTGATTTTAATAAATTGGGCTGACAAACCCTAAAACACAGTTTGGACTGGCATGGACTCACTAGATAGATCAATAGATAGATAGATAGATAGATAGATAGATAGATAGATAGAGATAATAAAATGCATTAAAAAATGCAAACACATTTTTATAATACTGGGAAATATTATCCTTGATTATATTTGTACTGTATAATGAGGCTATAAACATTATTACAGATACCCTGATCAAGTAGATAGGTATTAGGAAAGAAAGAAAGAAAGAAAGAAAGAAAGAAAGAAAGAAAGAAAGATTCATTCCACATCAGGCCACTTATATCACTGCAATGATTAAAACTGCTTTTCCTTCTTTTTATGTGTTAATGATCGTTACTAAAGAATAGAAGTTTGAAGCTTGACGTTGTCACTGAGACAATATAAGAAAAGTATGTGATTAATGATGAAGTGAAATGGGGCAGGGAGTGGGTGGGACCCCATTTACTTTAGCTTCTGAAAAAAATGTTTGAGGTCAACACTTAACTTTCCCCTAACACATTTTTATAATGAATTTATTCATTTAAATGCAACCACACCAAGCACAATTTGCCCCAGGCAAGAAATATTTAAATGATATTCACGGGGTCTATTCAGACAGACGCAACATATTTTGCCTAAGAATATTTTAACCTCTTAGGAGGCAATGGAGACGTGCCTAGCCTTAAATAACTTAACATGCCTACTCCACAATATTTTGCTAGGATGCACGGGTGGGAAGAAGGTGTAGAGAAATTGCAATAGGGACCATTTTGAATCAGTATTTTCTAGTTTACTGCACAAACAAAGCAAAAGGCTGCAACCAAAAAGACACTAAAGATAACAATCTTCTCAAAGTACATATTGGAAGACACAGGAGAAAGCCACATTTTGAAATGTATTGAAGTTATTTAATGTGACCATTTTAGATGCTGGTTTTTAAAACAGAGCTCAAGAAACATAATAAAGTGTCAATATTTAATCTAGTTACGAGGGGGGGGGGGTTTACTAAAAGCAAATAGACTGAGCACTTTGCAAAGTGCAGTTGCTCCGGAGCTTAGTAAATGAGGTGAAGCTTCACTTTGCAAAGAATATCCAATCACGTGCAAGGAAAATAAAATGATAAAAAAAAAAAAACACAGAATTTTTGCTTGCACATGATTGGATGATGAAAGTCAGCAGAGCTTCTGCTCATTTACTAAACTCTAGAGCAATTGCACTTTGCAAAATGCACAGTCTATTTGCCTTTAGTAAACCAACTCCTATGTATTCATTTAAAAAATTAAAATTTTAAAGCAAGTGTAAGCATGTGAATCCATCTTTGCATTAGCTTCTTGTAATTGCCTACATAGCATGACACAAACAGGAGTAGGCAGCATTGGGAGCTTTAGATTTTAGTTTACAGTACTGTCAATCTAAAGCTGGCTATAAACTAGTAGACATTTGAACAGTTGTACAAACATTCATAGGAAAATTCTCTGTACATTTGATGACCTGACAAATGTCATTCAAAAGTACTTTAAAATGTAATTCATTCATTTCATTGAATTTTGAAATGAATGGAATGTTATGAACAAAAATCACATACACTACTAGAAATGTGTTGCCAATACTGATCTCTCTGATTTTCTATGCAATGCAGGCAGATCATGGCTGGTGGGAGGGGCTGTCATGGTGCTGTACATAGCTTCCCAAAAACATCAGTACCCTGCCCCAGTAAGCCTCTCAAGAGCCCTTAGCCCTGATGCAAGCAGGCTGGATCTTGGGAAGAGTTATACAAATATTTAAATGACTTGGTGGGTGGGTGTCAGTCTGGAGGAGTGGGAAGTCCTAGGCAGACTGTCTCTGCATTCTGCCCATCCTAGGTAATACCTACATTGGATGCTGAGCCTCCATGATTTAAAAAACTGAAATACAATGAATGAAAGGGGAAAGCCAGAGACTGCCAGGTTGGGGAGGAAAGGGCTGGATAAGGAGTGTCCAACTCAGTTTCATCACAGGCCATATCAGCATTATGGTTGACCTCAAAAGGCCACTTTAATCTGTAAGACTAGAAGTCCAGAGCATCTCACCTCCCCTTACATCAGATGTCAAGAGCCCATTGACCATCGGTAGTCAAGAGTCCCCCGCCCCTCCCTACATCAAAATGCACCCACCCTTAAGAAGCTGGGGGCGTAGCTGGGAAGAAGAAAGTGCAGAGGAGGACCAGAGGAGGGCTGTAGTCAGCTGCCAGAATCTGCTGAATGCTGAGACCTGGGGAGGGAAAGACGAGGAGGTGATGCAGATGCACAGAGAGGTTCAGGATCTGTAGGGGGAGTTCTGTCCTCCTCTCTGTGGCTGACTGCTGAGATGGGGGGAGCAAAGACGAGCCTCTCTGTGGCCGGCATGGAAAAACGCAGGATCTGGCAGAGGAATTCTATCTTCCTCTCTGCTGCCAACTGCTGAGAAAAGGTGGGGGAAAAGACGTGGGGGTCAGCTGCAGGAGAGGTGTGAGGGGCCACATGAAATGGCCTGGAGGGCCTGAAAGTAAGGTGGATGCTAATTGATTTGCTGCTGTTTCTAATGCACTGCATAAGAAGCTCACAGTGTGCAGTGAAGCAATTTTGTAGGATGCATTATTGGCAGATTTTGAACATCTTAAACATGCAGGTTTTGCTTTTACCTGTCAGTTTTGATCTTTTTTCCCATCCCAGAGAATCAGAAAACATAATTTTCTCTAAGCACAGGTTTTCTACATTGATCTAAAAAATACATCTTTCAAATAATCCTTCCTATAACAATCTACAAAGTGCTCTAATATTCCCACAAATCTCAGCTACAGACCAGTATCACTGCCTAATACAACACAGCATTCTATACACAGACAAAGAGCAATTTTTATTCATTATAGAGCAGTTCTGGGCATTTCCACTCCAATGTACAAACTTCCCATCCTGATATTTCACATCTCCTGCAGCGTTTCCAATTTGGAAGGGATCAGGGCTCTGGGCAAATAACAGTGTAAACTGATTTAAACATCTTGTAGTGCTTCATTATTTTTAATTATAACTTACTGGAAGAGAGTCAAACAGAATTCGGCTAAAGTAAACACTGAGAGCAAACAATATACAGCACCCATGGCTGAACTCTCACTTATATTGTAACTAATCAAAAAGACAAGATTAAAAAAAAAAAAAAGAAATTGTCATGAATGATTGCAAAGGCTGCTGAATTGACAATAGGTTCTGGGTAGATATATGTGGGATAAATTGTTATTACTCTTTTTTATCCTTTCCCTTGTAAGCATTGTCAAATGACAGATGTGTGCTAGAGGGCTTTATGTTCTTTATTGAATTAGCACCAGTGGAAAGGGCAACAGTGTTTGGTGATCCTTGATATATAAAGATCAATAATTTGATGTCACACCCCTCGCTGCAGCTGTTGTACAAACATATGGCCTGCACAAATTACATAAAAATCAAAAAAATACTACATGCTGGCATACACCTGTTCTACCAAGAACATATAGGTTGTATGATAACAAGATAAGCTCAAAACAATTTGTGATCAAACTCACACTTTTTATACATGAACTTTGGGAACTAAATCTATTTAAAATCTATGTTAAGCAACACTGGTGGACAAAATTAAAACATTGGAACACTATAAAAGATTATATATACTTACCTTTCTAGCCCGAGGTAAGTAAAACCTTTGCACTTTTGAGAGCTCCGTGTGCCACTACTAACTAAAACTTATGACTGTCCAAAGACAAAACCTCACTGGCAAGCTGAAAGCAATCTCATACAAGAACAAGCTTTTATGGCCAATGAGATATTAGTAGGCACCTAGACGTGCACTTTTAGTTTCAGATATGAAAATTGGGAGACCGATTTACTATAAATAGCAAAGCATGTAGAAGTTTAAACAAATGTGACAGGGTGTCAGATACTGGTGCCTAGTGGTCTATTTAAACTGGGGTCCTGCATGAGATCATTGCTGGATGATCTTTTAGCTTGAGTTCCTGTTACCCTTGATCTTGAATCTGCTTGACCCTGTTATTGACCTGGTTTTCATCTGACCTGCTTGTGGATTACAGTTTGTCTATGTTTGCTACCTACCTTCGTTACGAACCTCAGCTTGGACTGCTTTTTACTGGAGTTGGTGAATTCTGGGGTCTCTCACCATTGTACTTCTGCTTACCTGGCACAAGTGCTTCCAAGTTCAAGTCTTCAGTTCCAATTTCCTGGCACTTGCACCCTTCCATTGTCTTAGCAGCTTCTGTCCCAATTTCTAGGGCTGCATGGACGAGATTTGTGTGAGAGGCCATCCTTATCATCTCAAACTCCTCATTTAGGTATATAACACAGGACAAGCACCATAAACATGTAAAGAGATCAAAGGGAGCCCAACCATGCTCCATTGACTGAGCAGGAAAAGAAGAAAGTGAGACTGAATGTACTGGTATAGAGAAGCACCGAGGTCACCGAGGGCTTTCACCCATACAAGGACTCCGGGATGGTAGCCTCTTAGAGAGCAAAAACTGGCTTTGCTGTTTTCCCTGGGATTGGCAATTGCTGGTCAAGGTCCTGAGACTGGAGACTTTGCAGAAACCTGCATGGGATGAAGCCTCCAACCATGGGTCCATGCTTCCGAGATAACAGCATCCGGATTGTGCTGGTGTGCACAGCCCTTTTAGTATAGGGTGCTAACAATAGTTCATGGCTCCACCTTTGAGACAGAGGAAGGCTCTACCTAGTTTTCAGGGCTGCAGTCAATGTAGCCAAGAGCTGTGAGATGGTGCATCTGTGCAGCAGAGCTTAAGTCTTATCTAGAAGATACCACCAAGGAAGAGAATCCTGAGGCTAGAGCAGTAGTGCTGCAAGAGAAATCAAGAAGGCTGAAAATGTATTTGTTTTGGCAAAGGAATGCTGAGAAGCCCCTGAGTGGGTAACTGAATTTCTTTTAATAAAAGTGGGCAACAAAGAAGATTTAGGTGAGTGAATGCATCCTGAAGACTTTACCAGTTAAAGCTAACTCTCAAAGTCTTATAAAAAGCAAAGATGAGTCTGAAGTTGTTTGATACTGCTCAACGGTTTGAATAAGAAAGTAGTAGCAATCATTGGTTGCAATAATAATATGGAAACTGTGACAGGCTACAAAAATACAAACTCGAGCAATCCAACAAATGCTACAAGTTCTATATGCTGATGATAGATGCCATAATCATACCCCTGGTGATGGTTACCAGTTCCATGAGCCCATGTGACCAACCCATGCAAAGAGTTACCAGTCAGATACTGGGAGAAGTATTTCTTTTGGCATGACAAGAACAATATAAGCAATGAGGTGTGCTATATGGTGAGGCCCCCAGAAAAATCCTGAACACAGGACCGGACAATGCAAGTCTGCAATGGTCTTATGAGCCCAAAAATACTAACTACAACCTGTGGATGTATGACAACATTGTACAGCTTATTTAATAAGGTAAAAAACAATGTGCTGAGTTCAGAAATCCATGGCAATTGATCATAATTATTTTTTATGCGCCTTTTTATTGTATTATTGTGTATTATTTTGGAAACTGAATCTTAAAAGCGGCTTGTGTTTTCACCTGCATAATATGTGCATTGATTATGTAGTTCCATGATGTCATTTGTTGCCCTGCAAATACAGAACACAGTAGAGTGAATTTTCACATTCCATTGTCAGAAGTTCCTGTTTGCATTCAAACATGAGACATATGGCATGGCACCAGGGGCGGACTGACCATTTGGAAACTCGGGCACTGCCCGAGGGCCTGGGGTCAGTAGGGGGCCCCATGAGATGCCCCTGGTACCTTTTTCATAGGCTTTTTTGAGTTTGGGCAAGGACACAGGGGCCCCATGATCCCCTATTGCCCGGAGGCCCCATGAGTTGTCAGTCTGCCCCTGCATGGCACTGCACAGGTTAATGCATGACCTTTGTTTGTAGTCTAAGAACTATTGCTTCCTGAGAAGAAACTATATATTCCACAATCCCTGGGACTCTCAGTCTAGCACTAGTGCAGGTAAAGGCTAAATATTAAGTAGATCTGACACAGACACAAACAGGCAGAGTGATTAACAGTGAGATCACCATACTGGAAGAGATGTGTTTTTATTACATTAGCACTGCTACATTTGTGATGCAACACAGAGGTAATGGTGAGGAATGGGTTGGAAGCTGTGTGACCCAGAACAACAAGTTGTCGTGTTCCTTTAGAGAAAAGGGACAAGCCAGGTGAAAGAATACATGGACATAGGGGAATCGATCAGTGAGGACACTACAAGTTGCAGCCACAACATATGAGACCATCATTACTAGATAAGGGAAACAACGCAGGGAATATAACTATATTAATACATAATTAAAACAGAAAAACCATTTGAAAGTGTAGAAAACCTTTAAGAACAGGCGATAGAGGGAAAAGGCAATAGAGGGTTAGCAGTAAATGCATGAAACTTCTCAACTTCCGAGCAAAGCTGCAGATAATTCCGCTCATAACCGCATCAGTTCCAGAATTCAGACTTTATAGAGATGTAACCACAAAGGACATTTTACTCTCATTTTAAAAATTCTACTTTCCCTTTAACTGTTTACTTATATTTTCTCATCCAAGTAAAAACAGACGGTGTTATACCAGAAAGGACAAGCGATGATTATTTATGCTCTGGGATATGAGAGTTATAGCATTATAAAAACCAGTATGTTCTCCATTAACTGCCTTTAGGGTTACTTTCAAATCAACTATTATTATGCATTGCGGCTGCCAATTCTTTGAAGCTCTGCTAATCACAGAATAAATACCAAGTGTACACAGCTATCCATGATTACGCTTTTCAGAACTTCATTAAAGTATTGATATAGTCTAATAAAGCCCAGTGTTAAAGAGCAATGCTAGGTGGCAAGTAAAATTACTCAGCTAATACAATCAAGGAAACATTGCAACTGCTTCTACTCCATGCACCTTAGTCCTCATGTACACTGGACGTTTTTACAGCGGCTCTTTTTGGCTTTTGGCGTTTTTTTCTACAGCCAGTAAACTTCCCAGCATGTTGTCCTATGTGTCCATGCACACATAGGCTTTAATTGACGTTTTTTAGCTGGAAAAAGAAAAAAGAACTAGTGGATTTCTAGAGGAGTTTTTTAGCTGGAAAAACGCTCTGAGCCTCCATTCACACTGGGTGTTTTAATAACGATGGTAACGTTAGCTGTGTAAAGTCACGGTAAAAACGTGAGTTTTTCAGCATTTTTGCATTAGCGTTTAGTAGCGTTTTGCCGCTTTTTTTGCGTTTGCATTTTTTAGCGTTTTGTTACCCCCCCAAATTTTTTTTTTGCTCAAAAAAAGTCCAAAAACGCCATTTTGCCGCAGTTTACCATGTTTTGCTGCATTTTGCTGCGTTTTTCAGAGCTAGAGCGTTTTTCCAGCTAAAAAAACTCCTCTAGAAACCCACTAGTCCTGGGGCTTTTTTCCAGCCAAAAAACGCTGATAACAGTCTATGTGTGTATGGACACATAGGATAACATGCTGGGGAGGCCAAAAACAGCCGCTGTAAAAACGTCCGGTGTACATGAAGACTAAAGTTGAAAACGCGGTAAAACACTGATAAACTCTGAAAAACATGGCAAACTGGCGTTTTTGGACTTTTTTTGAGCAAAATTTATTTGTGTGTGTACAAAAATGCTAAATACCGCAAACAAGGAAAAATGTGGCAAAACACAGCATAATGCGGCTAAATGCTAATGCAAAACGATAAAAAGTGCTGAAAAACTTGCGTTTTTAACCTGACTTTACACAGCTAATGCTACCAGCCTTATTAAAACGCCGAGTGTGCATGGAGCCTTATACTTTGGAATTCCCACCAATTACCCTTGAGGCCTAATGAATTGAGCAGGGCTTTTAGCGTGCCTTTTACAATCAATCATTTCTGTAAGATCAAACATATTTTCCTGAGTGCTTCCACCTATGGCTCCAGGAAAATGCACATATCACAAGCATGAATCATTAGCATGTGGCGATACTGGGGTGCCAAATTTCTTTCTCAGTGCAAGTATGTGGGTTAAGACTGACCTGATTAAATATAGTCGACTCTTAGGCTGGGTTCACACTGATGTGGTGCGGAATTTGCAGCGTTTTCTGTGTGAATTCCGCACCGCATCAGAATCGCACCACGTTCATGTGAACCAATGAGGGTGTGTATGTTATGTTAACAACACCCTAAAATAGGTCCGTAAAACGCGGTGTGATGTGCAGAATCGGATCGCATAGGTGTGAATACCCATGCAATCTGATTCTAGTGCAAACCAAAAAAAGGGGTCCTGCACTTTTTTGGTGCGGGTGCGGTGCGATTTGAGCCATACAAAATGTATGGCTCCAATCGCTTTGCACACAAATCGCATGTGAATTGCACAGGAATGCGGTGCGGTTCCTGTGCGAATCATATGCGATGTGCTGCACCGCATATGTGTGAACCTAGCATATGGGTTTATTCACAGTTGCTTTGGTCTCTGAAGAAGGATCCACATTCAGATCACTCTTCAGAGAGCAATTGACAGGTGATGAGGAGGCGTTATATCATCTCCTCACCTCCTGCTTTAACCCCTTGAACTGTGCACGAATGCAACTCAACTGCATGTACTGCAATCAGTTGTGGAGTGCTTGCCAAGTGGCCCCATTCAGTTGAATGGGTCACATTCAATGGGCACTAGGCCCACTGAAAACAACAGGGGGGAAAATTCCAGCTGCAGCAGTGAAGCAAAGCATCATGGCCTTAGCATGGGTACTCCCCTGGCTACTGCTTCTGCAGCTAAACAAGGCTCAAATGTGGGTTTTTACTGCATCTCAACTGCTAGTGTGAATGAACCCTAAGGCTACATTCAGGTGGCCATATAGCAGATAACAGTTTACTGCGTTCAAAGGCAGCGCTTAGCATGCAACACTCTGTATATAGCGCATATAAACTGGCTTTGTGTGCAGCCAAAACTCCACAGAAACGCCAACCCTGGATGCACACACTATCTGTATCCAGGGACAGTCAGAGGCCCTATTCACATGTAACCATTAAGATGAGCAGTTCCATGTGAACAGTGGCGGTGCCTGCCATGTATTTGTACAAATCTGACATCCGCCATTGACAGCTGCAGCTGTTCGCACACCAGCATCATTTACGGCTGCGAGTTCTGACTGGTGTGTTCTGGTGGCGGAGCAGTCCCGATGACTTCCGTACTTAGAGGGTAGCTAAGGACAATGAAAGTAAAATATCCTCTATCCTGTATTCTAATAGGTAACTCATTTCTTCAACACCATCTTTCTTTTTTCCTGGCTGTCCACTCCTTTTCTCTTTCTAGGTTTTATTTTCTTTGATCTTTTATAATGGATCTTGCTGTGCAACGAGCAATTGTCAAGCGGGTTGTAGGAAGCACAAATGAAAAAGCATAGATTTGTAAAGGGGCAATAGTAAGAGTGGTACTGCTAGTGCTAAATGAATAGATAGGTTCTGTCTCCTGTATGCACTTCCAGGCTTAAAACCCGAATCAAGGTTGCTGTTAAATTTGCCCATACAGTGAGGTCCCCAGCACTATATGGGATACATGCTTGTTTGGCTATGGGAGAAAGGAATAAGTACAAATACCTACCTTCTTCCCCACTCCCCTGGCAGACGAAGCTCTCCTCTGCTGTCCAATGCTCTAGGTTGTGGGCATAGTCTTTGCAGGGCCAACTGCTGGTCCTGCACTGTATGTGATGGCTAGGGATGACTTTTCGTTCTCACGACCAAGCCCACATAAGTGCCCCCATAGCAAGCGGCTTGCTATGGGGGCACTCGACTGGAAGGAGGAGCCAGGCGTGGACCCCAGAAGAGGAGGATTGGAACTGTGGTGTGCAAAGCCATTGCACAGGGCAGGTAAGTATAACATGTTTGTTATTTTAGAAAATAGGTTTACAATCACTTTAAATACAGTTGACACCCCAGGACAGTAAGTGTGTTATTGGCAGGATCACTGGATATCAATAAGGGAAAAAAGCCTAAATAAAAGAAAACCAATGCAGCCACCATATCTAAGGGCAAATAAGCTTCAATATATTATCCTTCCTATTACTTACCAAAGATGAAATAGGAGGCGATGCAAAGGGTGTACATACTGTATATGTTCAGTTTTCCCTGAACATACACAAACCACCTTTAGGCCTACAATCTCCTCACCCATTAAGACTCTATGGTGACCTTACATCAAAAAAACAAAATGGAAAACACCATTGCTAGACTTCAACAGATGCATACCATATAACACTGTACCATTCATGTCAACTACCAAATAACAAAAAATTAACATTACAGTGGCCATGTCTCCATCTTAAAAGCACTTATTAAACAAAAACACATAAAATACCATGGTATATCTCCATTAAAAACCACCCACCAGTTCCCCCCATCTCAGAGAGAGCTCTCCTATATACAATTTTGACTACTGTCAATCCAACTCAACAAGCATATGTTAGTTCTGTTATAGTTAGTACGGTCAATTTTACTATCCACAACCTAATTTCCACATAGTGTCTTAAAAGGTGGCCAGTCCACTCTTGCCTCTTCCTTGTGGCCCATTACTATGATGGGCCCCACTAAAGGCCATAAGGCAAGTCAAGAAAGGGAGAGGGCATGTTCTATCTTGGTGCCTTCGTTGTACTGTCATGGCCAGTTCAGGAACTAACACCTTAATGGTACTGACAAGTTTACTTTTAAAAGCTATTCATGAGTAATGATACCTGCATCTGAGTTACATTGTTTATGTTAGGAAACAATGTGGAGACCAATACAGGGAAACACTAGGAAAAAAAAAGAAAAAACTCTAGAGAAATTACCATGTGATTTAATAAAAGAGTTTCACTTGTTTGGTTACACAATTGCTCCCGTTGGAATGAACTGAAGCTTGATTCAACCTTCCAATGTCAGTTATCATTTTTAAAACAGCTTGACCTGGAAGCAAGCCGCTAAAATTGTGGTGACTGTTAATGACAGTTTTATTGGACTCTATGCTTATAGTTCACATTTCGAGGTCTGTATGTAATTGATCTTTCTACCCTACATGAGAAACACTGCAATAAGTTGGATGCAGCTCCACATTATAGATATGGAGAAATAATAATGATGTCACCTTGAGACTCAAAGATCGAGCAACAGCAATCCTCGTCTTCCTCAATTCTCCCAACTGCAATGACCTCTACTCTCCACTACTAAATCTTAACAGTCTCAGCATTATTTCTGAATTATTCATGATAGCCCTTTCCTTCGGTACAAAATCCAGGAAAATGAAATGCATCTTGTCCCTGTCACCTTTACGGATATTTTTGGTAAAATATACAACATTATTTGGCATTTCAAAAAATTGAACTGTGCTGAAGGTGAAACCTGCACATACTGTAAAGGAAAAGAAGAATGCAAATGCTGGGAAAGGCATGTTGAAATATTCAATTTTATGTGCATTGCTTACTAGAAATAATTACAAGTTTGCTATGCATTATTCCGGTGCACCACCCAGAGATGCAAAGTGTTGTAGGAAAGGACCTTACTTACTTGGTACTGCCAGCAATAGAATAATTTCTATTCTACTCTCTCCATTCTATTCTCTCCACTCCATTTTAAAGATGTCTGCATACAAAGGATTCATTACCCCCAATCCAGGTGGTTACAGTTGAACCCAAGTCTGTATGCCCTCCCGAGCTTGCCAGATATGTCCTTGCTGAGCCTTATAGAGGGAAGAATAAACTGGCTGAGTTGGATTTTTACAGTTGTTGTTTTCCTCCAAAATAAGCCAATACCGAAGTTGACTGCGGAATGTCACTTGCTTGGCTACGCAATGCAGGAGAGTTGTGTGAATCACAAAACTGGATGGAAGGAATTGCAAATTCTTAGTAAAGGTAAACAAGTTCATGTTAATATATTTAATATGTGAATTGAAATGTTTACCTAGCGTTCCATTCAGGGGCGAACTGACAACTCATGAGGCCCCCGGGCAATAGTGGATCATGGGGCCAGTGTGTCCTTGCCCAAACTCAAAAAAGCCTATGAAAAAGGTACCAGGGGCATCTCATGGGGCCCCCTACTGACCCCGGGCCCTCGGGCAGTGCCCGAGTTTCTAAATGGTCAGTCCGCCTCTGGTTCCATTTTAACCACTTCAATACTGGGCACTCTCACCCCCTTCCTGCCCAGGTCAATTTTCAGCTTTTAGAGAAGTCACACTTTGAATGACAATTGCGCAATCATGCAACACTGTACCCATGTGAAATTTTTCTAAATTTTTTTTAGACAGATAGAGCTTTTTTTTGCTGGTATTTAATCACCATTCGTTTTTTATTATTTGCTAAACACAAAACATTTTGAAAAAAAAACTCTATTTCTTTCTGTTGCAAATAAGTGATTTAGTAGGGCCGCTGTGATTGGCCCTGTACCAAGATCTGTGATCAGCTGTGCCCAAAGGACACAGCAGCCACAGATTGCGCTCAATGCATGACCCAGGGGGCATGCAAGGAGAAGTCTGGGAGGATGTCTATAGATGTCCTCCCAGACCCAGAGAAGCGCATTGTAGCCTTCTGTCAGCAATAATAATAAGGTGGTTAAAGAAGAACTCCAGCCTAAAAATTAGCCACACGTTAAAAATGAATAGCCCATTAAAGATAAAATACTAAAAGCAACTTTTTCTAAAATATTCACCTTCAATCCAAACATTTTATCTACTGTAATGTTTCTGCCAACAGATGAAATCAGTCTGGTGACCAGCATTATTCAACCCACGTCCTCTGAGTACAGGTTGACCTAGACCTGTCCTTAGCCTTTGACTTGACAGTTAAAGGAGAAGTAGTGGACACATCAGCTCATATCTGTCACTGTGCTCTCTCCTCCTATCAGCAGTCTACTTGCTAGCACATGAACTAATTGGATTCTTGTACTGCTTCTTCCTCTCACACACCAGTCCTGCTGTACAGGGACAGAGAAAAGCTGATACCAGGCCAGATTCAAGTACTTACTGTACACTGCTTGTATTAAAAAATAAATGTAATAGTATATTATTACAAAGCTTCCAATTTTTGCAGATATGTTAGCATGAAGGGAAAATGGATTGCAATTTCCAACACAGGTTAAAAAAAAACCATATATATATATATATATATATATATATATATATATATATATATATATACTGATTAACTGATGTGGTGATATATTGCACCTTTCAGAATTCTCTGATGTGTGAGACTTTGAGCAGGCCTTTCCACTGTAACCATATAAATGTATCAGAAAGCCATTGGTTATGGCTGCAGTGCTTTTCAATGTCATTTAAGACACCAATGAAATTAAATAAGTTTGATATATAAAAACATTTTAATGACGTCTGCATTATTCTCAGCCTCTCAATTATATCCTAGCTTGAAATGTTTAGCCACTTGGAATACAGAGGACAATTCCTGAAAGTCAACGTTAGACAGAAAGCTTGAACCGCCAAATCTTTAGGTA